>NC_036842.1:47374471-47389967 GCF_002910315.2 Salvelinus sp. IW2-2015
ATGTATTTGGCTAAGGTGTATGTAAGCTTCCGACTTCAACTGTATTTAACAAGTGGGGAAAGGTATGAGGAAAAATATGAAACGCTCGTGGGCATTCTGACTGAGTGACAGCAAAATTGGCTTCCCATGGCAAATTGAGGACACAGTGCTTCTAATCTGCAGCTTTTTTTGCAGTGAGAATGTGCAGGTAGGTATTTTGCCAACATCTACTTATGTATATTAAAAGACMGTTTTTTCCGATCACGAGTATGATCCTATCCGATTTTCATCGTACGGATATGATTATGAATATGATTACGTGTCGGCACACACCTACCAGACCCACTTATCTAAATTGATGTGTCATGTGAAAGAAATACTATAACCACCCCCCAGCCACATCTAGCTAAGTGGATGGGTCASTATTGTCTAGACATGTACACATGTTCATGAATTACATGTTATGGCCATAATCAACCCCAGACACACCTGGCTAACGTGATGGGTCATTTAATCAGAATAACAACCTATCCCTCAACGTAACCAAGACTAAGGAGATTATTGTGGACTTCAGGAAAAGGAGGACCGAGCACGCTCCCATTCTCATCGACGGGGCTGTAGTGGAGCAGGTTGAGAGCTTCAAGTTCCTTGGTGTCCACAACAACAAACTAGAATGGTCCAAACCCTCCAAGACAGTCGTGAAGAGGGCACAACAAAACCTATTCCCCCTCAGGAAACTAAAAAGATTTGGCATGAGATCCTCAAAAGGTTCTACAGCTGCAACATCGAGAGCATCCTGACTGGTTGAATAACTGCCCGGTACGGCAATTACTTGGCCTCTGACCGCAAGGCACTACAGGGGGTAGAGCGTACAGCCCAGTACATCACTGGGGCTAAGCTGCCTGCCATCCAGGACCTCTACACCAGGCGGTGTCAGAGGAAGGACCTAAAATTGTCAAAGACCCCAGCCACCCCGGTCATAGACTGTTCTCTCTACTACCGCATGGCAAGCGGTACCGGAGTGCCAAGTCTAGGACAAAAAGGCTTCTCAACAGTTTTTACCCCCAAGCCATAAGACTCCTGAACAGGTAATGAAATGGCTACCCAAACTATTTGCATTGTGTGCCCCCCCAACCTCTCTTTTTACGCTGCTGCTACTCTGTTTATCAAATATGCATAGTCCCTTTAACTATACATTCAWGTACATACTACCTCAATTGGGCCGACCAACCAGTGCTCCCGCACATTGGCTAACCGGGCTATCTGCATTGAGTCCCACCCACCACCCGCCAACCCCTCTTTTACGCTACTCTCTGTTCATCATATATGCATAGTCACTTTAAACATATCTACATGTACATGCTACCTCAATCAGCCTGACTAACCGGTGTCTGTATGTAGCCTCGCTACTTATATATAGCCTGTCTTTTTACTGTTGTTATATTTCTTTACCTAATACCTATTTTGCACTATTGGTTAGAGCCTGTAAGTAAGCATTTCACTGTAAGGTTGTATTCAGCGCACGTGACAAATAAACTTTGATTTGATTTGATCAATCATCTGGAAAAGTAGCGTCTTTTGTTTAGATATCTAGCTAGCTAAACAATGAACCATAATCCAAACCCATACTACAAGCAATACAAACATAGCTAGCCACCATGCATGAAATACTGTAGTAACTAAGTTCAATGTTAGCTAGCTAGCTAACATTAATGCAAATGGATTTCTGAGATACAAATAATATTAMTACACAGATGATACATGTAACGTTAGCGAGCCAGCAAGCTAACATTTGCTAGCTAGCTAACAGCACACTTTAACTTGCAATGAAAACAACTTTCTGCCAAAATTAGAAACGTATAATATCTGAAAATGTAGCTTGACTCTTACCGTATACATGGATGAATGCTTCACGGCAGACTAGAACCCCTTTAACTCTGTTTTGTTTGTACAGCTAGTTTGACCCGCATTGTGTCAAGTCACTCCAGTTCACACTGACCGTGTGTGCAGAAAGTAGTCCATCGCAACTTTTTCCAACTGATCTTTGTTGATAGCGCCTGCTAAATTCAGGGCAGCAATGTTGTTGAGAGCCGTAGCAACACTTTTGCAGTTCTCCATGACTAATGTTGTATCTTTCAAAAAAGCCACTGTAGCAAGGATTATCTACACATACTAAGCAGCTCACAATACAGACAGAAGCATGATTACATGGCAGACCAGACAGTCATGGTTAGCGGGAAGGTTCCTTACTTTTTCCGTGGCTAAACCAACTAGTCTTGTAATTTAACAATTGTATTCGTATTTACAGATGGCATAGAAGTTTGTTATTAAGGTACATGAAAGTTCACATGTTCCAGAAGGCATTTCAACCAAGAAACACATTTTGATTTAAAAAATATATATATGTAAAACTGTTAGTGGAATTAAATAATTCCTACAATATACTCATTAATTAAATTCAATCTGTCTATTTATAAGAATTTGTAAGATACTTATTAACATAAAATAGACAGGATACAGTCATATTAAAATTAGATAATAGTGTTTATTCTCGGAGCACGCTCCCATTTGATCATAAACACAGACTTATATACAATATATGACGTCATAGGTTACAGAATGAGTCTCATTGTCCTAACAAATAGCAAACAGGTTCAAAAGTTCATTCTAACCTCACAGGGCACTCACATGAAACACCATATAATCATTTATCCTGAAGGCTCACTATAATTGATTACCACTTGAGCAGATAACTCAAGATAATGAAAGACCTAAAAAGTGACCCACAGCCTTATCTAAACATCTCAGGGCTAAGTTGGGTCAGTTCAACCAGAGTTTAATGACCCTTTCTGCTTACTTTATAACCCACAACACAAATCTCTTTTCACCAGGCATGCAGAGTTCAATTTGTTTATAGTTTTATCTAAAGCTAGAATTTGTTTTAACTATTTATTAACAAAATTCCTAACAAAAACTCCTCCTTTGAAGTAGTGACGAGCGACCGACATACGCCTTGCTTCTTGAAACGGGTCACAAATGTCTGCATATTTGACCAGGGGAAACACTAGGGTATTGCTTGGGCTCTCATCAAAGAGAGAAGTTTGTCCCAGCTCAACTTACATTAGCATGCCTCAAACCTAAATTGTCCGCTACAGTGAAATGGGCTACTCCTATGTGAATTAATGAGGAGGCAGAACGCACATCATTTCAATCTGTTTGAAAATTAAACAGTTGTTTGAAAATCAGTTGAATTTGACATGTTGAAACATAGCCTTTAGATGATTAGCAGGTAGCGTGCCTTGGTTTGAGAGCAGCGCGGGTTAAAGCGCGGGTTAAAGCAGCAAAGGGGAGAATAACTCCATATTAATGGCCATGAGTTTGGAATTAGATGTTCAATGAGCAGGTGTCCACATACTTTGTCATGTAGAGTAGTTCTGAAACTTAGAAAATGTGAAATCATATGCCAATATTAAATGAATTATTTGTAGGCTGCTATCAAAAGATTGCTAACGCATAAGAATGTAATTCTATTGTAATAATTAAATKTATTACATAAGAATGTTGTTCTTATGTAATTGTTGTTTGTACAATTAACAACATTACTTAAATAACTATATTAATTTAATGTTTCACCCTGGAACATGTATTATCTGGAGATGATACCTGCCCCGACCTACTGAACCTGCACTAACCAAAACATACCTTTTTTCCCCAGGTATGGGCTCTACAACTTTGGCTATGAAGAAGTTTACTGGCAAGTTTTACTGCAATCAATAGAAGACAGGATTCCATCAGGACTTCGGCTGGGATGATTAAACCGGGCTTCAAAGTAAAATATGTTCCTGTAAAGCTAATGCCTTTCAGTGGCCGAAGGGAGCAAGGAGGGCACTGATTAATGTAAGTGCTACCTTGCTCACACATAATCACATAGCCATTGTGAAGGAGAGGTATAAAGCCAAGAGAGGAGTTGAGCGAGAGAGACTAGAGGTGCCCTATGCCTAAGTTAATGGAGGTGTGAATGAGTAGTGAAGAGGGTGAGAGTGGTAGATAGTGCTAGAAAGAGAGTGGGAATGAGAGAGCGAGAGCAGGGAGAGAGCTGTCGTGGCTGAATCAGAATTAGTTAGGTAACATAGATAAATAAGATGTTTTATTTATCTTCATATTATGCTTATGTTGGATACTTGTCAGTTAGAATGTCTCTTTTTGGACTATACTGTGGGCAGTTGCATTGGCCTTTCTCTCTAGGGAAAAGTCACTTGGGGCCCAGAGAGGGGAGGAGAATGGCAGTGTCTGGAACCATTGTATTACCCCTCTGATGTGTTGAACTTATCTTCCATGGTATATGACCTAGAGAATCACTCCCCTTTCTGAGCTTGTCCAGGAGGGGGTGTATTTGAGATAGGAGTATCTAGAATTGACAATTGATATATGCCATTGGATGTGGTAATGTTTTCGTACTAAGTGGCACCAAGAACGAGATTAGAATCTCGTTTTAGGAGACCAAACTGAACGATAATTTATAGCTAATGCTATCTAGCTATGGGATACTCCTCTTTCAAGTAAAAGGTTCTTTGTGAACTGTTACTAAGATCTGTGGTTCGTCATGTAAGTTAGGAGGGGGTGTATCTTGGCTATAAAAGATTCTAAGAATTGTGTTGTAAGAACTCAGAGAATTCATTTATAGACACTGAATTGATCTGAGAGTCAAAAAGGGCTATGGTGAAGCTCATATATAATTAAAGATGTACTTTATAATATAACTCTGACTTGTGTGTGGTTTGCTCTCATCACGTAGTAATACAGGAAATTACCACGACAGAGCACAGAGGGGTTCCCTGGTTCCCAAGTGATGCATCATCATTACAACCTAATGACAATCAAGCTAATCAACTATTATGAAACATTATGACATACTTATGGCGGCCTTAAACAGGCAATATGTCATCATAAAACAAGTAGTGTTAATAAGTAATTTGACTGCCAGTCAATTTCTATGTGACATACAGTTGAAGTCGGAAGTTTACATACACTTAGGTTGGAGTCATTAAAACTCGTTTTTCAACCACTCCACAAATTTCTTGTTAACAAACTATAGTTTTGGCAAGTCGGTTAGGACATCTACGTTGTGCATGACACAAGTAATTCTAACAACAATTGTTTACAGACACAGTGAAATAATATATCACAATACCAGAGGGGCAGAAGTTTACATACACTAAGCTGATTGTGCCTTTAAACAGCTTGGAAAATTCCAGAAAATGATGTCATGGCTTTAGAAGCTTCTGATATGCTAATTGACATTGTTTGAGTCAATTGGAGGCTTCAACAACGTGGTAGCGTGGGTTGATCGTGTATTTAGATGGGGTTGGGGTATTGTAGACGAGTGAAGGGTCCTAAAAAATTTATATTGATATTTCTGGTGGTTATATACATTTTCAAAAAATTATCAAAACCTTTTTGCTTTGTCATTGGGGTTGTGTTAGATTCGATGATGAAAAAACCAACTTATAATCAATTTTCGAATAAGGCCCAACGAATTTCTTGTGGACAATCAAGGGTCTGAAACTTCAAACGCACTGTATAATGATGGTAAAGCATTAGTACTTATTTTCCAGTGCACTTATAACGTTGTCATACATCAGGGCCGAAAATTTGCACCCTTGATAACAATGAACCAACAACACTTAAAGTATGCAAAAAAATATACTATAATATAAAATTAACTTCTTTACAAGCTATATTTTCTCAAAAAGATAGGGGTCAAAATTGCTGCCAACCATGATTTCAATACCTTCACCTACGCAAGGATAAGCACTGAATATTTTCAAAAATATTTTACAAGTTTTAGAACCATAGGAGGGATCTTAGTCCAGATTTTTCCAGGTCCTTTACCTTCGTCTGCGCTTAGCCTCTCAATTCAAACCACATTTCAAAAAGGGTTTCAAGCGACTCAAGACTTGATTTCGTCAATAACCTTTTCTTTGTGGATTTGTAATGTGCATGGCGTTATGATGAAAGATCCAGTTGAGGCCAAGTTTCAGCAACCAGGTTTGGCCAATTGTTTGGTACGGTGTAAAGACAATGATGCCATGTACCTTAAGAGGCCCCAGAACAGTGAAAGCAAAATAGCCCCATAACTTCAAAGATCATCACCATATTTACGGTATATGAGTTCTTTTCTGCATATACATGTTTGTTTTTTATACACAAAATCCACACTGGTTCTGCAGGCCAAGAGCTCTATTTTAATTTAATCTGACCATAGCACCGGTTCCATCCAATTGCCAAGCTGTTTAGCAAATCCAGGCATTTACATTCGTTGGATAACAGGCAACATATAGAGCCTTGGTTTCAGATTGGTTCCGGGCCGGAACGGGAGATTTTTTAAACATTCTGTGAACAAATGTAAACATTCCCAATGCTCGGAACGTTTGTTAGGTTGCAGGGAGGTCTGAAACATTTTACTTGAGTTCCTTAATCTCCGAGAGGTTTTATTAACCTTCTGAGAACGGAGTATTATTGAAGGTAATTAAATAAATTCTGAGAACATTCTCTAATATTAAAAATTGTAGCTTTGGTTATTATTGAAACTCCCAACAATAAAATGACATTGAAGGGGTATTTGAGTTGTTTTTTTTTTATAACTTCCTAAAACTGCGCTGAATTTTCAATAAGACTTTTAATAACACCACTAGCTTATTTGAGAACTTTTTAATGTGGTGCGTGCTGTGGCAGGGAAGTCAGGCGCAGGAGAATGATCTTGGTAAAAACGGAGCGTAAACATCAAAACTCCAAAAACCAAAGTATACAAAAAACAAATAGAGGGTGCAAAACCAGTCGCACACCAGAATTAACAATAAACACCTACAGTGGCAAAAAAGTATTTAGTCAGCCACCAATTGTGCAAGTTCTCCCACTAAAAGATGAGAGACCTGTAATTTTCTCATAGGTACACTTCAATTATGACAGACAAAATGAGAAAAAGAAAAAAAATCCAGAAAATCACATTGTAGATTTTTTATTAAGTATTTTCAAATTATGGTGGAAAATAAGTATGTCAATAACAAAAGTTATCTCAATACTTTTTTATATACCTTTGTTGGCAATGACAGAGGTCAAACGTTTTCTGAAAAGTCTTCACAAGTTCACACACTGTTGCTGGTATTTTGCCCATTCCTCCATGTCAATCTCCTCAGAGCGGTATGTTTTGGGCGTGCGGACAACACGACTTCACTCCACCAAAAATCCATGTAGATCGCACTGCAGCCACTCCAGGACTTGACCATGCTTTTACAAGCACCCTTTGCCCGCGTTTGGATCAGCATGCGAAACCCGCCACATTTTACTCAATCCTGCTGAGGTAGGCTTTTGTACTGTCCCAAGCTCTCGCAGTCATCACTAGGGGCCCCCGCTTGGTTCGGATTTTTCTCACCGCTCTTGACATTTGACCCATGGGTGAGACTTGCGTGGAGCCCCAGATCGAGGAGATACAGTATCTTTTATGTCTCCATTTCTAAAAGCTCCCACAGTTGCTTCTTCAAAACAGCTGCTACCTATGCAGACAGTCTTCCAGCCTGTGCAGGTCTACAATTTGTTCGTTCCTTTCAGTCTTGGTCTTGGCCATAGGGAGTGGCAGGTGACGTTGAGTTGACAGGTGTCTTTATACTGATAGACAAGTCAAAATAGGTCCATTAATACAGGTAACGAGTGGAGAGCAGAGGACCCTAAAGAATAAGTACAGTGCTGAAGCCAGAACTTCTTTGTTAGGGACCAAACCTTATTTTCACCATAATCAAATAAATCATAAAAATCCACAAAACAAATGGATTTCTGGAATGTTCTCATCTCATTTGTGCTGTCAAGTTGAAGGCACGCTGATATGCGCCAATTATCAAGCCCCTCCATCTTTTAAGTGGAGAACTTGCCACAAATCTGATGAGCCCGACCTAAAATACCATTATCATGCCCCACTGTACACAAAACAATTCTCTCGGAAGACATGAGAGGAAACCAGGGGTCTAAACTATCACTAACGAACGATTGGAACATGCGGAAACAAACAAAACACATGGAAAAGAAAAACGGATCAATAGCAGAAGGGCTGGACGTCAACCACGCCGAAACACCACCCAACAAAGGAAGAGACCCAGCTCGCGATAACGTGACCATTATCTTTCAACAAAGCACACTAAATTGTATTCTGAGGCATTAATATCATAACACATTTATGTCAAATGTACACAACATCAGTGCGATCAAACCTAGCTTCTGTCTTATCCCCGACAACTACACACCACTGGCTAACAAAGGCATGGATTTCAAAACAGCCCTTCAAAGAAACAAACACACTCAAAAATAAGCAATATACAAAAAAAAACCTAATAAAGACATGATAGAAAAATATTATAAAATAACAATCCTCTACAATGCTCTTAAAGATCCTGTCATTCATGTTACATATTCTTCATCGTTTACAATGAACAAAACTTATGAATATTAAGTGTAGAACCTAATAATCAGTTTCCAACAACCCACCACGAAACTCAAAACTGACATACAAGACAACCAATAACGTGCCCTCCCAACATTCGAGAAACATCACTAACTCACCCATTGTAGAACGTTCCAGAAAGTGTAACTTATGACATTAATTAGAACCACATGGAACTCAACACCACTAACCACAAATGATCCGTGAAATTGGAAACAAATACTTTTCGAGATTGAATACAGACAAGCAAAGATATACTTTTGCCACACACAATTATTGCAGTGCATTAATCACAGAAAAATCAGCTAGTACTTAATCAAAAACAAAGAGGTGTGGGAGATCGAGGGCATATAACGTGAAGCTAGCAACCCAAGCATTGCTGTCCAAATAATCGATGCGCCAACTGTAGCATTTAGATATTTAGCAACTGGGAACTACTACACATCAACTACTCAGCAGCATGACCTAACCATAACCCACATTCCCACTCATCCTGGGACCCCAAGGGGAACATTTTGTTTGCTCTAGTAACACACACCTGAATTCAATAACAAAGCTGATGATTAGTTGATTATTTGGAATCAGCTGTGTAGGCTGGGCAAAAAACCAAACCTTCACCCCTTGGCCCCAGACCGAATTGTAACCCTGAACACACGCTATGAGAAATCATGTGGGCACGAAAAGTAATGCGTTCTATGACAATAAAGTATCGTGGTGTGTAATGTCTGAAGTACTAAATTCCAAGAAAGAACATTGTTTAAACACTCCACCAATCAAACACCGCATGTGCATACCGACCATGAGGAAAACCGTAGCACACAGCCTCGCTCGCTATGAATTCCCACAAAACATTGCTTCTTAACTTCTCTAGAACACAAACATAACTTTAAATAGAAACAAGCAAGGAATGAGTCAACTGCATAAAATGGTAAACGTTGATAGATCATAACGTAAAAGTGAGCCAAGATATCAACGGAGGCCTGTCAAAATTGTAATACATACGAACAGTCACATGTGTACTACAGTGCTCAGAAGTATCACACCCTTACTTTTTCCACATTCTGTTAGTTATCAGAACAAACTTAAAATGATCAAAATGATATTTGTGTTCGGCCTACACACAATTTCCCATAAAGCAAGTGTAACCTACTTTCAGAAACTGAAAAAAAAAATAAAACGAAATTCTGAGCATCTGTTATGGCAAGCTAAATAAATTCAGAGTAAAAATCTAGCAAGTCACATAACGACATTGCAGACTCACTATGGCGCAATATGTTTAACATGTTAATGAACACCTACCTCTGTACCCCAACAACCATACTGTAAGCCCATCTAGCAGGAATTTCAAACACAGATTCAAGCCACAATAGACGCAGGGAGTTAGCCAAAATGTCGTCACAAAGAAGCAACATTGTAGCTGAAAAAAGCAGACCATTGAATATCCTGAGCATGGAATATATGCACTTACACTTTGTGTATCATAACCCAGCACGGCGAAAGATACACGCCTTCTAACCCAATTGCCGAAGAGAAGAAAAAACCTGCTCTGCTCACACATGAGCCAATAACATTCATGCCTACCTGAGAAGAAACCCTCAGCGACTGGCATCCCTCACAACACCGCTCCCACCCACCAACACACCTAAATAAACACCAAACTAATCAAACAACATCCCACAATGCAAAGGACACCATAAGATAACTACACGCTTCATACATGTACAAGCCAAGCGACGCACATTTATGGTATGCCTGTATCGCAAACTAACGGGAGTTTTTTGGGAAAAACACTCAATACCACGCACAGCACAGCAAATCACTAGAGGAAAGAACTGATACAGATCGTCCACCAGAACGAGAATAAACTCCATACTCAGCAGGACAAACCAAAACAAAAGCCAAATATACACGATTGCTACCAGAAGAAATGGATGTTCCCGAGTGACCTAGTAAGTTCACTTAAACGGATTGACCATATTGCAAGACTGAAAATCGCGTCAGCAGGAATCATTAACAACTGACAGAGCTGAACATTTTTTAAAAAGAATCAATTGTCAGAATTTACAACCAGTATCCCAAGCTTGGAACTTAATAAAATACTCCACTCTCTGAAATACGCTGCCAAGGGACTAACAAGTAATTATCAGTGGTAATACTTAGTAAAGAGAAATATCCGATCATACTAAATGCCAAGATCGAAAAACATGCCATCCACCATTCACTTCATTATTGTGTAAATGGTAGAGAGAAATCTTTTAACTTTTGGAATTCAGACGTAATACCAGGTGGAATACATTCTAAGGCAAGTATGTACAGAATCCCAGATTCCGCCCCTATACAAAACAAAAGCCAACCACACACACCGAAATCATAACACTGTATAAAAACCCTGAACGTGCATCCATCAGAACATGCACCACTCGCCTGTGAAATATACATAAAGTCACGCAAGCGATTTAAATTCCCGCTTAGCGGAAGCTTCAAAAATTGGTTATTAACACATACAATGTACAGCCATACGGTGATATGTACTGTCAAATAAAGACAATACAACGATGCAAAAAAAACTTAAAATGACACGAGACAAAATATGAGAAATAATGCCCAAATATTGCTAATGGCTACGTTGCTGATTGTTCAAAGTTACTGCCAAACGAGTGAAAGACAAATATGACTTGGAAAAGATTGTTGGTGACACTGGCAATACAAGACACACGACTGTCATCAGTGAACCTGGACCCACCCATCCCGCTCCCGGAACAGGCTGCATACCATGGAGGCGGGCCGTGCCAAGCTCCTAAAATTGGGCTGGGCACCAGGCAATTCTCGAGGCAGAGCTGTTCGCCACGTGTGAGGCAGGCGCGAACATGTGTAGGCATGCGCGATATGTGTGGAGGCATGGCGTTGGAACATTGTTGCAATTAGTCGAGGCATGGCGGCATCATGTTCTGGGAACATGGTGTGCAGGACGCATTGCATGGCCGGAGACACATGAGAAAACCAGTTTCATGACATTCATCTCTTTCTCTCCTTTCCCAGACCGAGCCTAGACCAGCTCAGACTACTGACCGAGACTCCTCGTGCCCATCCACCTGTTCTGCTGCGCTCTATTTGCAACGTTCTGCCTCAGCTAGAACCTGACGCTCACGGAAACGGCTACCTGTCCCAGACTCATTTTCAAACCTCCGAGACAGCAGTACGGTAAAGATACCTAATTATTGAAATGGAAAAGCTAACCGGAATTTACTCCTAGGTTCTGGAACCTGTTGCACCCCACAACCACGGATGTATATTGTCTTCCTGGTCATCTATGAACATGAACATCTGGCCAGTCGTTAAATCTCCACACCGCACAGGGGCCAGAGGAACTGGCCACCTCTCAATAGCCTGGTTCTCCTAACTTCTTCTGGGTCTGGCCATCTAGGCAGTTTTCGCTAGCATTGTGCTTCAGACCTGCGTTGTCTGCTGTTTGGGGTTAAGGCTGGTTTCTGTACAGCACTTTGTGACATCTAGCTGACGTAAGAAGGCTTATACATTTGAAGTCGGAAGTTTACATACATCATGGAGTCAAAAACCCTTCAACCACTCCACACAATTACTTGTTAACAAACTAAAGTTTGGCCAATCGTAGGAATCTAGTTTCATGACACAATAATACAACAATGTTACAGACAAGTATCACTTAATCCACTTGTATGTGGAAGGCTACCCGAAATGTTTGACCCAAGTTAAACAATTTAAAGGCAATGCTACCAAATACTAATTGAGTGTATGTAAACTTCTGACCCACTGGGAATGTGAGGAAAGAAATAAAAGCTGAAATAAATCATTATAAATAAATAATTCTCTACTATTATTCTGACATTTCAAGTTCTTAAAATAAAGTGGTGATCCTGACTGACCTAAGACATCGAATTTTTACTAGGATTAAATGTCAGGAATTGTTGAAAACTGAGTTTAAATGTATTTGGCTAAGGTGTATGTAAACTTCTGACATCAACTGTATGTTTTTAGAGATGCCTGATTGATCCAGAGACTGAGCCAGGAAGGACAAAAATGGGGTGTAACCTGTACAAGTGTGGTGTGAAATGGAAATGTGTTTTTTTTTCATATCCCACTCTCTTTGAGACACSTTCTGAGACTGGGGTCAGCCAATTAGGATTAAGTGCCTTGAGTGCAGATCGACAGATACAGTATTTCACCTAGTCGATTTGGGGATTCAAACTAGTGCCCAGTGCTCTAACCGCTAGGCTACCTGCCGTTTTGAGGGCCTGCATAACATGTTATAACATGCTTGTGACGGCCTTATGAATGGCTAAGGTCAGCACATTCCAAGTAAGGTGTTATGGAGTCCTCTAACCTATTATGCAGTGCCAGTCAATTTTACGCTTATGTGGAATGTTTGTGGAGATGCCTCCTGCCCACAGATTTATATATGTAAAGCAAGAAGAACAGGACGGAGGGGCCTACCACACTGTTTCAAAAGGACATATTTATTCCTATTGATTTGAGTGGAGTGGAGTCTGCCAAGTCTCGTCTGCATATCTTGGCATCCTTGTCTTATGCTGAGAGAACCTATATTCAAACCTGTCCTGTTGTGTATTTAGCATACAAATCAGCAGTCAGAAAACTGCAGACACCAAAGATAGCAATTGCTTCTTGTGGACTCAGTTTTTCACCCACAGGCGGACTGGGACCAGAAATTGTCCCGGGCATTTGTAACACACCCGCCCATATTTTCCTAAATTAGCCAAATAACGTTCATTCTGTGAAAAAATGTTTTTGTTTGGTCAGGCCCACTGGGCTGAAGATGGACAAGCCCATCTGTCATTTGCCCGATCTTCTCTATGGCTAGTCCATTTCTGTTTTCACCCATCTCCCTCAGTATCAGCAATAACATCCATGACATCACTCTCGGTCCAAGTGCCTAACCCGGACCACAATAACATGTTCAAACAACAATAACGAGCAAATCAAGCTGTTGTCTCTGATTTGTGGTCCATTCAACTTTATACATCCTGTGAGTCCAGCTGCTTATAGCTCCAACAAAAACTCTTATGAAAACCGATCAGACATGCTAATTCCACAGGGAAATCCTTTTTATTACCATTTTAATAGCCGTTAATGTCATTGTCAAGGTTACAGCTGTAGCCTCTCCCGGAGCCATTTTAGAATGTGACGGTAGGAAATGCATATTCTCCCTTCAGTGCACACAGTTATTAGATTCCCGACCAAATGTATGTTTTAATCCCCAATGACAAATGTCACTAGAGGAAACAGGAGTTTATAAACAACCATATCTGCTGAAAACAGCCAGTCCAGAGAGGGGGGAGAGAGAGTGGACTAATGAGTCCTATGTTGACAATGTCTAAGGAAGTCTGGTTCTTTCACATATACAGTACTTTCGGAAAGTATTCAGATCCCTTCCCTTTTACAAAATGTTGTTACGTTACAGCCTTATTCTAAAATGGATTAAATTATTTTCCCACATAATCAATCTACATAAACTCAGCAAAAAAAGAAACGTCAGCTCACAGTCAACTGCATTTATTTTCAGCAAACTTAACATGTGTATGAAAATAAGATTCAACAACTGAGACAAACTGAACAAGTTCCACAGACATGTGACTAACARAAATGGAATAATGTGTCCCTGAACAAAGGGGGGTCAAAATCAAAAGTAACAGTCAGTATCTGGTGTGGCCACCAGCTGCATTAAGTACTGCAGTGCATCTCCTCCTCATGTGGGCATGTTTTTCAGCGGCAGGGACTGGGAGGCTAGTCAGGATTGAGGAAAGATAAATGGAGCAAAGTACAGAAAGATCCTTGATTAAAACCTGCTCCAGAGTTCTCAGGACCTCAGACTGGGGCAAAAGTTCACCTTCCAAGAGGACAATGACTCAAAGCACACAGCCAAGACAAATGCAGGATTGGCTTCAGGACAGTCTCTGAATGTCCTTGATTGGCTCAGCCAGAGACCGCACTTGAACCCGAACATCTCTATATAGACCTGAAAATAGCTGTTCAGTGACTGTCCCCATCCAGCCTGACAGAGCTTGAAAGGATCTGCARAGAAGAATGGGAGAATCTCCCCAAATACAGGTGAGCTAAGCTTTTAGCRTCATACCCAAGAAGACTCGAGGCTGTAATCGCTGCCAAAAGTGCTTCAACAAAGTACTGAGTGAAGGGTCTGAATACTAATGTATATTTGATATTTCTGTGGGGTTTTATATACATTTTCAAAAATGTATAAAAACCTGTTTTTGCTTTGTCATTATGGGGTATTGTGTGTAGATTGATGATGGGAAAAAACACAACTTAATAATCAATTTTAGAATAAGGCTCCAACGTAATTTTCTTGTAGGAAAAGTCAAGGGGTCTGAATACTTTCCAAACGCACTGTATAATGATGGGTAAAGCAGTTAGTACTTTATTTTCCAGTGCACTTATTAACGTTGTCATASAGTCAGGGCCGAAATTATTTGCACCCTTGATAACAATGATCCAAAAACACTATAAAGTATGCAAAAAAATATATACTATTATATAAAATTTAACTTYTTTTACAAGTTATATTTTTCTCAAAAAGATAGGGGTCAAAATTGTTGCCAACCATGATTTCAATACCTCACCTTGCAAGGATAAGCACTGAATATTTTTCAAAAATATTTTACAAGTTTTAGAACACATTAGGAGGGATCTTAGTCCAGATTTTTTCCAGGTCCTTTATCCTTCGTCTGCGCTTATGCCCTCTTCAATTCAAACCACATGTTTTCAAAAGGGGTTCAAGTCTGGACTCTAAGACTTGATTTTACGGTCAATTAACCTTTTCTTTGTGGATTTGTATATGTGCWTGGGGTTATTGTATTGATGGAAGATCCAGTKGAGGGCCAAGTTTCAGGCAACCAGGTTTTTGGCCAAAATGTTTTGGTACTGTGTAAAGACAATGATGCCATTGACCTTAACAAGGGCCCCAGGAACAGTGAAAGCAAAATAGCCCGCATAACTTCAAAGATTCATCACCAT
>NC_036842.1:47390294-47393887 GCF_002910315.2 Salvelinus sp. IW2-2015
GCAAAGCAGCCCCAAAAACCTCACTGCTCTAGAGGAGGATCTGCCATGGGAGGACATGGGCAAAATACCAGCAACAGTGTGTGAAATACCTTGTGAAGACTTTGTCAGAAAAACGTTTGACCTCTGTCATTGCCAACAAAGGGTATATAAAACAAGTAAATTGAGATAAACTTTTGTTATTGACCAAATACTATTTCTCCACCATAATTTGAAAATAAATTAAATAAAAAATCCTACAATGTGATTTTCTGGATTTTTTTTCTTTTTCTCATTTTGTCTGTCATAATTCGAAGTGTACCTATGATTGAAATTACAGGCCTCTCATCTTTTTAGTGGGAGAACTTGCACAATTGGTGGCTGACTAAATACTTTTTGCCCACTGTAGGTGTTTATTGTTAATTCTGGTGTGCGACTGGGTTTTTGCACCCTCTATTTGTTATTTTGTATACTTTGGTTTTTGGAGTTTTGATGTTTAAGCTCCGTTTTTACCAAGATCATTCTCCTGCGCCTGACTTCCCTGCCCACAGCACGCACCACATTACAAAAGTTACTCAAAATAAGCTAGTGGTGTTATTAAAAGTCTTATTGAAAATTCAGCGCAGTTTTAAGGAAGTTATAAAAACAAAACAACTCCAATACCTTCAAATGTCATTATTATTGTTGGGAATGTTTCAATAATAACCAAAGCTAAACTTTTATAATATTTAGAGAATGTTCTCAGAATGTTATTTAATTACCTTCAAATAACCTATCCCGTTCTCAGAAGGTTAATAAACCTCTCAGGAGATTAAGGAACTCAAGTAAAATGTTCTCAAGACTCCCCTGCAACTAAAAAACAAACGTTCCAGAGCAATTGGGAATGTTTACATTTGTTCACAGAATGTTTAAAAAATCTCCCGTTCTAGCGCCCGGACAATCTGAAACCAAGACTCTATATGTCATCCTGTTATCCAACGAATGTAATGCCTGGATTTGCTAAACAGCATTGGCAATTGGATGTGAACCGTGCTATGGTCAGAATAAATTAAAATAGAGCTCTTAGGCCATGCAGACCAGTGTGGATTTGTGTATAAAAAACAAACAATGTATATGCAGAAAAGAACCTCATACCTACCGTAAAATTGGGCAGACGGGCAGTTCAGGCGCCGTTGGGCAGACGGGCAGTTCAGGCGCCGCTGGGCAGATGGGCAGTTCATGCGCCGCTGGGCAGACGGCAGACTCTGGCCGGCTGAGACGCACTGTAGGCCTGGTGCGTGGTGCCGGACCCGGAGGTACCGGGCTAAGAACACGCACCTTCTGGCTAGTGCGGGGAGAAGCAACAGGGCACACTGAACTCTCAAGGCATACTCTAGGTCTGGTGCGTGGTACCGGCACTGGTGGTACCGGGCTGAGGGCACGCACATCWGGGCGAGTACGGGGAGAAGGAACAGTGCGTACAGGGCTCTGGAGACGCACATGAGGCTTGGTGCGTGGTGCCGGAACTGGTGGTACCGGACTGGAGACACGCACCTCAAAGCTAGTGCGGGGRGCAGGAACAGRGCACACTGACTTCTCAAGGCGCACTATAAGACTAGTGCGTGGTACCGAGACTGGTGATCCCGGGCTGAGGGCACGCACCTCAGGACGAGTGCGGGGAGAAAGATCAGTGCGTACAGGGCTCTGGAGACGCACATGAGGCTTAGTGTGTGGTGTCAGCACTGGTTGTACTGGGCTGGGGACACGCACCACAGGGCTAGTGCGAGGAGCAGTAACAGGACGCACAGGACTCTGGAGACGCACAGGAGGCTTTGTGCGTGCTGTAGGCACTGTCTTAACCAGACGGCTAGCACGCACCTCAGGACKAGTATGGAGAGCTGTTCCCGGTGACATTAACTCACYAACACGTTCATTCGGACGGATGCCGTGCCTCATGCACCAAACCAGTACATCCCTCATAACTCTCTCCTCCAATTTCTCCATTAACTCCTTTACTGTCTCTGCGTCGCTCACCTCCAAATCCGCCCTCACCGGCTCCTTACGGTAAGCAGGAGGAAAAATCTGTCACATGTGGATTAAGGGATGTTAACTGTATGTTAATATATCAGATAATGTGATGGAACGATAATGAATATTGAGTACGATCAAACTGATTAATTGTGGTTTACATTGTTCCTTATTAGGCATTGTTTAAAGATAGTTGGATTCAAACACATACCTCTGCACTAGGTGCTCACTCTCAAAAATGGTTTTATTGCCATTAATTTGTAAGTACTGACCTCAGACACACAACGCGAATACAATTATTAAGACATAGAATGAGTGTGAGTATTTTGTTTTACTGCCGGCCTGTGGAATGAAAAGGTCTTATAGAAGGCCACAAAGTTTTCCACCGAGTTATCTGACTGCACCTCTTATACACGGACTTCCGTGGATGGCGTGGAATGGTAGGTACAGGGGGGCTTTGTTGATTTCTCACATCATTATCTTTTGTATCCTTATTTACATTTGAGTTAATGGTATGCGTGGGAGTTTGTTTTTGGGGGGGTGGGGGGGGTTTGACTATTTTTGTTGGGCGGGGGAGGGGGGGGATTGGGGGTGAGGGGTGTCTAGTGGGGTGGGGGGGGGGGGGGGGGGGGGGGGGGGGGCGCGAGGCGCTGGGGGGGAGGGCGGTTGGGGGGGCTGGCTGACGGGTTGGTGGTCTGGGGTTTAGGGCGGGCGGACCGCCGGGGGGTGTGGGGCCGCCACTCCCAGTTACTGTCCCTCCTCCCGGACTACCATCCCTGCCCTTTCGTCCTTCTGCTGACTCTGTTATCTTGACCACCACCCCCGATGACCGCCGCGTTCACGTCCAATTCCCTGACTTGCTTCTTTACGCCCTTGTCTTGCCTTCCTTGATGGGGTGGGGTCAATGACAACACAGTAGGACGCATAGTACGAATTCCGGTGGTAGGGCTACTCTGCGCGACGCCCGCCTCATGACTCCGGTTGCAGATCGTACAGGTAGTTCCATAATTGGAAAACTCACGGGGGGTTTTATTTAGGTGTGTTGTTTGTGTGTGTGAAGGAATGAAAAAGCGTTCGTTACCTGATTGTGATATGATCAGTCATGTTCAAAATTTAAGGCACCGACGGTCCGTGTGTTCTGGGGACTTTTTTTCACTCTACAAGGTTCTGTGTGATTCATATTTGACCATGTTGGGGGTCGAAGAGTTTTTGCGCGAGGCAGGTGGAGCCTCCAGTTGTGATCGACTGGGGATTAATCACAGTGATTTTTATTGTGATATTATGTGGTAGAGATTTCTAGGATATATTGCTTACCCGACTACGTGTGTCAGTTTGATGTTTTCTTCAAACCAAGCTGCTTACCTATTGCAGATTCAGTCTTCCAGCCTGGTGCAGGTCTACAATTTTGTTTCTGGTGTCTTTTGACAGCTCTTTGGTCTTGGCCATAGTGGAGTTTGGAGTGTGACTGTTTTGAGGTTGTGGAACAGGTGTCTTTTATACTGATAACAAGTTCAAATAGGTGCCATTAATACAGGTAACGAGTGGAGGACAGAGGAGCCTCTTAAAGAAGAAGTTCAGGTCTGTGAGAGCCAGAAATCTTGCTTGTTTTG
>NC_036842.1:47394881-47438717 GCF_002910315.2 Salvelinus sp. IW2-2015
GCTTGTAGGTGATCAAATACTTATTTTCCACCATAATTTGCAAATAAATTCATTAAAAATCCTACAATGTGATTTTCTGGATTTTTTTCTTCTCATTTTGTCTGTCATAGTTGAAGTGTACCTATGATGAAAATTACAGGCCTCTCTCATCTTTTTAAGTGGGAGAACTTGCACAATTGGTGGCTGACTAAATACTTTTTTGCCCCACTGTACATACAACAAACAATCTCTGGAAAGGACATGAGGGGAAACAGGGGGTTAAATACACAACATGTAATTGATGGGATTGGAACCAGGTGTGTAGGAAGACAAGACAAAACCAATGGAAAATGAAAAATGGATCAATGATGGCTAGAAGGTCTGTGACGTCAACCGCCGAACACCACCCGAACAAGGAGAGAGACCGACTTCGGCGGAAGTCGTGACACTTTTTTTTTACTCAAAGGACACATGGAAGTGTATTTTCTGAGGCATTAATAATGCAAACACATTTATTTTCAAATGTGACACAACATCAGTGCGATTCAAAACTATGATCTTCTGTTCTCTATCCATTGAATTACTCCACTGTGCCACAAGGATGGATTTCAAACAGGCCCCTTTTCAAAGGAAACAAACACTCATTAAGATCAGGTTTGGCCAATTAGTGGGAGTGGCCAACACACCTGAATAGACTTAACAAGGTAGAGCGAAGTTTTGTTGACGCTGAGAACGGAATGTATAAGTTTTAAAATAACATTCTCTCAATGTTATTAAAGTATTCTTGTCTTTTTTGTGTACATTTTTCTTCATGTTTTGAGAATGGAATTTAAAACTTATTGATATTAATGTGTAGAACATATATTTTTTTAACATTACCAGAATATTGCCAAGAACTGACATAAAAGACAACCATACGTTCTCTGAACATTCTGAGAACATCACTTAAGTCACACCATTTTTAGAACGTTCCCAGAAAGTAGTAAATTATGACATTAAGTAGAACCACATGGGAACTTCAACCCACTAACACAAATGATCCGGGAAATAGAAACAAATTACTTGTGCGAGATTTGATACAGACACACAAAGTATATATTTTTTTGTGTCCRCGACACAATTTTATTTGCAGTGCATTTTAATCACAGAAAAATGCAGTAGGTTACTTAATTCAAAAACAATAGGAGGGAGGTTGGCTGGGGAGGATGAGTGGGCATATAACGTGAAGGTCTAGCAACCCAAGCATTGCGTGTTCAAATAACTCGATGGCCAACTGTAGCATTTTAGATAATTAGCAACTTTGGAACTACTTACTACATCTTAACTACTCAGCTAGCATGTTACCTAACCATAACCCAGCATTTCCCAAACTTCATCCTGGGGACCCCAAGGGGTATACATTTTGTTTTTGCTCTAGTACTACACATCTGATTCAAATAATCAAAGCTTGATGATTAGTTGATTATTTGAATCAGCTGTGTAGGGCTAGGGCAAAAACCAAAACATGCACCCCTTGGGGTCCCCAGGACCGAGATTGGGTAACCCTGGACACATGCGCTATGAAGAAAATCATGTGGTGGCCACGAAAAGTAATTTGCGTCTATTTGACAATAATATGTGATCGTGTGTTGTGTGGAATGTTCTGTGGAAGTACTAAAATTCCCACAGAAGAACATTGTTTCTTAAAGTTCTCTTACCAATTTGAGAACCTGATGTGAAATAGAACCATGAGGAAACCTGTAGGAAAAGTTATGCTCGAGTATTGAAATTCCCACAGAAGAACATTGCTTCTTAACGTTCTCTGAACAATCTAAGAACATAACTTTAAATAGAACATAGCATGGAATGATGTTTCAACGTGCATAAAATGGTAAACGTTGATATGATCATAACTGTAAAAAGTGAAGCTAAGAATTATCAAAGTAGGGCCTGTGCCAAAATTGTATACATACTGACATTTACATGTTACTACAGTGCCTTCAGAAAGTATTCACACCCCTTGACTTTTTCCACATTCTGTTGAGTTACAGAACAAACTTAAAATTGATTCAATTGATATTTTGTGTTGCTGGCCTACACACAATTTCCCATAAAGTCAAAGTGGAATTATGTTTTCAGAAATCTTTGAAAATAAATAAATTAAAAGCTGAAATGTCTTGAGTCATTTGTTATGGCAAGCCTAAATAAGTTCAGGAGTAAAAAGTTGCCTAGCAAGTCACATAACACATTGCATGGACTCACTATGGGTGCAATAGTGTTTAACATGTTTTTTTAATGACTACCTTATCTCTGTACCCCACACATACAATTATCTGTAAGGTCCCTCAGTCTAGCAGTGAATTTCAAACACAGATTCAACCACAAAGACCAGGGAGGTTATCCAATGTCTCACAAAGAAGGGCAACTATTGGTAGATGGGAAAAAAGCAGACATTGAATATCCCTTTGAGCAYGGTGAAGTTATTAATTACACTTTGGTGTATCAATACACCCAGTCACGGCGAAGATACAGGCGTCCTTCCTAACTCAGTTGCCGGAGAGGAAGAAAACTGCTCTGGGACTTCACCATGAGGCCAATTGTGACTTTAATGGCTGTGATTGGAGAAACCTGAGGATGGATTTACAACATTATAGTTATCCACAAATCTAACCTAAATAAAAAATATTCCAAAACATGCATCCTATTTGCAATAAGGCACTWAAGTAAAACTACCACGCTTCATATTGTCAAGCATGGTGGGAGCTGCATCATGTTATGGGTATGCTTGTGATCGGCAAGAACTAGGGAGTTTTTTWGGAKAAWWWWWWTKGAATAGAGCTAAGCACAGGCAAAATCATAGAGGAAAACCTGGATCAGTCTGGTTTCCAACAGAAACTGGGAGATAAATACATCTTTCAGCAGGACAATAACCTAAAACAAAAGGCCAAATATACACTGGAGTTGCTTACCAAGATGAAATTGAATGTTCCCGAGTGACCTAGTTATAGTTTTCACTTAAATCGGATTGAAAATATTTTGCAAGACTTGAAAATGGCTGTCTAGCAATGATCATTAACCAACTTGACAGAGCTTGAACATTTTTAAAAAGAATCATGTTCAGATATTGTACAATCCAGGTATGCAAAGCTTTGAGACTTAATCAGAAATACTCACTTCTGAAATCGCTGCCAAAGGTGATTCTAACATGTATTTACTCAGGTGTGTGAATACTTATGTAAATGAGATATTTCTGCATTTCATTTTTACTAAATTTGCCAAGATTTCGAAAAACATGTTTTCACTTCACTTCATTATGTGTGTAAGATTGGTGAGAGAGAAATMTTTTTAAWCTATTTTGAATTCAGACTGTAATACAAGTGTGGAATACTTTCTGAAGGCACTGTATGTATTCAGATATCCCCAGATTTCCTATACACAACCACACACACCGAATCATCTTAATGCACTGTATAAAAACTCTGAACGTGCRTCCACTTCAGAACATCACCACGTCCACTTAGTGAAATTTACATAAAGTTCATGCAGTCGATTTAAATTCTCGCTTAGCGAGAGCTGTCAAAAATTGTTATTACAAATAAATGTATCAGCATACTGTAATTTACTGTCAAAATAAAACAATACAACGTATTGCAAAAAAAWACTTAAAATGCACTGAGACAAGAATATTGAGAAAATAATTGCCAAAATATTGCTAATGGCTACTGTTGTCTGATCTGTTCAAAGTTTACTGCCAAAGAGTGAAGAGACAAATATGACTTTGTAAAAAGATTGGTTTTGGTTGACATCGTGCAATACAGAGGACACAGACTGTTCATCAGGTGATGAACCTGGACCCCCATCTCCGCTTCCCGGGAACATGGGCTGGGCATACATGGAGGCTGGGGCCTTGGTGCCATAGGCTCCTGGGGAATTTGGTGCTTGGGCTACAGGGGCATTGCTGGAGGCTAGAGCTGTTCGGCCATGTGTGGAGGCATGGGCTGCTGGAACATGTGTGGAGGCATGGGCTGCTGGATCATGTGTGGAGGCATCGGCTGTTGGGACATTGTTGAATAGACGAGGCATTTGGGGCTGGCATCATTGTTCCTGGGGGAATACATTGTGGTGTTGCAGGACGCATTGCATGGCCTGGAGGACACATTGAGAAAATCACAGTTTGCATGACATTCATTCTCTTTTTCTCTCTCTTYCTCTCGGAGGACCTGAGCCCTAGGACCACGCCTCAGGACTACCTGACCTGATGACTCCTTGCTGTCCCCAGTCCACCTGGTCGTGCTGCTGCTCTAGTTTCAACTGTTCTGCCTGCAGCTATGGAACCCTGACCTGTTCACCGGACGTGCTACCTTGTCCCAGACCTGCTATTTTCAAATCTCCAGAGACAGCAGGAGCGGTAGAGATACTCTGAATGATTGGAAATGAAAAGCTAACTGACATTTACTCCTGAGGTGCTGACCTGTTGCACCCTCTACAACCACTGTGATTGTTATTATTTGTCCCTGCTGGTCATCTATGAACATTTGAACATCTTGGCCATGTTCTGTTATAATCTCCACCCGGCACAGCCAGAGGAGGACTGGCCACCCCTCATAGCCTGGTTCCTCTCTAACTTTCTTCCTAGGTTCTGGCCTTTCTAGGGAGTTTTTCCTAGCCACTGTGCTTCTACACCTGCGTTGCTTGCTGTTTGGGGTTTTAGGCTGGGTTTCTGTACAGCACTTYGWGAYATYAGCTGAYGTAMGAAGGGCTTTATACAGTTGAAGTCGGAAGTTTACATACACCTACGTTGGAGTCATTAAAACTCCTTTTTCAACCACTCCACAAATTWCTTGTTAACAAACTATAGTTTTGCCAAGTTGGTTAGGACATCTACTTTGTGCATGACACAAGTAATTTTACAACAATTGTTTACAGACAGAGTATTTCACTTATAATTCACTGTATCACAATTCCAGAGGGTCAGAAGTTTACATACACGAAGTTGACTGTTCCTTTAAACAGCTTGGAAAATTCCAGAAAATGATGTCATGGCTTTAGAAGCTTCTGATAGGCTAATTGACATTGTTTGAGTCAATTGGAGGTGTACCTGTGGATGTATTTCAAGCCCTACCTTCAAATTCAGTGCCTCTTTGCTTGAAATCATGGGAAAATCAAAAGAAAACATCTAAGACCCCAGAAAGAAAATGGCAGACCTCCACAAGTCTGGTTCATCCTTGGGAACAATTTCCAAACGCCTGAAGCTACCACGTTCATCTGTACAAACAATAGTACGCAAGTATAAACATCATGGGACCGCGCGGCCGTCATACCGCWCAGGAAGGAGACGCATTCTGTCTCCTAGAGTTGAACGTACTTTGGTGTGAAAAGTGCAAATCAATCCCAGAACAACAGCAAAGGACCCTGTGAAGATGCTGGAGGAAACAGGTACAAAAGTATCTATATCCACAGTAAAACGAGTCCTATATCGACAGCAAGGAAGAAGCCACTGCTTCAAAACCACCATAAAAAAGCCAGACTACGGTTTGCATGTCAAGCCCTGACCATAGTTATCTATGTTTTAKGTTTTATTTTGGTTAGGTCAGGGTGTGACTAGGGTGGGTATGCTAGTTTTGTCTTGTCTAGAGTTTTTGTATATCTAGGGGGTTTTGTAGGTCTAGGTATATATATGTCTATGGTGGCCTGATATGGTTCCCAATCAGAGGCAGCTGTTTGTCGTTGTCTCTGATTGGGGATCATATTTAGGTAGCCATTTTCCCTTGGGTATTTGTGGGTTCTTGTCTATGTGTAGTTGCCTGTTCAGCACTCACTTGTATAGCTTCACGGTTCGTTTTGTTATTTTGTTCRTTTTGTTCAGTGTTCTTTCTTAGAATGAAGAAGAATGTACGCATACCACGCTGCACCTTGGTCTCCTCCTTTTGAYGGCCGTGACATTGCAACTGCACATGGGGACAAAGWTCGTACTTTTTGGAGAAATGTACTCTGGCCTGATGAAACAAAAATGGAACTGTTTGGCCATAATGACCATCGTTATGTTTGGAGGAAAAGGGGGAGGCTTGCAAGCCGAAGAACACCATCCCAACCGTGAAGCACGGGGGTGGCAGCATCATGTTGTGGGGGTGCTTTGCTGCATGAGGGACTGGTGCACTTCACAAAATAGATGGCATCATGAGGAAGGAAAATTATGTGGATATATTGAAGSAACATCTCAAGACATCAGTCAGCAAGTTAAAGCTTGTTCGCAAATGGGTCTTCCAAATGGACAATGACCCVAAGCATACTTCCAAAGTTGTTACAAAATGGCTTAAGGACAACATAGTCAAGGCATTAGAGCGGCCATCACAAATCCCTGACCTCAGTCGTATAGAAAATGTGTGGGCAGAACTGAAAAGGCGTGTGCGAGCAAGGAAGCCTACAAACCTGACTCAGTTACACCAGCTCTGTCAGGAGGAATTGGCCAAAATTCACGCAATTGATTGTGGGAGGGTAACCGAAACGTTTGACCCAAGTTAAACAATTTAAAGGCAATTCTACCAAATACTAATTGAGTGTATGTAAACTTCTGATCCACTGGGAAAGTGATGAAAGAAATAAAAACKGAGAAATCATTCTCTCTAATATTATTCTGACTTTCCACATTCTTAAAATGAAGTGGTGATCCTAAGACAAGCATTTTTACTAGGGTTAAATATCAGGAATTGTGGAAAAACTGAGTTTAAATGTATTTGGCTAAGGTGTATGTAAACTTCCGACTTCATCTGGAAATACATTTGATTGATTGGATTAAAATTCATGGCTAACCTATTCATTTCTTTCCATACAGTCTCAACCAAAACAAAGAAGGCCAAAACTAAACAATATTTTTATGTAAATGAAACCTTGCATGTAAAAACTCACCACCGTCAGCTGATGCTTTCATCTTTATGAATTTCAGGAGATGATGGGATTGGAGCCAGAGGGATTTCAACGTATGACTCGGTAATGTTAATTGGGTTACTTGTCGCTCTTGCTGCTGGTGAGTCTCTGATCCACCTCTACGCAGACGACACCATTCTGTATACTTCTGGCCCTTCTTTGGACACTGTTAACAACCCTCCAGACGAGCTTCAATGCCATAACTCTCCTTCCGTGGCCTCCAACTGCTCTTAAATACAAGTAAAACTAAATCCATGCTCTTCAACCTATCGCTGCCTGCACCTGCCCGCCCGTACAGCATCACTACTCTGGACGGTTCTGACTTGTGAATAACTACAAATACCTAGGTGTCTGCAAAGAGAAAGGAGGACCAAGGCACTCTTCATATAATTAATTAAAATGACTTTATTAGTATGGCATGTTCAATAGAAACAACATTTTTTTTAAACCGACGCGTTTCGGCTCCATGGCCTTCGTCAGACCTTCGTACCTTGGTGTCTGGTTAGACTGTAAACTCTCCTTCCAGACTCACATCAAACATCTCCAATCCAAAGTTAAATCTAGAATTGGCTTCCTATTTCACAACAAAGCATCCTTCACTCATGCTGCCAAACATACCCTCGTAAAACTGACCATCCTACCGATCCTCGACTTCGGTGATGTCATTTACAAAATAGCCTCCAATACCCTACTCAATAAATTTTATGCAGTCTATCACAGTGCCATCCGTTTTGTCACCAAAGCCCCATATACTACCCACCACTGCGACCTGTACGCTCTCGTTGGCTGGCCCTCGCTTCATACTCGTCGCCAAACCCACTGGCTCCAGGTCATCTACAAGACCTTGCTAGATGAAGTCCCCCCTTATCTCAGCTCGTGGTCACTATAGCAGCACCCACCTGTAGCACGCGCTCCAGCAGGTATATCTCTCTGGTCACCCCCAAAGCCAATTCCTCCTTTGGCCGCCTCTCCTTCCAGTTCTCTGCTGCCAATGACTGGAACGAACTACAAAAATCTCTGAAACTGGAAACACTTATCTCCCTCACTAGATTTAAGCACCAGCTGTCAGAGCAGCTCACAGATTACTGCACCTGTACATAGCCCATCTATAATTTAGCCCAAACAACTACCTCTTCCCCTACTGTATTTATTTATTTTGCTCCTTTGCACCTCATTATTTCTATTTCTACTTTGCACATTCTTCCACTGCAAATCTACCATTCTAGTGTTTTACTTGCTATATTGTATTTACCTCGCCACCATGGCCTTTTTTGCCTTTACCTCCCTTGTCTCACCTCATTTGCTCACATTGTATAAAGACTTATTTTTCTACTGTATTATTGACTATGTTTGTTTTACTCCATGTGTAACTCTGTTGTTGTATGTGTCGAACTGCTTTGCTTTATTTTGGCCAGGTCGCAAATGTAAATGAGAACTTGTTCTCAACTTGCCTACCTGGTTAAATAAAGGTGAAATAAATAAGTAAAAAATAAACTTGTTAGTCTTGTCCCTAGTATCTTGTCGTTCATCATACAGTGGGAACTTATCCTTTGCATCCCCCGAGCTGCCACCCTTCCTCATATTCTTGTCGGTGTTCCTAAACTTTGTTTCTTAACACTTACATGATTTCTATGGAATCCCCTTTCACGTAATTTGTCAACTAAACATCTTGAATGTATATATATTTTTATGTGTTTTCTCTAGCTGCTCTTTTATGTAAATGTCAGTCCATATTTCACATTTCACCTTGTTTTCAGTCCGTCATCCCATGACAAATTCTGCTAAAGTGTTTAGTTAGCTTTTTCTAGGCTAACTGTATGACACCGACCACAAACAACATTGAAATTGTGCTCAGGTGCATCCTGTCTCAATTGATCATCCTTGAGATGTTTCTAAAATGTGATTTGAGTCCACCTGTGGACATGATTTGGAAAGACACACACTGGTCTATATAAGGTCCCACAGTTGACAGTGCATGTCATAGTAAAAACAAGCCATGAGGTCAAAGGAATTGTCTGTAGAGTTCCGAAACAGGATTGTGTCGAGGCACCGATCTGGGGAAGGGTACCAAAACATTTCTGCAGCATTGAAGGTCCCCGAGAACAMAATGGCCTCCATCATTCTTAAATGGAAGAAGTTTGGAACCACCAAGACTCCTAGAGCTGAACGCCTGGACAAACGGGGGAGAATGGCCTTGGTCAGGGAGGTGACCAAGGACCCGATGTTCACTCTGACAGAGTTCCTCTGTGGAGATGGGAGAAACTTCAGGAAGGACAACCATCTCTGCAGCACTCCACCAATCAGGCCTTTATGGTAGAGTGGCCAGATGGAAGCCACTCCTCAGTAAAAGGCACATGACAGCCCACTTGGAGTTTACCAAAAGGCACCTAAAGGACTCTCAGACCATGAGAAACAACAGATTCTCTGGTCTGATGAAACCAAGATTGAACTCTTTGGCCTGAATGCCAAGTGTCACGTCTGGAGGAAACCTGGCACCATCCCTACGGTGAAGCATGGTGGTTGCAGCATCATGCTTTGGGGATATTTTTCAGTGGCAGGGACTGGGAGACTAGTCAGGATTAAGGGAAAGATTAACAGAGCAAAGTACAGAGAGAACCTTGATGAAAACCTGCTCCAGAGCGCTCAGGACCTCAGTCTGAGTTGAAGGTTCACCTTCCAACAGGACAATGACCCTAAATGCACAGTCAAGATAACTCAGGCGTGGCTTCGGGACAAGTCTCTGATTGTCCTTGAGTGGCCCAGCCAGTGCCCGGACTTGAACCCGATCAATCATCTCTGGAGAGACCTGAAAATAGCTGTGCAGCGACGCTCCCCATCCATCCTGACAGTGCTTGAGAGGATCTGCGGAGAAGAATGGGAGAAACTCCCTAAATACAGGTGTGCCAAGCTTGTCACGTCATACCCAAGAAGACTCGAGGCTGTAATCGCTGCCACTTATGAATACTTATGTAAATGTAAATTTCACACCATATTTCATTTTTCTTAACCCATCAGCCCTGGGCCCACAGGGCCTTCTGGTTATGAGTCAACCCGCGCATCACTACTGCCTATGATGTCTGACAATCACTATTATAGTAGTTCTTCAAAGTAAGTAAATCACACTTTTATGATTGCTGAATACCAACCGTCAATCACTTCGATCATGCACGTTCAGGTAGAGGCCTCACGAAGCAACTGCTCTCTATCCCTCTCAATCTCGCAGTCTTCTGTCTCTCACTCTCTGTGTCTTTCCCACACTAACCTAATGTAGCAGGTGTAAAAGAAACAAGCAGAATGGACAAGTAGGCAGGCAACGGATTATGTTCATTGTATTAAATTACCACGTTTTCTGTACTAAACTTTTGGAAACTACAACTCCAYACTACATTGCACAGTTTGGGCTTGATCTGATTTATGTCTAGAGAAACTGTTAATCGCTCACAGCGAATGAGTGGATATTTTTTCTGTCTTTGAAGGGAATTAGCTTTTGTCATGACGTGACTACCAATAATGTGATGACTGTTATTTGATCAAATCAATTAACTATGTTTAAATTAGGCCAGCATCCCAGAGTCGCCTCTTCACTGTTGACGTTGAGACTGGTGTTTTGCGGATACTATTTAATGAAGCTGCCAGTTGAGGACTTGTGGCGTCTGTTTCTCAAACTAGCAACTCTCATAGAACAGACACGGTTACAACGAGCTGCCCTTGAGACCCATTTCACACCCTATACTGCCAACACAGTCATCCCACACTGTGGGTTCTTGCCATAACTCCTCTTCAACCCAGAGAAGGCAGACAGATTGCACAGGTAAGTAATGAACGTGAGGTTTCCATGTTAAATCTATTGTGGATTTATTCTCTGTAACTAACATGTTGACGTGTGTTTTAGAAACAGAATGGCCCCATGAGGCCACCCTCCTCCTAATATCCCTGGTGGGATAATTCACAGAGGAGTTCCAATCTCCAGTCGTTAAGAGAATTAAGAGAAATATGAAGTGTGGAGGAAAGTAGCCACAGAAATGGCTTCAAAATGTCACTTTCACTCAGCAGATGCCTGTGATGGGAAATACAGTGCTTGATTAAAAGGTAGTCTGGAAAAGTTTAACATATTTCAAACAGGTACATAAACATACATTGTGTCTGACGCTGTCTTTGATTCCAGAATATAAAAAACTAATTGAAGACAGGGACCGGGGTCATCCCTTGGGAGTACTATGGACCTTTAGAGGATCTGTTGGCCAACGATCCAAGTGTGGAACCGGTGCACACAGTTTATTGGTCCTCTGTAACTCACTTGGAAAAGCATGGCACTTACAAAGCCAGTATAATGGGTTTGATTCCCAGGACCATCCATTTGCAAAAATGTATGCAAACATAGCTGTCAGTCGCTTTGGATAAAAGTGTCTGCTAAATGGCTTATATTATTATTAATTTACAGGTGAAAATATGTCCAATGTGGTAAATGTATAAAGCTAGCATAGCAGTGAAATATTTAGGGAAGCATTAGTGAAGTTATTATAAAAAATATAATGCTGGTATCAAAGGTTGTGATGGCATAATATAATCAATGCTACAATAAAGAAAATATCCCCACTCTCCTAGGATCCTCAAAAGACTGCACCACCCCAGCAAAGCCTCTTGCAGCCTGGGACAAGTGGAAAAGGCCAAGGAATAGGTACTGTTTGTACCTGAGGCACTGCAATGATTCCAGGACCATGCTCAGGAGCAGAGGACACAACTATTGGTGCAGCACATGTAAACACACATTTGTCATGTTTTGGTTAATGTAGAGCTAATCTACCGAATCATGTCCTGCGCATGTGTAACGTCTCTGCCTCATATTTCTGAACAGTTTAAATAAAAACCCTATAGCGATTTGAGCGAACATTCACAAAAAGTATAGCTATATTTTCAGGCTAATTTAGGATGTAGGCTACAACTTTCTGTCTGTTGTAACTGCAAAACACAGTCTACACATTGCATTGGGGCAAAATAATCTATAAGCAGTTCATAAACAATACAATAATAATAAAACAACAACATTTGGGGTGGCAGATTCAGAAAAGACATAGGCTCTAATGTTGTTTTTAGTAGGAATTTCTTATGTCCCCTGGGCTATTTCGTGTCTGCACTGAGCAGTTTGGTGAAGTATAATTGGGGGGAGCCAGTCTGCACACTGGGAGTTCTGCAGGGATTTAGCAAATTTCAGGCAGATCTGCTCTCTCGGGACATGATTCCCAGGGTTTCGAGGGCTTCCTGGTAGCTATTACGACCTGCTCAGAATTATTCGACAGGCTCTCTTCTGGACACGCTCCAGCTGAGCAGACAAGGTTTGCTTGAGGCCAGCATGCCAGGCTGGGACAGCATACTCTAGTACTGGTCTTACATAGCCGACATAGATGGGTAGTAGGTCTGCTGTGGTGACAAAGAAGGGCTTAATGCGCTTGGGAAGGAACAGCTTCCTGCTGGCGCATGTGGTCATGATTCCAACCTGGCTGCTCCTGCTGCACAGTTTGACCCAGCACTCTGATCTTGGGTGTCTCTGATGAAGATGCTGTTAGGGGAGATACATTTTTGGAGAAGGTGACATGCATGATTACACTTCTTGTCATTCATTGAGGAGCATGTCATTGTTAGCGGTCCAGGTGCTTAACTCATCCAGTTGACTCTGCATCGATGATAGTTGATGCAGTTCCCGGAATTAACTCCAAATTCTTAAGGTTAGGCATTAACTCCGAATGGTAAGTTCAGGTTTGGGATAGGCTTAAAACAAAAATATCAAAAACAACATTCTAACGCTTGGTTGTAACTTGCAATCTTTGGAATCAAATGCAGATACTTAAGGCCATCCCCGACATCCCAGACTGGGAGGATTGGAAGCTGTTGGGGGTGGGGGAGCGTCACATCAAGTGGAGGCAAAGCAGATGAGATCACAGCAAAGTGTTTGTTGATGATGTTTGCAGTTGTAGCACTGTCCTCAGCTTTGGACCCTGGCACACTAATGACTCCCACCACTTTCTTTACATTTTCCATGCCATCTTCTCTTGATGCCAATGCTTGGGGTTTGCAGTCTTTAGCCTAGTGACATTGTCAGTGTAGTAGCTCTTAGCTCATTCCAGGACTTTTTGTGTTTTGTTTTGGTAGAATTTTAGTCAATGTTTTCCTAGTTTCCATGAAAAATCTGCTATGGCAATTTACCTTCCATATTTTAGGAATGGAAAACTCATGTTGGTGTAGTTACTTTATCATAACAACTTTTGCAAAAAATTCTAAAAACCTCTTTTTGCTTTGTCATTAAGGGGTATTGTGTGTGTAGATTGATGAGGGAAAACATTTACTTAATCCATTTTAGACTAAGGTTGTAATGTAACAAAATGTGGAAAAGGTCTGAATACTTTCCAAATGCACTGTATTTCCACATTATTGGAATAATACTGTGAAAATTATGATGATGCACTTTTGGTGTAAGAGCTGTATGAAAAGTCTGCATGAAATTTAATCTAGTTTGGCTGGGTGGGGTTTTTGTATAAATTGATAGACCAATAATAAAGATTGTTTGCCCGTCTCTCTGCCAATAGCAGCAGTTATCAGGTTACACACCCGACCATTAGGCTCATCCAATTACACTCAGTTTAACCAAAGAAAAAGTGAGCAACCTTCCCGCTAGCGTTGATTGGCTTAAGTAATGAGTTGGCTGGACATGCTGAGAGAAGTTTGGATTGGTCTGCCATATAGCACGCTCCTATCTATTTGAGCTGGTCAGTATGTCTAGGAAATCCTGTCTAACGCAGCTTTTTTTTATTGCCATGTATTAAAACTACATAAGTGTTGCTCTCCACTTTCTGGAGGACTGAGATTTGAAATCAGTGGAATTCGAATATGATAGCTTCCAGATTACATCTTCAAACTAAGAGCAACCATGGTATCCGACAGAAGACGCGTCCAACCATGAATGATGTATAACGGTAAGATAGTCTGGCTAGTTACATTGTCAGATATTACATGTTTCTAATTTTGACAGAAAGAGCCATTTACTTGGCTAGCTATAGCCTAATGTTAGCTACAGATTAATGCAGGGTAGTAAAGTCATGACTTGTAATTACGGTTTATTGTTTACGTAGCAAGCTAGCTAACGTTAGTTGGCTGGCTCGCTAGCTAACGTTACGTGTTTTGACCTTATTATTCATATCTCAGAGCTAGAGTGGGGAGAACAAGTATTTGATACACTGCCGATTTTGCAGGTTTTCCTACTTACAAAGCATGTAGAGGTCTGTAATTTTTATCATAGGTACACTTTCAAACTTGAGAGACGGAATCTAAAACAAAATCCTGAAATCACATTGTATTTTTTTAAAGTAATTAATTTGCATTTTATTGCATGACATAAGTATTTGATCACCTACCAACTAGTAAGAATTCCGGCTCTCACAGACCTGTTCGTTTTTCTTTAAGAAGCCCTCCTGTTCTCCACTCATTACCTGTATTAACTGCACCTGTTTTGAACTCGTTACCTGTATAAAAGACACCTGTCCACAACTCAATCAAACAGACCCAACCTCTCCACAATGGCCAAGACCAGAGAGCTGTGTAAGGACATCCAGGATAAATTATAGACCTGCACAAGGCTGGGATGCTACAGGACAATAGCCAGCAGCTTGGTGAGAAGGCAACAACTGTTGGTGCAATTATTAGAAAATGGAAGAAGTTCAAGATGACGGGCATCACCCTCGGTCTGGGCTCCATGCAAGGATCTCACCTCGTAGGGCATCAATGATACTGAGGAAGGTGGAGGGACTATCCCGAACCACACGGCAGTACTGGTCAACTATGCTGAAGAGAATGCTGTGGACATACATATCAAAGAAACCGTAATAGTAACGACTACTTACGGGCGTCATGCGATTAAAAATCTCTGCAGTGCCGCAAGGTCCCTCTGCTCGAGCCAGGCATGACCATGTGATCGTCTGAAGTTTGCCTTGAGACTATGCTCGAGCATGAGATGCCAAAGAGAATGGAGAAGGGTCATCTTAGTCTGTGAGACAAAGAAAATGCAGATATAAGCTTATATGGTCTGATGGTACTTCCTACTCGCCGTAGATTTGAGATCCAAAGTAGGAAGCGAGAATGCAAGTAATATTCCCCAAGTAAACCATCCCAACAGCGTGAAGCATGGATCGGTGGAAAACATCATTCTCTTATGGGTGCTTGTTCGGCAAAGGGGACTAGTTACGACTGCTCACCATATGAGTGGTGAGGTTATTGTATGGGGCCATGTATCGCAGAGATCTTGGCCAACAACCTCTTCCCTAAATAGAGCATTGAAGATGGTCATGGCTGGCGTCTTCCAGCATGACAACGACCCGAAACACACAGCCAGGGCAACTAAGGGAGTGCTCGTAAGAGCATCTCAAGGTCCGAGTGGCTACGCAGTCTCCAGACCTGAACCCATAGAAAATCTTTGGAGGGAGCTGAAAGTCCGTAATTGCCCAGCGAACCCGAAACTGAGGTATCTGAGAAGTCTGTTATGGAGGAGGAGTGGGCCAAAAATCCCTGCTGCAGTGTGTGCAACCTGGTCAAGAACAACAGGATCGTTGATTCTTAATGCAAAACAAAGGTTCTGTTACCAAATATTAAGTTCTGCTTTTCTGATGTATCAAATACTTATGTCATGCAATAAAATGCAAATTAATTACTTAAAAATCATACAATGTGATTTTCAGGATTTTTGTTTTAGATTCCGTCTCTCACAGTTGAAGTGTACCTATGATAAAAATTACAGACCTCTACATGCTTTGTAAGTAGGAAAACCTGCAAAATCGGCAGTGTATCAAATACTTGTTCTCCCCACTGTATATGCTTGGCTAGCTATAGCCTAATGTTAGCTAGCTGACATTGAACCTGGTTGGTTAGCTACCTGCAGATTCATGCAGGGTAGTAATGTCATGAGTTGGGATTATGGTTCATTGTTTACCTAGCTAGTTAATGTTACCTGGCTTGCTCGCTAGCTAGCATTATGTGTATGACCTTATTATTCGTATCTCATAGCTATTTGATCAGCTAGCCATAGCCTAATGTTAGCTAGCTAACATTGAACCTGGTTGGTTAGCTACCTGCATATTCATGCAGGGTAGTATCGTGACGTGACTATCATTAATGTGATGACTATTATTTATAGAACATTACCTATTATGTTTAAATATTACTTGTTTAAATTAAACATGTTACAATTAACTCATTAGGAATTTGGGGCACCACGGGAACAGTTATTTCCGTGGTGCCCCACTATCTCCCAACTTAAACTCTAAAGATTATCTAAATATCTCTTACATCATTAACAGTCAATTATTAAGTATTACCTCATCAGTCTCATTCTAAACGTTGCATAATCCTCAGATATCTGCACGAACGCTAACCTATGTGATGAATCAGCCATACACAAATTGTCTTAATTATTTATTTTCTAAATAACTAAATCATCACAGAGAATACGTAAAACACACAGCATAGGTTATTGATTACATACGTAATACAATGAAAACAGGTCCCTAGTGGTCTAACAAAAGCATGACCGTTTGATGATGTAATGGAAAGGGAGGGGTATGTAAGGAGAGGGAGAGTCAACTTATCGTACGTACATTTGGAAGCTACGCTCACGGGAATATGAATACTTTGAACATGAAAGACCACTCATTCAGAAAATAAATGTCCTTGTTTTTGAAAGAAAAGCAACTTTTTGATCCATTAAAATAATATCAAATTGATCAGAAATACAGTGTAGACATTGTTAATGTTGTAAATGGCTATTGTAGCTGGAAACGGCTGATTGTTTATGGAATATCTACATAGGCGTACAGAGACCCATTATCAGCAACCATCACTCCTGTTTTCCAATATCAAGTTGTGTTAGCTAAGTTTATCATTTCAAAAGGCTAACTGATCATTATAAAACCATTTTGCAATTATGTTAGCACAGCTGAAAACTGTTGTCCTGATTAAAGAAGCAATAAAACTGGCCTTCTTTAGACTAGTTGAGTATCTGGGGCATCATCATTTGTGGGTTTGATCACAGGCTCAAAAGGCCAGAAACAAATAACTTTCTTCTGACACTTGCCAGTCTATTCTTGTTCTGAGAAATGAAGGCTATTCCATGCGAGAAATTGCCAAGAAACTGAAGATCTCGTACAACGCTGTGTACTACTCCCATCACAGAACAGCGCAAACTGGCTCTAACCAGAATAGAAAATGGAATGGGAGGCCCCGGTGCACAACTGAGCAAGAGGACAAGTACATTAATGTCTAGTTTGAGAATAAGAATAGACTGACGAGATCAGAAGACTGTTCTTTGTTTCTTGCTATTTTGAGCCTGTAATCGAATGGAGCGGGTTGAGAGTTCCTGTGTCCACATCACTAAGGAATTAACATGGTCCACACACACCAACACAGCCGTGAAGAAGGCATGACAATGCTTCTTCCCCCTCAGGAAGGTTGAAAAGGTTTGCCAAAGTTCTACAGCTGACCTAGTGAGAAAATATTGATGAGAAGATAAGAATCATCATCGCTTGGTATGGCAACCGCTTGGCGCTACAGAGGGTAGTGCATATGGGTAGTACATCACTGGGGCCGAGCTCCCTGCCATCCAGCACCTCTATACCAGGCGGTGTCAGAGGAAGGCCCTCACAATTGTCAAAGACTTCAGCCACCCAAGTCACAGACTTTTCTCTCTGCTACCACACGGCAAGTGGTACCAATGCACCAACTCTGGAACCAACATAACCATGAAAAGCTTCTACCCCCAAGCCATAAGACTGCTAAATGTGACTGACCGGCTCAAATCGGTCTTATGTAGCAACATTTGAAATTGTGTTTTTTACATTGGATAAAAATAGAGACTCAGAGCTACAAAATGGTTTATCATTCACTGCATTTGAGGAATAATAGGAAATTAATTCTGCTGTTGGGGCGAGTGACTCTGAACTTATAATGGCTAGCCCCAAGTCGTTATATATTTCATTTTTTTCTTGAGCATTTTGCTATTTCACTATTTGCCTCATGAATCCTGCATGCTTTGTTGACTACGAACTTTCTTTTCCCAACCGTGGGGCAGACTATATTTGTTCCCACACTCAGGACTCTGACTCTCTATTGGTTACACAGACTTTGGCCTCCCATTCCAACCACCTCTCGCCAGCTTTGTATTCATGTTATCTGATGAAATTGCTGTACAATATTCAGATGTCAGCACTGTAGAGCTCTCCATGTCCTATGCCATGCCTTGGTTGTATTACAATTGATGATATCTGGAAATGTGCATGTACAACCTAGCCCATCTACAGTTGCTAGCCCCAATTCTGACTTGTGCTCTGATATTTGCTTCACTGATTTCTACTCTTGTAAAATCCTAGGCACGTTAAAATTAGAAGCGTATTACCTTTTTTTCATTTTTTTCACCTTTATTTAACCAGATACGCTAGTTGAGAACAAATTCTCATTTAAAACTGTGACCTGGCCAAGATAAAACAAAGCAGTTCGACACAAACAACAACACAGAGTTGCACACGGAACATTCAAACATACAGTCAATAATACAGTAGAAAAAGTCTATATACAGTGTGTGCAGATGAGGTAAGATAAGGGAGGTTAGGCAATAAATAGGCCATGGTGGTGAAGTAATTACAATATAGCAAATAAACACTGGAATGGTAGATGTGCAGAAGATGAATGTGCAAGTAGAGATACTGGGGTGCAAAGGAGCAAGATGAATAAATAAATACTGTATGGGGAAGGGGTAGTTGGATGGGCTATTTACAGATGGGCTATGTACAGGTGCAGTGATCTGTGAGCTGCTCTGACAGCTGGTGCTTAAAGCTAGTGAGGGCGTCTCCAGCTTTAGAGATTTTTGCAGTTCGTTCCAGTCATTGGCAGCAGAGAACTGGAAGGAAAGGCGGCCAAAGGAGGAATTGGCTTTGGGGGTGACCAGTGAAATATACCTGCTGGAGCGCGTGCTACGGGTGGGTGCTGCTATGGTGACCAGTGAGCTGAGATAAGGCGGGGCTTTAAATAGCAAAGACTTGTAGATGACCTGGAGCCAGTGGGTTTGGCGACGAGTATGAAGCAAGGGCCATCCAACGAGACCGTACAGGTCGCAGTGGTGGGTAGTATATGGGGCTTTGGTGACAAAACGGATGGCACTGTGATAGACTGCATCCAATTTGTTGAGTAGAGTTTTGGAGGCTATTTTGTAAATGACATCGCCGAAGTCGAGGATCGGTAGGATGGTCAGTTTTACGAGGGTATGTTTGGCAGCATGAGTGAAGGATGCTTTGTTGCGAAATAGGAAGCCGATTCTAGATTTAGTTTTGGATTGGAGATGCTTAATGTGAGTCTGGAAGGAGAGTTTACAGTCTAACCAAACACCTAGGTATTTGTAGTTGTCCACATATTCTAAGTCAGAACAGTCCAGAGTAGTGATACTGGACGGGCGGGCAGGTGCGGGCAGCGACCAGTTGAAGAGCATGCATTTAGTTTTACTTACATTTAAGAGCAGTTGGAGGCCACGGAAGGACAGTATTATCGCATTGAAGCTCGTCTGGTGGTTAGTTAACACAGTGTCCAAAGAAGGGCCAGAAGTATACAGAATGGTGTCGTCTGCGTAGAGGTGGATCAGAGAATCACCAGCAGCAAGAGCAACATCATTGATGTACACAGAGAAGAGAGTCAGCTTCGAGAATTGAACCCTGTGGCACCCCCATAGAGACTGCCAGAGGTCCGGACAACAGTCCCTCCAATTTGACACACTGAACTCTATCAGAGAAGTAGTTGGTGAACCAGGNCTTGTTGCAGATAAAAGACTGTGCGTGGTGAAGTAATGCACATTAAATATATTCCCAATTTACCGGATAAAAAATACAAGTTAAATGGATTTCCAAACTGGCTCTAACCAGAATAGAAAATGGAATGGGAGGCCCCGGTGCACAACTGAGCAAGAGGACAAGTACATTAATGTCTAGTTTGAGAATAAGAATAGACTGACGAGATCAGAAGACTGTTCTTTGTTTCTTGCTATTTTGAGCCTGTAATCGAATGGAGCGGGTTGAGAGTTCCTGTGTCCACATCACTAAGGAATTAACATGGTCCACACACACCAACACAGCCGTGAAGAAGGCATGACAATGCTTCTTCCCCCTCAGGAAGGTTGAAAAGGTTTGCCAAAGTTCTACAGCTGACCTAGTGAGAAAATATTGATGAGAAGATAAGAATCATCATCGCTTGGTATGGCAACCGCTTGGCGCTACAGAGGGTAGTGCATATGGGTAGTACATCACTGGGGCCGAGCTCCCTGCCATCCAGCACCTCTATACCAGGCGGTGTCAGAGGAAGGCCCTCACAATTGTCAAAGACTTCAGCCACCCAAGTCACAGACTTTTCTCTCTGCTACCACACGGCAAGTGGTACCAATGCACCAACTCTGGAACCAACATAACCATGAAAAGCTTCTACCCCCAAGCCATAAGACTGCTAAATGTGACTGACCGGCTCAAATCGGTCTTATGTAGCAACATTTGAAATTGTGTTTTTTACATTGGATAAAAATAGAGACTCAGAGCTACAAAATGGTTTATCATTCACTGCATTTGAGGAATAATAGGAAATTAATTCTGCTGTTGGGGCGAGTGACTCTGAACTTATAATGGCTAGCCCCAAGTCGTTATATATTTCATTTTTTTCTTGAGCATTTTGCTATTTCACTATTTGCCTCATGAATCCTGCATGCTTTGTTGACTACGAACTTTCTTTTCCCAACCGTGGGGCAGACTATATTTGTTCCCACACTCAGGACTCTGACTCTCTATTGGTTACACAGACTTTGGCCTCCCATTCCAACCACCTCTCGCCAGCTTTGTATTCATGTTATCTGATGAAATTGCTGTACAATATTCAGATGTCAGCACTGTAGAGCTCTCCATGTCCTATGCCATGCCTTGGTTGTATTACAATTGATGATATCTGGAAATGTGCATGTACAACCTAGCCCATCTACAGTTGCTAGCCCCAATTCTGACTTGTGCTCTGATATTTGCTTCACTGATTTCTACTCTTGTAAAATCCTAGGCACGTTAAAATTAGAAGCGTATTACCTTTTTTTCATTTTTTTCACCTTTATTTAACCAGATACGCTAGTTGAGAACAAATTCTCATTTAAAACTGTGACCTGGCCAAGATAAAACAAAGCAGTTCGACACAAACAACAACACAGAGTTGCACACGGAACATTCAAACATACAGTCAATAATACAGTAGAAAAAGTCTATATACAGTGTGTGCAGATGAGGTAAGATAAGGGAGGTTAGGCAATAAATAGGCCATGGTGGTGAAGTAATTACAATATAGCAAATAAACACTGGAATGGTAGATGTGCAGAAGATGAATGTGCAAGTAGAGATACTGGGGTGCAAAGGAGCAAGATGAATAAATAAATACTGTATGGGGAAGGGGTAGTTGGATGGGCTATTTACAGATGGGCTATGTACAGGTGCAGTGATCTGTGAGCTGCTCTGACAGCTGGTGCTTAAAGCTAGTGAGGGCGTCTCCAGCTTTAGAGATTTTTGCAGTTCGTTCCAGTCATTGGCAGCAGAGAACTGGAAGGAAAGGCGGCCAAAGGAGGAATTGGCTTTGGGGGTGACCAGTGAAATATACCTGCTGGAGCGCGTGCTACGGGTGGGTGCTGCTATGGTGACCAGTGAGCTGAGATAAGGCGGGGCTTTAAATAGCAAAGACTTGTAGATGACCTGGAGCCAGTGGGTTTGGCGACGAGTATGAAGCAAGGGCCATCCAACGAGACCGTACAGGTCGCAGTGGTGGGTAGTATATGGGGCTTTGGTGACAAAACGGATGGCACTGTGATAGACTGCATCCAATTTGTTGAGTAGAGTTTTGGAGGCTATTTTGTAAATGACATCGCCGAAGTCGAGGATCGGTAGGATGGTCAGTTTTACGAGGGTATGTTTGGCAGCATGAGTGAAGGATGCTTTGTTGCGAAATAGGAAGCCGATTCTAGATTTAGTTTTGGATTGGAGATGCTTAATGTGAGTCTGGAAGGAGAGTTTACAGTCTAACCAAACACCTAGGTATTTGTAGTTGTCCACATATTCTAAGTCAGAACAGTCCAGAGTAGTGATACTGGACGGGCGGGCAGGTGCGGGCAGCGACCAGTTGAAGAGCATGCATTTAGTTTTACTTACATTTAAGAGCAGTTGGAGGCCACGGAAGGACAGTATTATCGCATTGAAGCTCGTCTGGTGGTTAGTTAACACAGTGTCCAAAGAAGGGCCAGAAGTATACAGAATGGTGTCGTCTGCGTAGAGGTGGATCAGAGAATCACCAGCAGCAAGAGCAACATCATTGATGTACACAGAGAAGAGAGTCAGCTTCGAGAATTGAACCCTGTGGCACCCCCATAGAGACTGCCAGAGGTCCGGACAACAGTCCCTCCAATTTGACACACTGAACTCTATCAGAGAAGTAGTTGGTGAACCAGGCGAGGCAATCATTTAAGAAACCAAGGCTGTTGAGTCTGCCGATAAGAATGTGGTGATTGACAGAGTCGAAAGCCTTGGCCAGGTCGATGAATCCGGCTGCACAGTATTGTTTTATCGATGGCGTTTATGATATCGTTTAGGACCTTGAGCGTTGCTGAGGAGCACCCATGACCAGCTCTGAAACCAGATTGCATAGCGGAGAAGGTACGGTGGGATTCGAAATGGTCGGTAATCTGTTTGTTAACTTGGCTTTCGAAGACCTTAGAAAGGCAGGGTAGGACAGATCTAGGTCTGTAGTAGTTTGGGTCTAGACTGTCTCCTCCTTTGAGGGGGATGACCGCGGCTGCTTTCCAATCTTTGGGAATTTCAGACGATACGAAAGAGAGATTGCACAGGCTAGTAACAGAAGTTGCAACAATTTCGGCAGATCATTTTAGAAAGAGAGGGTCCAGATTGTCTAGCTCGGCTGATTTGTAGGGGTCCAGATTTTGCAGCTCTTTCAGAACATCAGCTGTCTGGATTTGGGGGAGGCTTGGGCCAACCGTAATAAAATGCTTATTGAAATTCTCAATTATAGTGGATTTATCGGTGGTGACAGTGTTTCCTAGCCTCAGAGCAGTGGGCAGCTGGGAGGAGGTGCTCTTATTCTCCATGGACTTTACAGTGTCTCAGAACTTTTTTGAGTATGTGCTACAGGATTTCTGCTTGAAAAAGCTAGCCTTAGCTTTCTTAACTGCCTGTGTATATTGGTTCCTAATTTCCCTGAAAAGTTGCTTATCACGGGGGCTATTCGATGCAAATGCAGTACACCACAGGATTTTTTGTGCTGGTCAAGGGCAGTCAGGTCTGGAGAGAACCAGGGGCTATATCTCTTCCTGCTTCTACATTTTTTGAATGGGGCATGCTTATTTAAGATGGTGAGGAAGGCACTTTTGAAGAATAACCAGGCATCCTCTACTAACGGGATGAGGTCAATATCTTTCCAGGATACCCGGGCCAGGTCGATTAGAAATGCCTGCTCGCTGAAGTGTTTTAGGGAGCGTTTGACAGTGATGAGGGGTGGTCGTTTGACCTCAGACCCATTACGGATGCAGGCAATGAGGCAGTGATCGCTGAGATCTTAGTTGAAAACAGCAGAGGTGTATTTGGAGGGCAAGTTGGTTAGGATGATCTCTATGAGGGTGCCCGTGTTTATGGCTTTGGGGTTGTACCTGGAAGGTTCATTGATGATTTGTGTGAGATTGAGGGCATCAAGCTTAGATTGTAGGATGGTCGGGGTGTTAAGCATGTCCCAGTTTAGGTAACCTAGCAGCACGAGCTCTGAAGATAGATGGGGTCAATCAGTTCACATATGGTGTCCAGAGCACAGCTGGGGGCAGAGGGTGGTCTATAGCAAGCGGCAACAGTGAGAGACTTGTTTCAAAAGTAGATGGTCGAATTGTTTGGGTACAAACCTGGATAGTAAGACAGAACTCTGCAGGCTATCTCTGCAGTAGATTGCAACTCCGCCACCTTTGGCCGTTCTATCTTGTCGGAAAATGTTATAGTTAGGGATGGAAATTTCAGGGTTTTTGGTGGTCTTCCTAAACCAGGATTCAGACACCGCTAGGACATCCGGGTTGGCAGAGTGTGCTACAAGCAGTGAATAAAGCAAGCTTAGGGAGGGGCTTCTAATGTTAACATGCATGAAACCAAGGCTTTTACGGTTACAGAATCAACAAATGAGAGCACCTGGGAATAGGAGTGGAGCTAGGCACTGCAGGCCCTGGATTAACCTCTCACCACCAGAGGAACAGAGGGGAGTAGGATAAGGGTACGGCTAAAGGCTATAAGAACTGGTCGTCTAGTACGTCCAGAAGAGAGAGTAAAAGGAGCAGGTTTCTAGGCGAGTAGAATAGATTCAAGGCATAATGTACAGACAAAGGTATGGTAGGATGTGAATACAGTGGAGGTAAGCCTAGGCATTGTGATGATGAGAGAGATATTGTCTCTAGAAACATCATTTAACTAGGTGACGTCATCGCATGTGGTGGGAGGTGGAACTAAAGGGTTGGCTAAGGTATATGAGCAGGGGCTAGAGCCTGGCTCTACAGTGAAATAAGACAATAATCACTAACCAGAACAACAATGGACAAGGCATATTGACATTAGGAGAGTCATGCCGTAGCCGAGTGATCATAAGGGTCCAGTGAGTAGTGAGGATGGTTGGAGACACGGCGATTCAGACAGCTAGCGGGCCGGGGCTAGCAAGCTAGCAGAAGGGCCTCAGAGGGACGTCGCGATGGGGGAAGTCTGTTTACAACCTCCTCGTGCATTTACGTTGGTAGACCAGTCGTGATGGATTAGTAGGGTTCCGTGTGGTAAAGGGGACCAGTCCAATTGGCAAAATAGTGACCCAAGAAATTGTCCAATGGACCTATTCAGCTAACAGCCGATATGCTCTAGACAGCTAGCGGGCCGCGGCTAGCAGGCTAGCAGATGGGCATTCAGGGGACATCACAACGGAGGGGCCAGTTGAATAACCCCCTCGGGCAGATTACGTCGGTAGTCCAGTCGTGAAGGACCGGTGAGGCTCTGCACTGGCAGTAAAATGGGTCCAGGCCAGTTGGCAAAATAGGTATTGTAGCCCAGGAGTCTCTGATGGAACTCTTCAGCTAGCCGGGAGATGGGCCTAGCATGGGCTAGTTGGTGCTTGCTTCGGGACAGAGACGTTAGCCAGGAGTAGACACTTGGCTTGCAGCTAGCTAGCTGCGATGATCCAAGTGAAAAGGTTCAGAGCTTGCGGTGGGAATCCGGGGATATGGAGAGAAAATAGGTCCGGTATGCTCTGGTTAGTATCGCGTTGTGGAAACTAGTGAGAGTTTTCCGAGCTAAAGGTTCCGATTCAGGAGTAAAGAAAATACTTTATAAAAAAGCAGATCCACACCACATTGGGTGAGGCGGGTTGCATGAGAGTATTTTGAAGTGTTTAGAAAAAATCTAAAAATATATGGGAAGAAAAAAGATATAAAAGATATATACATGGGACACGACAAAGACGTCTGACTGCTACGCCATCTTGGAAAAATTTCTAAAATGGATCAATTGAAAGTGTGGGTTTACAACTCCAAGATAGATGTGTTGGTCATTACTGAGACGCAGTTAAGGAAGAGTGTTTTGAATACTGATGTTAAACTTTCTGGTTATAACCTTTTCGGCAAGACAGATCTTCCAAAGGTGGGGGAGTGGCAATCTTTACCAAGGATCACCTTCAGTGCTCGGTTGTCTCCACCAAGTCTTTCCCCAAACAATTTGATTTACTGGTCTGAAGTATTAAACTTTCAAATAGCTCTTTGTTGACTTTTGCTGGGTGCTATTGTCCTCCATCAGCACCGGCTGGTACCCTACCTGCCTTAAGCTCTTGTTACGAACAATGAGGACAATTGTAAGGAGTCAGGCGCAGAGAGCAAAGGTATGGGGAAAAAACCACTCTTTAATGTCCAACCAGAATAACAACTGGTAAAATAAATCCAGACTGTGGAAAACCCCAAAATCAATGAACAACCTCATACAAACAGAAAGACAAGCCCGCACAAACAGAAACGGGCTAAACGAACTTAAATAGCACCACCCTAACAACCAAACAATAAACAGGTGAAATCAATTAGTCAAAACCAAACGAAAAGGAAAAAGGGATCGGTGGCAGCTAGTAGACCGGCGACGACGACCGCCGAGCGCCACTCGAACAGGAAGGGAAGCCACCTTCGGTAATACTCGTTACAGCTCTCTCCTGGCCCCTTAAACTAAGTCTGAATTTGTTCTGCTAGGTTACCTAAACAGGGACATGCTTAAACCTCCCTGACCAAGTCCTAAAGCAATGGGACTCCCTAAATCTTTCTCAGATTATTACCAATCCCACAAGGTATGACTCCAAACAAACAGAAAAGGCTACTCTTCTTGATGATATCCTCACAAATAATATCAGTCTGGTGTTTTCTGTAATGACCTTATTGATCACTGTTTTACAGCCTGTGTTCGTAACGGCTGCTCAGTGATACGACCTGTCCTGATTTGTCATAGACGCTTGTTAAAACACTTTAATGAGCAAGCTTTCCTTTATGAACTGGCCTCTGTAAAATGGTATAGAATCAGCGTGATCCCCTCTGTCGAAGACGCTTGGACCTTCTTTTTTTRATATTTTTCGGTGGTATTGTTAACAAACATGCCCCCATAAAGAAAATTATAATTAAAAACAGGTTCRGCCCATGGTTCGACCGTGATTTCGCAGAGTTACTCCACCTCAAGAATTGCATTTGGTGAAAGGCTCGGCACACGCATACTCATGCTGACTGGCTCTCGTTCAGGCAAATGAGAAATAAGTGCACTCAGGTTATGCGGAAGGCCAAAGTTAGTTACTTTAAGGAGCAGTTCTCTCTCTGTGAGTCTAACCCCAAGAAGTTCTGGAAAACGGTTAAAGACCTGGAGATAAACCCTCCTCCTCACAGCTGCCCATGTACCTTAAAGTTGATGATGTGGTTGTTACTGACAAGAAACACATGGCTGAGCTCTTTAATCACCACTTCATTAGGTTAGGATTCCTATTTGACTCAGCCATGCCTCCTTGCCCATCCAACATTTCCTCATCTCCCACCCCTTCTAATGCGACTATCCCCAATGCTTCTCCCTCTTTTTCCCCTGCCCCGCAACAGAGTTTCTGAAACTTGACCCCAAAAAAGCATCTGGGTCAGATGGTTTAGACGCTTTCTTCTTTAAGGTTGCTGCCCCTATCATCGTCAAGCCTATCTCCGACCTTTTTAACCTGTCTCTCCTTTCTGGGGAGGTTCCCATTGCTTGGAAGGCAGCCAYGGTTCGTCCTTTATTTAAAGGGGGAGATCAAGCTGATCCTAACTGTTATAGGCCTATTTCTATTTTGCCCTGTTTATCAAAAATGTTGGAAAACTCAATAATCAACTGATTGGCTTTCTTGACGTCTATAGTATTCTCTCTGGTATGCAATCTGGTTTCCACTCAGGTTATGGATGTGTCACTGCAACCTTAAAGGTCCTCAATGATGTCACCATTGCCCTTGATTCTAAGCAATGTTGTGCTGCTATTTTTATTGACTTGACCAAAACTTTTGATAGGGTAGACCATTCCATTCTTGTGGGCCGGCTAAGGAGTATTGGTGTCTCTGAGGGGTCTTTGGCCTGGTTTGCTAACTACCTCTCTCAAAGAGTGCAGTGTATATAGTCAGAAAATCTGCTGTCTCAGCCACTGCCTGTCACCAAGGGAGTACCCCCAATACTCGATCCTTGGCCCCACGCTCTTCTAAATTTACATCAACAACATAGCTCAGGCAGTAAGAAGCTCTCTCATCCATTTATATGCAGATGATTCAGTCTTCTACTCAACTGGCCCCTCCCCGGATTTTGTGTTAAATGCTCTACAACAAAGCTTTCTTAGTGTCCAACAAGTTCTCTACCCTTAACCTTGTTCTGAACTTCTCCAAAACAAAGGTCATGTGGTTTGGTAAGAAGAATGCCCTTCTTCCCACCGTTGTGATTACTACCTCTGATGGTTTAGAGCTTGAGGTAGTCACCTCATACAAGTACTTGTGAGTATGGCTAGACGGTACACTGTCCTTCTCTCAGCACATATCAAAGCTGCAGGCTAAAGTTAAATCTACACTTGGTTTCCTCTATCGTAATCGCTACTCTTTCACCCCAGCTGCCAAACTAACCTTGCGGAGACATAATTTATAGATCAGCAGGTAAGGGTGCTACATATATATGAGAACATGTGTGTGTGTATATATATATATATATATATATATATGTATATATATATATATATATATATATATATTTTTTTTATCCCTGTCCCCGCAGAGGCATTTTGTCTTTTGGTAGGCCGTCATTGTAAATATGAGTTAGTTCTTAACTAACTTGCGTAGTTAAATAAAGGTTAAATAAAAATAAATAAAATCCCATTTGAAAGTTGATCAAATGGTAAACTCACTTTTGGGAAAATGTCCTTTGAATGTTTTGGTACCTACTGGAGATCTCTCCTTTGTCTACACCCATTCAGCATTGTTGACACCCTCTTAAGCCAGCCCCACCCATCTCTTTAAGGAGTCACATGTGAGGTTGTGCTAAACAGTGAGTAGTGTAGTAAAGATTAAGGCTTAAAGTGTAGCCTACAATAAGGAAAAATTCCAGGTAAACTGACAGTGTACAGATAATAAAAAAATACACTGCTCAAAAAAATAAAGGGAACACTTAAACAACACAATGTAACTCCAAGTCAATCACACTTCTGTGAAATCAAACTGTCCACTTAGGAAACAACACTGATTGACAATAAATTTCACACGCTGTTGTGCAAATGGAAATGCCAGAGCCCTGCAAAATKACCTCCAGCAGGCCACAAATGTGCATGTGTCTGCTCAAACGGTCAGAAACAGACTACATGAGGGTGGTATGAGGGCCCGACGTCCACAGGTGGGGGTTGTGCTTACAGCCCAACACCGTGCAGGACGTTTGGCATTTGGCAGAGAACACCGAGATTGGCAAATTCGCCACTGGCGCCCTGTGCTCTTCACAGATGAAAGCAGGTTCACACTGAGCACATGTGACAGACGTGACAGAGTCTGGAGACGCCGTGGAGAACGCTCTGCTGCCTGCTACATCCTCCAGCATGACCGGTTTGGCGGTGGGTCAGTCATGGTGTGGGGTGGCATTTCTTTGGGGCCGCACAGCCCTCCATGTGCTCGCCAGAGTAGCCTGACTGCCATTAGGTACCGAGATGAGATCCTCAGAGCCCTTGTGAGACCATATGCTGACACATGCACATTTGTGGCCTTGCTGGAGGTCATTTTGCAGGGCTCTGGCAGTGCTCCTCCTTGCACAAAGGCGGAGGTAGCGGTCCTGCTGCTGGGTTGTTACCCTCCTACGGCCTCCTCCACGTCTCCTGATGTACTGGCCTGTCTCCTGGTAGTGCCTCCATGCTCTGGACACTACGCTGACAGACACAGCAAACCTTCTTGCCACAGCTCGCATTGATGTGCCATCCTGGATGAGCTGCACTACCTGAGCCACTTGTGTGGGGTGTAGACTCCGTCTCATGCTACCACTAGAGTGAGAGCACCGCCAGCATTCAAAAGTGACCAAAACATCAGCCAGGAAGCATAGGAACTGAGAAGTGGTCTGTGGTCACCACCTGCAGAATCACTCCTTTATTGGGGGTGTCTTGCTAATTGCCTATAATTTCCATCTTTTGTCTATTCCATTTGCACAACAGCATGTGAAATTTATTGTCAATCAGTGTTGCTTCCTAAGTGGACAGTTTGATTTCACAGAAGTGTGATTGACTTGGAGTTATATTGTGTTGTTTAAGTGTTCCCTTTATTTTTTTGAGCAGTGTATATATATTAGATGATACTTACCCAGCCACACTTGAAATTGAAGGCTCATGTGAAAGAAATGCTATAACCCCCAGCCACATCTTGCCAAGTGGATGGGTGTCTACAGAAGGTGTAAACAGTACAGCCAAACGGTTACTTGCATAGTAGCAATATCAGAAATAGATAGTGTCATTATAAATAAAATGTACAAGAACAATATCAATAACAATATCAGTGATAGATGAGGTAGTTATATGCATACAATCAGGGGTAAAGTGTTAGACAGGATTACCCTACATATACTGACCAGCTCAAATATTCAGAAGCCTGCTATATGGCAGACCAATCTAAACTCATCTCTCGGCATGTCCAGCCCACTCATTATCTCAGCCAATCATGGTTAGTGGGAAGGATGCTGACTTTTTCTGTGACTTAACCAACTAGGCTCGTAATTTAAGAATTGTATTTGTATTTACAGATGGCATACAAGTTTGTTATTAAGGCTCATGAAAGTTCACATGTTCGAGAAGGCATTTCTGCAACAACAAAAAATATTTGGATTAAAAAATAAGTTTACGTTCAAACAGTTCTTCTGTGAAGTAGTGACCCGTGACATACGCCTAGTTTCCTGAAACGTGTCGTAAATAGTTAACCAAATTGTTACACGTACTATTTGCGTTGAACCTCTTTACACTAACTCTTTTGACTCATCACATACTGTACGCTGCTGTAAGTGTTTTATCTATCCTGTTTCCTAGTCACTTTACCCCTACCTATATGTACATCTACCTCAATTACCCCGTACCCCTGCACATCGATTCGGTACTGGTACTCCATGTTTATAGCCAAGTTATCATTACTCATTGTGTACTTATTCCTCATGTTATAATTTTATTTGAATTTTTCTCTAAATTGTTGGGAAGGGCCTGTAAGTAAGCATTTCACTGTTAGTTTACACCTGTTGTTTACGAAGCATGTGACAAATACAATTTGGTTTGATGTCAAAGCCTGTCCCAGAAACATCTTCATCTATACGTGTGTGGCCCCCAGTGTCTCACACAGCGCAAGTAAGAAGAAGTATATTGTCATTTTTTGTTGTAGGAAAATTAATAAATCTCAATAATTAAATGAATAGCCCTCAATACTCATTTTGTATCACAGATACTCAAACATGCCTGTTTATGATTGTACACACAGGTGACACTGTATCTTTAATCAGCTAGGCTGGCTATCTGTAGAGAAAGGGATTGTATTAACTCAACTTGGTCTGGTCCACAGAATTATTACTGACTCAGCCCCCAGGTACCAATGCAATTATGTTACTTTTATACGAGACGTCCACCAGTACAGTAGCAGAATCAGAGTCAATAAACTACCACAACAAGCTATACCAACTTTTAAAATTAGTGCCAAACGTTTTCTGATGAGTGAAAAATAGAAACATCTTTATGTCTGTATCACTAGCCAATTGGTGACAGATTTTCAAGCGAATATTTAAAAAATCAGCATAAAATCAATATACACATTTTCCCTCCAAAAATGTGTTTCCATCAAATTGACTTGTTGCAGATAAAAGACTGTGCGTGGTGAAGTAATGCACATTAAATATATTCCCAATTTACCGGATAAAAAATACAAGTTAAATGGATTTCATCGCATTTTCAACTCTACTGAAGGTTTTCTCACAAAATATACTGTATGCTTTCCCAGCAAGTCGTAGTGGGAGAACCACACAACATGTCATCGTATGGCTCCAAGTTTATTTTGGTATGAGGGTTATTATATCAATATTTGCGCATAAATGTGTTTCCACTGATATTTCTCACATAATTCAATTTACCCACAAAAACAGTCCCACCTTGTCTGGCATATTTTGTTGTCGACATTTGGAAAGTTCATTGAATTTTTTCGGTTTTCCATCATGTCACCCCTCTCTGGCGCTCGAGAGCGACAGGCTCCCATCATTATGACACACTGTCACATCTTACGTGCATCAGCGCTTCATTGGACTCACCTGGACCATCACTTTATTGATTGCCTCCTCTACATCTGTCTATTCCTCAGTTTGATCCCCGTGTCAGCATTAATGTCGATATGGTTCCCTTGTCCAGACGCTGTCCGTGTTTTGTTTCATATCTGTTATTTATTAAATATTGACTCCCTGTATGCTTCTCGTCTCCTAGTGTCTGTCCTCACACATCAGGCCTGTCATGACGTTTTATCCGAAATGTACTTTACTGCATAAAAGGTTGGATGGAAACCTGGTTTATGCAATGTACAGTGGGGAGAACAAGTATTTGATACACTGCTGATTTTGCAGGTTTTCCTACTTACAAAGCATGTAGAGGTCTGTAATTTTTATCATAGGTACACTTCAACTGTGAGAGACGGAATCTAAAACAAAAATCCGAAAATCACATTGTATGATTTTTAAGTAATTAATTAGCATTTTATTGCATGACATAAGTATTTGATACATCAGAAAAGCAGAACTTAATATTTGGTACAGAAACCTTTGTTTGCAATTACAGAGATCATAGGTGTCCTGTAGTCTTGACCAGGTTTGCACACACTGCAGCAGGGATTTTGGCCCACTCCTCCATACAGACCTTCTCCAGATCCTTCAGGTTTCGGGGCTGTCTGCTGGGCAATACGGACTTTCAGCTCCCTCCAAAGATTTTCTATTGGGTTCAGGTCTGGGAGCTGGCTAGGCCACTCCAGGACCTTGAGATGCTTCTTACGGAGCCACTCCTTAGTTGCCCTGGCTGTGTGTTTGGGTCGTTGTCATGCTGGAAGACCAGCCACGACCATCTTCAATGCTCTTACTGAGGAAGGAGGTTGTTGGCCAAGATCTCGCAATACATGGCCCCTCCATCTCCCCTCAATACGGTGCAGTCGTCCTGTCCCCTTTGCAGAAAAGCATCCCCAAAGAATGATGTTTCCACCTCCATGCTTCACGGTTGGATTGTGTTTCTGGGGTTGTACTCATCCTTCTTCTTCTCCAAACACGGCGAGTGGAGTTTAGACCAAAAGCTCTATTTTTTGTCTCATCAGACCAACATGACCTTCTCCCATTCCCCCTCTGGATCATCCAGATGGTCATTGGCAAACTTCAGACGGGCCTGGACATGCGCTGGCTTGAGCAGGGGGACCTTGCGTGCGCTGCAGGATTTTAATCCATGACGGCGTAGTTGTTACTAATGGTTTTCTTTGAGACTGTGGTCCCAGCTCTCTTCAGGTCATTGACCAGGTCCTGCCGTGTAGTTCTGGGCTGATCCCTCACCTTCCTTGATCATTGATGCCCACGAGGTGTGATCTTGCGTGGAGCCCCAGACCGAGGGTGATTGACTGTCATCTTTAACTTCTCTCATTTTCTATAAATTGCGCCAACAGTTGTTGCTTCTCACCAAGCTGCTTGCCTATTGTTCTGTAGCCCATCCTAGCCTTGTGCAGGTCTACAATTTTATCCCGATGTCCTTACACAGCTCTCTGGTCTTGGCCATTGTGGAGAGGTTGGAGTCTGTTTGATTGAGTGTGTGGACAGGTGTCTTTTATACAGGTAATGAGTTCAAACAGTGCAGTTAATACAGGTAATGAGTGGGAGACAGGAGGGCTTCTTAAAGAAAAAACTAACAGGTCTGTGAGAGCCGGAATTCTTACTGGTTGGTAGGTGATCAAATACTTATGTCATGCAATAAAATGCAATTATTACTTAAAAATCATACAATGTGATTTTCTGGATTTTTGTTTTAGATTCCGTCTCTCACAGTTGAAGTGTCACCGTTGAATCTAAATATGAGCAGAACTCTCGTACATTGCTTTGTAAGTAGGAAAACCTGCAAAATCGGCAGTGTATCAAATACTTGTTCTCCCCACTGTATATATATGTAACATTCTGCACCACGCATTTTAACAATAGAAAAGCCGGGCCTCGAAGGTACCCCTATACTTTTTATATACAGTATGTCCTTTAGTTGTGTTTATGACGGTCTTACGTAACATTAGAATTTTAAATGGTTTTTTTTTCAAGCATACTGTAATAGCACTTATTAGTTTGTTACTATATGTCACATTGAAAAAACACTAAAACCACCACAATTCAATTGCTAAATCCATCACAAAGAAATCCATTAAAATGACGTTTTGGCAGGTTTTAAGAAACATATATATATAACAATATATTTCAAAATAACATAATAGCATATTTGAACTTGCTGCCACAAGTGATCATGTGTTGAATGCATGGAACAGCAGTTTGTCTTGGAAAAAGTGATATTTTAAAATAGAGCTCACCTCTTGAATTTTTGTTTGTTGACGAAGGTACTGTAAGTGTTTTAGGAACTGCATAATCTACTCTCAGATACTATATAGGATGTTGTCACTAATCAGACTATTGTCAATTTAATCTTGTCTTTAGGCTAACGCTATTATACAGTGCATTCGGAAAGTATTCAGACCCCTTGACTTTTTACACATTTTGTTATATTACAGCCTTATTCTAAAATTGATTAAATAGTTTTTTTGCCTCATCAATCTTACTGAAGTCAGTTTGACTTTTTATCGGAAGCTGTGGACTTAGATTTAATATGATGTTATTGATCTCCATCTGCAAAAGTAGAATCCCTAGAATCTCTGGCTGAACTACTCAGTTGTTGGGGGAAACATGAAATGCTGCTCATGAGCGATTTAAACTGGGACTGGTTATCTCCAAACTCTGTGGCCATAAGAGGAATAAACTGATAAATGCAGTCACAAGACCCAATCCAAAAGACATCTGTAACTTATTCTAACTAACAATTTATTTGACCTTTATTTAACCAGGTAGGCCAGTTGAGATCAAGTTCCTATTTACAACTGCGACCTGGCCAAGATAAAGCAAAGCAGTGCGACACAAACAACAACACAGAGTTACACATGGAATAAAACATTTACATAAATACTCGACCGTTGGTATTTTCCCTAATGATTTAAGCGATAATTGTGCAGTTGCTTGCATTAGAAACACTAAAAGTGCCCCTAAGTTCATAGTCAAACGTAATGTTAAGTTTGTCTGTGAGCAGGCATTCCTGCACAACCTTCACGAATGCAACTGGGATAGGATTGTGCTTATTCCAGATATCGAGGAAGCATTATCCTATTTTCATTCCATGTTTCCATGTTTCCTCTTCAATAAACTCGCCCTTCTCAAAAAGTACAGCGTAAGAGGTAGAGACAATCCCTGGTTTACAGAGGAATTATCTGATTTATCCATAAGCTAAATAAACAATGGGCCAAAACCAGAATGTAACGGCTGTCATCCTCTTCTTCCTCTGAAGAGGTGTAGCAAGGATCGTGTAACGGCAGCCTTCCTCCTCTTCGTCTGAAGAGGAGGTGTAGCAGGGATCGGACCAAGACGCAGCGTAGCTCGAGTTCAACATGTTTTAATAAACAAGACGAAAACGTGAACACTTACAAAAATAACAAACGTGGCAAACCGAAACAGTCCTCTCTGGTGAAACGAACACAAAGACAGGAAACAACCACCCACAAACCCCAACACAAAACAAGCCACCTAAATATGATTCGCAATCAGAGACAACACAAAACACCTGCCTCTGATTGAGAACCATATTAGGCCAAACATAGAAACAAACTAGACACACAACATAGAATGCCCACCCAGCTCACATCCTGACCAACACTAAAACAAGTAAAACACACAAGAACTATGGTCAGAACGTGACAGATCGGACCAAAACGCAGCGTGGTAGGTGTCCATGTTTTAATATGGAAACCTGAACATGAACAAAATTACAAAAACAATAAACGTGAACAAACCGAAACAGTCCCGTGTGGCACAAACACTGACACAGGAAACAATCACCCACAAAATACCCAAAGAACATGGCTGCCTAAATATGGTTCCCAATCAGAGACAACGATAAACACCTGCCTCTAATTGACAACCAATCTAGGCAACCATAGACTTACATAAACACCTAGAATGAACACAACCCCATAAATCGACAAAAAAAAAACCTAGACAGTACAAACATCCTAGACGAGACAAAAACACACAAACCACCCTCGTCACACTCTGACCTAACCAAAATAATAAAGAGAACAAAGATAACTAAAGCCAGGGCGTGACACAGAAAGGGTATCTCCCAGGCTGAATGGCAGTTATCCAGGGCACTAACAAAAAATGTGCACCTTGTTAATACGTTAATGCAAATCTAGCTTCAAATAAAAATGTACCAAAGCAAATCTCAATAACCTGACGAAATTATGGAAAACCATTAAGTCCATGAGTGCTAACACAAACTCCTCTGGTCTTCCACTGAAATTGACCTCAAATTCAATGGACATGACGGATAAGAATAAACTGGTTGACATGTTTGATGAGCATTTTGCTAAGGCTGGGCATTTGAACTCCAACGTGACATCTCAAGTGAGGCTGTGAATTAAACTGCCGGCCTGCGGTTCATCTATTTCATTTTACAGAGATTGAGTTTTCAAATCTATTTATGTAAAGAAAGCGGCTGGCCCAGATGAATTGAACCCTTATTCTATTTTTAAATGGTGCAAATCATTGATGCACCTCTCACTCATTTATTCAATCTTTTATTGGCAAGTAATATGATTCCAAAAGTCTGGAAAGCAGCTTTCATCACCCCTTTACATAAGGGTGGAGATCCGTCCCAGTTAGATAACTACCGTCCCATATCTAAACTGTCTGCACTGGCAAAAGTTTTGGAAAACTGGTGAACTCACAGTTGAAATACTTTCTTCATAATAACTCAGTTTTATCTAAATTGCAGTTGGGTTTTAAAGCTAAGCATAGTACCATTACTGTGGTAACTAAGGTTGTAGGGGATATTCTAGATGCCCAGGACAAGAAACATCACCGTGTTTCACTTTTAATTGACTTAACGAAGGCCTTCGACACTGCTGACCATGCCCTGCTCTTGTAGACTAAAAAAGGTTGGTTCAAGTGTTGAAGCATTGCACTGGTTCCAAAATTACCTTTCTGACACAACACAGTGTGTAGCACAGGAGGGTATGAAATCGGAGTTTCGAAGGCTTACAAAAGGAGTTCTCCAGGGCTCAGTTTTTGGTCCAATCCCTTTTACACTGTATATAAATAATGTAGGGAAGACTGTTGACTCTTCAAATCTCCATATGTATGCTGTTGACATAATTACTTATTCTAGCGCATCTAATATTGAGATGACTTTTCAGGACTTACACTTCATATTGAAATTTGTGCTTAATGCAAGGAAATCTAAATGTATGGTTTTCTCTACCTTGAAAGTGGACAGGTGGAGGCACTTGCAGATTTTAACTCAACAAGGCCAGCAAATGTCACCTCATATAAGTATCTTGGGATTTGGTTAGATGAAAAGCTGAATTTTAAACAGCACATTGATAACTTGACCAATAAACTGAAGATGACATTGGGTTTTTATTTTAGGGACAAATCTTGTTTTTCAATATCAATCAGAAATAACTTTTTCACCGGTGCTGGATCATGGTGATATTGTCTATATGCTGGCCTCAGCAAGTACCTTAACTCTGGATACAGCTCATGGTGCTTTAAGATACAGTGGCAAGAAAAAATATGTGAACCCTTTGAAATTACCTGGATGTCTGCATAGACTTAGACACAAAATTTGATCTGATCTTCATCTAAGTCACAACAATAGACAAACACAGTCTGCTTAAACTAATAACACACACACAATTAGACGTTGTCATGTCTTTATTGAACAGACTATGTAAACGTTCACAGTGTGGGGTGGGAAAAATATGTGAACCCTTGGATTTAATAACTRGTTGACCCTCTTTTCTGCAGCAATAACCTCAACCAAACATTTTCTGTAGTTGTGGATCAGACGTGCACAATGGTCAGGAGGAATTTTGGACCATTCCTCTTTACAAAACTGTATCAGTTCAGCAATATTCTTGGGATGTCTGGTGTGAACCGCTCTTTTGAGGTCATGCCACAGCATCTCAATCGGGTTGAGGTCAGGACTCTGACCGGGCCACTCCAGAAGTCGTATTTTCTTCTGATGAAGCCATTCTGTTGTTTATTTACTTCTGTGTTTTTTTGTCATTGTCTTGTTGCAACACCTAACTTCTGTTGAGCTTCAATTGGCGGACAGATAGCCTTACATTCTCCTGCAAAATGTCTTGATAAACTTGGGAATATTTTTTTCCGTTGATGATAGCAAGCTTTCCAGGCCCTGAGGCAGCAAAGCAGCCCCAAGCCATGATGCTCCCTCCACCATACTTTACAGTGGAGATGAGGTTTTGATGTTGGTGTTCTGTGCCTTTTCTTCTCCACACATAGTGTTGTGTTTCATCTGTCCACAGAATATTTTAGCCAGTAGCGCTGTGGAACATCCAGGTGCTCTTTTGCGAACTTCAGACGTGCAGCAATAGTTTTTTATGGACAGCAATGACTTCTTCCGGGGTGTCCTCCCATGAACACCATTCTTGTTTAGTGTTTGACGTATCGTAGACTCGTCAACAGAGAAGTGAGCATTTCCCAGGGATTTATGTAAGTCTTTAGATGACATTCTAGGATTCTTCTTAACCTTATTGAGCATTCTGTGCTGTGCTCTTGCAGTCATCTTTGCAGGACGGCCACTCATAGGAAGAGTAGCAACAGTGCTGAACTTTCTCCATTTATAGATCATTTGTCTTACTGTGGATCTCAGATCTTTTGAGATCTCTTTTCTTCAAGGCATGGTTCACATCAGGCAATGCTTCTTGTGAATAGCAAACTCAAATTGTGTGTTTTTTATAAGCAGTGCAGCGCTAACCAACATCTCCAATCTTGTCTCATTGATTGGACTCAAGGTTAGCTGACTCCTGACTCCAATTCGTTTTTGGAGAAGTCATTAGCCTAGGGGTTCACATGCTTTTTCCAACCTACACTGTGAATGTTTAAATGATGTATTCAATATAGACAAGAAAAATACAATAATGTGTGTGTTATTAGTTTAAGCACAATGTGTTTGTCTATTGTTGTGACATAGACGAAGATCAGCTCAAATTTTATGACCAATTTATGCAGAAATCCAGGTAATTCCAAAGGGTTCACATACTTTTTCTTGCCACGGTATATCACAAATGCTAGATCACTCAGAGGGGTTGTGTTAAATGCGTTAGACACATTTCAGTTGAATGCATTCAGTTGTACAATAATTATTATTATTGTTATTGACTAGGTATCCCGTATGTCATGGTGCAATGGAACTCACTCCACCAGGAGGCTAAAGCACTGGTACACCTTTGTGTACAAAGCATTGACAGGGCAACTCCCTTTGTAGCTCTATTCCTTACTGAACAGATCTGTCACTCAATACAATCTTCGTTCACAGTTGCTACTGTCCTTGACTGTTCTAGAACTGAGATGGGGAAATAAAAATGTTCCCATAATGCACCTTCATCCTGGAACATGAATCAAAATATACTAAYGTTAGGGGAGTTAGCCTTGCCTGTATTTAAGACTCTGATCGACGACAATGTTTTTGATAGCTGCAGTTGTTTTTAATTATCAAATGTATCTGTAACTTGTAACACTTTGTCTTTTGTGTGTATTTGTATTTTTTTGTAATATTTTATGTACACGCTGCTATATCCCTCTTTTGCCTTCTTGCCATGTCGCCCCCGCAAAATAGTTTTTTAACCTCAATGGTTAACCCATAGTGTCCGTCAACAGCCTTTCTTTAAATTACAATAGCGGCCGTGAACGGCCTTATTTTTSWAACAATAATATCTGTGTCAATATTGCAAAATTAACTTGCTAACAACCTCTTGTCGTATTCGGGTGGCTGTTGTCATCAAACAGAAACCAGAAACAGGATATGCTGTCATTTGACTTTTCAACTTTACTCAAAATGACAGCATCGAAGCAGACATGACTTTTCACTGTGAAAGAGGCTTTATCTACTTGTATGTTGGTTGGTAATACAGACTGGCCCTCGTCCCTGCATTTTGAAAAGCGATGATATCAAGGTGAGTGAAATAAGTAAACAGCAGATATGTTTGGTGTTGTTGTTTGATGCTGTGAAACTTGGGTAATAGCTCACAGATTAGCAAATCCTGTCATGTTATAACTTGGTTGGTACAGGCGAGCACATCAGCGGTGGAGTTTGAATGATTTCTCTCTGTCTCATGGAAATAGTTGCAGTGTTTAGCTGTATAAAAATCTAGTTGGTTGTTTTGTCTTGTTTCTACCAATGTAAATGGACCAAGCTGCTTGCTATAGCTAGCTGGTTAATCTGTCAGGCAAGAAAAGTTGTGTGTAGTGGTAAATTTGGGCAGTGCTCAAGAAACGTCAACCTCAGCTGTCACTTTCACTAGCTAGCCATACACACAACCAGCTAACTAGCCACCTAAATGAAGGCTAGAGTAATGTGTGTTTATCTGTTGGACTTAGTTATGGTTTGCCATGTTTGCTAGGTGCAGATAATCATAGGCTATATATACATTGCCTCGTTTTCCTATTATTTGACAGCTTAGCTGTCGTATTAAGGTAGTAAATGCCCACGCAGTGGAGCTCATATTTTGAGTTGGATATTTGTTAACATAGCCAGCTAACAAGTTGCTTGTTTTGCCCTGTTTCTACCAATGCATTTCATTTTGAAACTGTCACAGCTTTGTAACTAATCAGCTAACATTGGTGAACTCTGTAGTTAGTTTGTCAGGCAGGAAAGTAAGAGTTGATTGGAGGAGAGAGAGAGTGTGTGTGTGTGTGGGTGGGAGGCATGTATGTATAACACAATTTATTATGGAAACCCCTTATTAGGAAGAAGTATGTGTATGGTTGAGAAAAAGAAAGAGCGGAAGGAAGAGAGAGAGAGTGTGAGAGGGAGAGAGAGAGAGATTATGTTCCTGACTACAATTGTATCCTATTTGTTGCTCCTCTCCGTCTGTCACTATGTTCCTCTAGGTGAGTGAAAATGAAGAAAGTGATGTGGAGAGTAAGGGCTCAGCAGCAAAAAGCAGGGAGGAATAGGAGTTAGAGATGATTGGAGGGATAGAGATGTGGAGCGAGGTGGGAGGAGTGGAGTGAGAGAGGAAGAGAAGAGTGAAGAGGAGGGAGAGAGGAAGAGGAGAGTGAAGGTGAGGACAGTGGAGGGAGAGAGGAATAGGAGAGTGAAGAGGAGGGAGAAAAGAGGAGGGAGAGCAACATGAGGAGGCAGAGGACGAAGCAGAAGGAGTGGAGGAAGCAGAGGGAGAGGAGGAAGCAGAGGGAAAGCACACCCGATAGCGGAGCATCCATTTCCATGGCTTGGGTCTGCCCTTAGACCCACCATTCACACTTGTACCACACAGCCTGAGCCTAAAGTGACAGTGGCAGAATTTATATATTTTCCAGAGCTTGTAGTGGATTACAACAAGAAAATGGGTGGGGTTGACCTCCTTGAACAACTGATGAGCTATTACAATGTCAGATGCACAGACAGAAAAAGGTGGAAGTATGTGTTTTGAGGGATGCTCAACATTGCCATCATAAATGCTTACTTTGTGTTGGGGATCCTGCAAATGCCAATTACCAGAAACCGCAGGCGCTGGTCAATGGAAGGCATTCAAAATGCAGCTTGAGGATTCACTTTATCATACTTCTACAATGGCAGGAAGAGGGGAGCCAAGAGTGTGGCACCAAGGTGTGTGGACCAAGTTGTAACTCATTTGAAAGCTGGTGAAGTTTGAAGGGCACAAGAGAGGGTGTGTGGTGTGCATCCGGAGTGGACACATGGCAAAGAGTGGGAGATGTGTACAAACCTCCTTTTGGTGGTCTACGTGTTCTGTGCCACTTTGCTGGATGGGACTGTGCTTCCAGAAGTTCCATGACATGTTGTAGGCTAAATGCAAACACTAAAGTGACAGTGTGAAATTTGAATTTGTCCTACAAATCTTTTGTCTCTTGTATCTTCTCTCTTTGTCTATCAATATCTAATTGATGTCAAAGTAGGCTACTATTTCTACATTTTGTGTCAGGCCTGGTCGGTACTAAATCTTATTAAGAGAGGTTACCTACATTTTTAAGGTCTCTGAATAGTTGTTTGCATTTTTACATTGTTACAGAAGTAAGCGTCGTTGTCAATCAAATACTTTCCGAATATTGTCCTCTGATCACGTTTTTTTTAAATATATGTAAATAACATCAAAGTATAATATATTATACTTGGTACATTTTAAGTGAGTAATTTAGTCAAATTTACTACAATTTAAATACTCTTGKTTTTTTTTTTGTGTTGTGTTAATWGTTTTTTGATATTGAGTGTCTTTACACAATGGAAGACAAAATGAGTGTTATTCCTATTGAAATGAATGTGGTGTCATATTAAAGAAGAGGTTGTGCTCTTTAAAACTAAGTAAACTTGTATTTGTCATTTTTCTTTGTTTTTGAGCTATGTCTGTTTTTTTATGTGTGAGAAAATCTTGAAAATTCTCAGTCATCTACAGCAGAATTTAATCATTCTATTGGGGTCTAAAGGGTTAAATAAAGGTTAAATAAAAAGGTAAATTTCATGTCTGTAACAGGTTCGAGTTAGCTACAATTCTGAACTTTATATCGCTAACATCCAGTTCTGCATCAGCATGCCCACCCAGTTCTTTTGCTATGGTGACTGCTGCGGACCACAGTCTGGAAGACTACACTATTCAAGGTGAACCCAGAGACATTGAACTTCTATATAATAAGGATGACTGAATACGTTTTATGGAAGGAAACTTACATGCAAGTCTACTGCATTCTTTTATCAAAACACTTAAAGGAAAGGTTGCAAGACATACACCGAGTGTACACACCACACACACACCACAAGAGAGAGATGGGGGGAGAAGTATTAGGTACAGAGTGAAGGCTACAAGGTGGCATAGCTCTGATTTAGTTAAGTTAATCTTGTAGCCTGAGAATTCGCTGAATAATTGAATAATATTAATAAGAGATGTGTTGAGGTCTCGGGATTAGAGATGAATATCAGGACATCATCAGCATACAAGCTTATTTTATGGTGAACATCACCAATGAGCAGCCCCTGTATAGCAGGCGTTACCCTGATGGCCTCGGCCAGTGGTTCCATAGCGAGTGCAAATAGGAGGGGGGACAAAGGGCAGCCCTGTCTGGTACCTCTGTATATAGAGAAGCTATTTGACCTTAGCCCATTAGTAAGGACAGCAGCCTGAGGATCCTCATATAAACTTTCACCCATTTTATAAAGTTGTCCCCTAGACCAATGTATTTAGAGCAAAGAGTAGATAAGACCACTCCACACGATCAAATGCTTTCTCAGCATCTAGGGAGAGCACAAGACCATCCCTAGCACTTTGTTGGTAGGCTTGAATTACATTAAGAAGCCGCCTGACATTGTTGCACGACTTACGGCCTTAATGAAGCCAGTTTGGTCTCCTTTCACATTAGTGGCAGTGAGTCCTCTAATCTGTGGCTAGAATTTTAGAAAGTAATTTTCTATCCACATTCAGAAGGGAATTGGTCTGTACGAGGAACAAGACTCTGGACATTTTCCCTTTTTGAGAATAAGTGATATGTTGGCTTCCCTCAGCGTTTGAGGGAGCTGGTCATTTGAAAATGGTGTTAAACATATCACGCAATGGCTCAAGGATCAGGCCATGAAACTCTTTATAGAATTCACTACCAAACCCGTCTGGTCCTGGGGCTTACCGTTTTGCAGATTTCTTAATTGCGAACATTATCTCTTCCTCGGTAATAGGGGCATTAAGGAGAGACCTCTGTTCTTCTGAGATAGTAGGGAGCTCAATCTTAGAAAGAAATTCTCCATTAATTTGGGTGCGTCATTTGGAAGTTCTGAGGCATAAAGATTTGCATAAAATTTCTTAAATGAGTCATTTATCAATTTATTTTCATATAAATGATTGCATCCGAATCAGTAATAGTAGCAATTGACTGTGAGTCAGCTCTTTTTTAGCTAGGTACGCCAAGTACTTTCCTGGCTTATCGCCATGTTCATATAGTTTTTGTCTGACAAATCCCATTTTCTTTTCAGCGTCCTGTGT
>NC_036842.1:47443739-47535235 GCF_002910315.2 Salvelinus sp. IW2-2015
ATAATTTTGGAACACCTTCCTAATTATGAGTTCGCTAGGACAGATTTCCACCGTGTCTAATGTCTATTGCTCTTGTTTCTTGGCCCAATCAAGTCTCTTCTTATTGGTGTCTTTAGTAGTGGTTTCCTTGCAGCAATTTGACCATGAAGGCCTGAATCACGCAGTGTGCTCTGAACAGTTGATGTTGAGATGTGTCTGTTACTTGATCTGTGAAGCATTTATTTGGGCTGCAATATCTGAGGCTGGTAATTCTAATGAACTTATCCCCTGCAGGTCCTGTGTTAGGAGAGAGTCCAACGTTGATCTAAGAACTGATATTTCCTTTAATAGGGCAGGCGTGGGAGTTTTAATGTAGTCCTTCTCTTTAGTTCCTAATTCACCCTCTAACCTTTTTTGCTTTTCACGCTTTTTCCGCCTCTTAGTGGCTGTGTATGACATAATCAGACCCCTGGCGTACGCTTTAAAGTATATATTTTTAAACCTGCATATTTAGTTGATATTGCCTGCTAACATGAATTTATTTTAACTAGGGAAATTGTGTCACTTCTCTTGCGTTCTGTGCAACAGAGTCAGAGTATATGCAGCAGTTTGGGCCGCCTGGCTTGTTGCGAACTGTGAAGACTATTTCTTCCTAACAAAGACAGCCAACTTTGCCAAACGGGGGATGATTTAACAAAAGTGCATTTGCGAAAAAAGCATAATCGTTGCACAAATGTACCTAACCATAAACATCAATGCCTTTCTTAAAATCAAAACACAGAAGTGTATATTTTTRAACCTGCATATTTAGTTCAAATAAATTCATGTTAGCAAGCAATATTACACTAGGGAAATTGTGTCACTTCTCTTGCGTTCATTGCACGCAGAGTCAGGGTATATGCAACAGTTTGGGTCGCCTGGCTCATTGCGAACTATTTGATAGAGCAGTCTGACTGAGCGATGGTGGGCACCAGCAGGCTCGTAAGCATTCATTCAAAGAGCACTTTCATGCATTTGCCAGCAGCTCTTCGCAATGCTTCAAGCATTTCGCTGTTTATGACTTCAAGCCTATCAACTCCCGAGATTAGGCTGGTGTAACCGATGTGAAATGGCTAGCTAGTTAGTGGGGTGCGCGCTAATAGCGTTTCAAACGTCACTCGCTCTGAGACTTGGAGTAGTTGTTCCCCTTGCTCTGCTSGGCTGTTGTGGAGCGATGGGTAATGATGCTTCGAGGGTGGCTGTTGTCGATGTGTTCCTGGTTCGAGCCCAGGTAGGGGCGAGGAGAGGGACGGAAGCTATACTGTTACACTGGCAATACTAAAGTGCCTATAAGAACATCCAATAGTCAAAGGTACATGAAATGCAAATGGTATAGAGAGAAAAAGTCCTCTAATTACTATAATAACCTCAACCTAAAACTTCTTACCTGGGAATATTGAAGACTCATGTTAAAAGGAACCACCAGCTTTCATATGTTCTCATGTTCTGAGCAAGGAACTTAAACGTTAGCTTTTTTACATGGCACATATTGCACTTTTACTTTCTTCTCCAACACTTTGTTTTTGCATTATTTAAACCAAATTGAACATGTTTCATTATTTATTTGAGGCTAAATTGATTTGATGGATGTATTATATTAAGTTAAAATAAAAGTGTTCATTCAGTATTGTTGTAATTGTCATTATTACAAATAAATAAATAMAATTTAAATCGGTATCTGCTTTTTTTGGCCTCCAATAATCGGTATCGCTATCGGCGTTGAAAAATCATAATCGGTCAACCTCTAGTCAATAGTGCTCTCTGGACGCTACAATACAAACTGCTCAAATCAAATTTTATTTGTCACATACGCCGAATACAACAGGTGTAGGTAGACCTTACCGTGAAATGCTTACTTACAAGCCCTTAACCAACAATGCGGTTCAAGAAGTAGAGTTAATAAAATATTTACTAAATAAACAAACAAATTTAATAAAATAAAAACTCTGTGGCATGGACAACTCCAGGTTCAGCACTGGTGAAGAGGAGGTGGTGGCAACACTTGATGCCTGCCAGTGGCTTGTAGTTGGTTTTGAGGAAGCTCTGCCAGTCCTGTGTTGGCACAAAGGTCTCAACAGACTCTGAGTCAAGCAGCTGGGGGATGTTGACCCCAGTCACTGTGCTGGATTTGACAACCTCAGTGATGTCGTCCAGGCATGAAACTGGTGTGCGATGGAACTTCTGTTTAAAAAGCTCAAAACACCAGTTCAGACCAAACGCTGTGGCCAATGATCAGGAAGTTGAGGGAGATTGTGTCATGGAGACCCACCATGTAGCGCCAGGCAAGGTACCACATCATGTACTTGTTTTGTCCAGAACAGTCACAATGTAACTGGACATAATTCTCCCCAAGACCGTACTTCGAAAACAAATGGTGGAGGTAGGAGATCCCAGCATTAGAGCCCTTGCTGCTCCAGTGTCCCTCGTCAATGAGGTAGTTCACCCGTTGGGGAATTCCATCCAAGCACACGCCAAACACTCCACACTTCCTGGGAAACAAGAAGTACATCAGACCAGGCTGAAGAGGGTCACTGGGGTAGTGGACCTGTAACATCAGACCAACAAATGTATTTGCAAAATGAACTGCTAATAATATAAATTATGATCATCATTGAATCAATGTGTCATTTACCAATCACAACATAATAATAGTAATGACAACAAATGATATAACTCACTGGGTGTGCATAATCAAAACGGGTGTGCATGGTGATGTCTCTACTAGAGGGTGGGTTGGGGCCAAGTCCAGTGACCAGCTCTTTTGCTTTGATCTTGCAGTTGGCGACCATCTCCTGGTAGATGCTCCACCCCATTGTTACATTGCAAAGATGTTCTTCCCGTTTTTGTGGCTTCGCATACTTTATACAGTCAGGCAGGTTGGAGTGGTGCTAGATGGCATTGTTGTTTTTCTGGCAGTGCCAGCAGAGGTCGGTCATTGGTTTCCCAAGGACAATGTTTGGGAGCAGAAATACATCAATATCAGACAACATGATTACAGTTTGTTTATTGGGCAAAAGCATTGCACAATGGCATATGTAAAACATCCAAGATGGAATAATATGATAGAAATATAACTATCAAGATTTTGGAAAACACCGTTTTGTACTTGCGCCACACTGACTTGATATCAATTGTTGGTAGCACCCGGATATCTACCCTCTTAAATCCAGGATCCAACCTGGCAGCGGCATCGCGTGGACATCGGCAAAGTTGTTGACATAGTGGACGATTTGCTGAATGTCCTTGTAGGACAGCACCAGTTGGAGCCACACCATATTCCTTGTAGAACTTTATCACTGCAATTGTAAAAACCTTCAGGATTGGTGTCCCATCCGCGGGATGGTTGAGCTAACATAGGCTAATGTGATTATCATGAGGTTGTAAGATACCCCCAAAAATCCCAGTACATAGACGTATCTGATATGGGCAGAGAGCTTAAACTTTTGTTAATCTAACTGTCCAATTTACAGTAGCTATTGTTTGAGGACAGTGCACAATTATGAACTTGAAAATGTATAAATTAACCAATTAGGCACATTTGGGCAGTCTTGATACAACAATCTGAATAGATATGCAAGATTTCACCGATTCACTCTAAAACTTTGCACACACAGTGTTGCCATCTAGTGGCCAATGTCTAAATTGTGCCTGGGCTAGACTAATTCATTATGCCCTTTCTCTTGCATTTCAAAGATRACGGTTGTTTTTTTCTTTGTATTATCGTTTAGCAGATCTAATGTGTTATAATCTCCTACATTCCTTTCACATTTCCACAAACTTCAAAGTGTTTCCTTTTTAATGGTATCAAAAATATGCATATCCTTGCTTCAGGGCCTGAGCTACAGGCAGTTAGATTTTGGTATGTCATTTTAGGCAAACATTTTTTTAAAAAGGCCGGATCCTTAACCTCTCTAGGGTAGGTGGAACGTTAGTTAAAGAGAGCATTAACATAAAGCAGAAATAGAGATCAAATGTATCACTAACCTTTGATAATCTTCATCAGATGACACTCATAGGACTTCATGTTACACAATACATGTATTTTATGTCCGGTAAAGTTCATATTTATATAAAAAAAATATGAGTTTAGGCAAGATGCTAGTGTATGCATAGCGCCACATTAAAATGAATRACTATGAAAATTACTATAAAATCTAACTTTCATTAAATCACACATGAAAGATAYCAAATTAAAGCTACACTGGTTGTGAATCCAGCCAACATGTCAGAATTCAAATAGGCTTTTCGGCAAAAGCATACGATGCTATTATCTGAGCRTAGCACCATTGTAAACAAAAGAGAGAAAACATTTCAACCCTGCAGGAGCGACACAAAACGCAGAATAAAAATATAATTCATGCCTTACCTTTGACGAGCTTCTGTTGTTGGCACTCCAATAYGTCCCATAAACATCACAAATGGTCCTTTTGTTTGATTAATTCCGGCGATATATGTCCAAAAAGTCCATTTATTTGGCGCGTTTGATCCAGAAAAACACCGGTTCCAACTTGCTCAAACATGACGACAAAATATATCAAAGGTTACCTTTAAACTTTGCCAAAAAATGTCAAACTACTTATGTAATACAACTTTAGGTATTTTTTAACGTTAATAATCAATACATTTGAAGACGGGATGATATGTGTTCAATACAGGATTAAAATGATATGTAGCATGCCTTCTGTTTGATTGAAACGCATGTCTAGGACACCAAGAGTGCCTCAACTTCAAGATGGCCGTATTTCTTCATTACACAAAGGAATAACCTCAACCTATTTCTCACGACTGTTGACATCCAGTGGAAGCCGTAGGAACTGCAAGCAAGTTGCCTAGAAATCTGGTGTCCCAATGAAAMCTCATTGAAAAGACAATGACCTCAAAAAAAATACAAATCTGAATGGTTTGTCCTCGGGGTTTCGCCTGCTAAATAAGTTATGTTATACCCACAGACATGATTCAAACAGTTTTAGAAACWTCAGAGTGTTTTCTATCCAAATCTACCAATAATATGCATATCTTACCTCCTGGCTGAGTAACTGGAAGTTGAATTTGGGTATGTTTTTCATCCGAACGTGAAAATGCTGCCCCCTACCCTAGAGAAGTTAAGAGGTTTTTAAATCATGCGCCTAGTTGGTTGAGCCACAGAAAAAGTGAGCAACTTTACCTTCTAGCCATGATAGGCTGAGATAATGAGTGGGCTGGACATGCTGAAAGATGAGTTTGGATTGGTCTGCCATATAGCAGCCTTCTGTCTATTTGAGCTAGTCAGTATGTGCAGATTTAAAAAAAAAATGTATTGCGTAGTAAAACTGCAAAAGTGTTGCTCTCCGCTTTCTGGAGGACCAAGTTTTGAAATCAGTGGAATTCGAGTATGATATCTAAGGAGATGGAGAAAACACCTTTCTCCGGATTACATCTTCAAACTAAGGGCAACCATGGCATCCGTGACAGGAGACACGTCCATCTATAATGTGTACAGGTAAGATAGTCTAGCTAGCTACATTTTCAGATACTACACTTGACAGAAAGTGGTTACATTTCAAGTTAAAGTGTACTGTTAGCTAGCTAATGTTAGCTGGCTGGCTGGCTTGCTAGCTAAAGTGACGTATATGATCGTATTATTCGTATATCAGAGCCGTTTGCTTGGCTAGTTATAGCCTAATGTTAGCTAGCTAACATTGAACCTGTTTGGTTAGCCACCTGCAGATTCATGCAGGGTAGTAACGTCATGAGTTGGGATTATGGTTCATTGTTTATCTAGCTAGCTAGCTACATGTCTTAACAAAAGACTCCACTGTGCAAGTATCCATTTCAATAGAATGTCACTGCAACAAATGTTGATAGACATAGCCAGAGCGAATTTACCAGCTAACATTATCTACTCCGATTTCAGACCACAGGTAAGGTAGTCTAGCTAGCTAAATTTTCAGATATTACACATTTCAAATTTTTACAAAGTCATTTCAAGTTAAAGTGTGCTGTTCGCTAGCTAGCGTTAGCTGGCTGGCTCGCTAGCTAACGTTACGTGTATGATCTTATTATTCGTATCTCAGAGCCATTTGCTTGGCTAGTTATAGCCTAATGTTAGCTAGCTAACATTGAACCTGGTTGGTTAGCTACCTGCAGATTCATGCAGGGTAGTAACGTCATGAGTTTAGATTATGTTTCATTGTTTAGCTAGCTAGGTAGCCTGCTACATGTCTTTTAACAAAAGACTACATTGTACAAGTAACCTTTTCAGGTGCGTTCGTAAATTTAGTCTGGCCATCTACTCCGTTTTCAGAGCACTCTCGTCTGCGTGTGCCTGAGCGCAGAATAACTAATGAATTTAGGAATGCTCAACACCTGTTGAATATGGCCGGTGTCAGTAAACGTCGGCAAAAAAGTGTAATTAAATTGTTGCCAGCAGCACAGTTACAGTCACCAACGCTCTGGATAACATAAAAACAGCCTAACCAGCTCTGCTAGAGCGAGTAAAATGGTCAGAGTTTAGGGTGGAGGCTTAAGCTAAAGAGGGTGTGAACGATGCTGAATGGGTGTAGACAAAGAAGAGCTCTCCAGTAGGTACCAAAACAAAGGTAGGTAACAAAATGTCAAAGGCCATTTTCTCAAAAGTGAGGTTACAAGTTTATCAACTTTCAAAGCAGAATTACTTTCCCATCATTCCTCAAATGCAATGTATGACATACCATTTTAGAGCTCTGTGTCTCTGCTTTTATCCAATGCAAAAAACACAATTCCAAATTTTGCTACATAAGATGTTATGACGGTTGGTCCGTCACATATGTAGAAATTCTGAAACCAGAAAATAAATTAAAGTATGCCTTTTAAATGTGTGCTGAAAGGCACAATGTATTCTCAATTCTTATGTATATTCAATATTTTAAAGTTCTGTCTCTCTCACTTCATATTCACACACACACACAATCACACACACTTGCTAGCTAGTCAATCTATTTGTGCCTCATCACACACACAAAAACTGACTGATAGAGACACATGCACAGATAACTCACTCACAGCCAACTAAACATAATTACTAATAGTTGAATGGCAAGCCACTTACCATTGGTGAGTTCATTCATCTGGTCACATCTCTTGACCATCACCTCAGGGGTAAAATGCAAAAGCAGGGCTTCCCTTTGTTGAACTTGGAAGTGCACCTGACCGACTGAAGTACTGTAATTTACAGATCCACCATTCACGAGTGGTCTTCCTTGGTTACCTCAAATGACTCGGCATTGACTTAAGTGAGCTTCTCTGTGTAAGTGCCGTCTGAGGAGTTGCTAATGGAGATGCTCTCCGGCTCAGGTGTCAAAAAGTAGTCGCCACTGAGTTGACACCACTGATTGTCTGAACCAGCTCTGAGTACAACATTACCATTAACAAATCTAGCGATTACCATTAAAAAATCTCTCTCCCGGGAATCCATTGATGCAGTAGAAAGCTAAGCTAGCTAAGGTGTACTGTAGGCAGAGAAACAAGTGAGACTATGTATGATGGGTTTTTGACTGATCTGAAGAATGAGAGACACTGTAGCCTGAGGTAAACTTTTTGTTTTCCCACGGATGATATGCTACGGTAGCTTTGATTGGGCAAACAGGAAAATCATCAGATTAAATAGCCGTACCAGGCGGTAATACAGCCCGACAGGATGCTCTCGATTGTGCATCTGTAAAAGTTTGTGAGTGTTTTAGATGACAAGCCACATTTCTTCAGACTCCTGAGGTTGAAGAGGCGCTGTTGCATTTTCTTCACCATGCTGTCTGTGTGGGTGGACCATTTCAGTTTGTCCGTGATGTGTACGCCAAGGAACTTAAAACGTTCCACCTTCTCAACAACTGTCCCGTCGATGTGGATGGGGGGGTGCTCCCTCTGCTGTTTCCTGAAGTCCACGATCATCTCTTTTGTTTTGTTGATGTTGAGTGAGAGGTTATTTTCCTGACACCACACTCCGAGTGCCCTCACTGTAGGCTGTCTCGTCGTTGTTGGTAATCAAGCCTACCACTGTAGTGTCGTCAGCAAACTTGATGATTGAGTTGGAAGCGTGCATGGCCACACAGTCATGGGTGAACAGAGAGTACAGGAGAGGGCTGAGAACGCACCCTTGTGAGGCCCAGTGTTGAGGATCAGCGGGGTGGAGATGTTGTTTCCTACCTTCACCACCTGGGGGCGGCCTGTCAAAGTCCAGGACCCAGTTGCACAGGGCGGGGTCGAGACCCAGGGTCTCGAGCTTACTGATGAGTTTGGAGGGTACTATGGTGTTAAATGCTGAGCTGTAGTCAATGAACAGCATTCTTACATAGGTATTCCTCTTGTCCAGATGGGATAGGGCAGTGTGCAGTGTGATGGTGATTGCATCATCAGTGGACCTATTGGGGCGGTAAGCAAGTTTGAGTGGGTCTAGAGTGTCAGGTAGGGTGGAGGTGATAAGGTCCTTGACTAGTCTCTCAAAGCACTTCATGATGACAGAAGTAAGTGCAATGGGGCAATAGTCATTTCGTTCAGTTACTTTAGCTTTCTTGGGAACAATGGTGGCCATCTTGAAGCATATGGGGACAACAGAGTGGGATAGGGATTGGTTGAATATGTCCGTAAACACACCAGCCAGCTGGTCTGCACATGCTCTGAGGACACGGCTAGGGATGCCGTCTGGGCCGGCAGTCCTGCGATGGTTAACACGTTTCAATGTTTTACTCACGTTGGCCACAGAGAAGGAGCACCCAGGCTTTGGTAGCGGGCTGTGGCAGTGGCACTGTATTGTCCTCAAAGCGAGCAAAAAAGTTGTTTAATTTGTCTGGGAGCAAGACGTCGGTGTCCACGACAGGGCTGGTTTTCTTTTTGTAATCCGTGATTGACTGTTGACCCTGCCACATTCGTCTATGTGGCACATTTTTCTGTCTAATTAATTCTGCTAACTTGGTAGAGTTGTAAGGTTCTGTCTGACTACTTTCAGATAGAATTCTGATTTAAACCTCCTAACAAATCATGTACACTTGTTTCTTAGAGCTCTGACGGAGGTCCAGTCAGCAGGTGCATTTGTACATCTAGCATTAGCTCAAGAGACATTTCTTTGTCTAATTAATTCTGCTAAGTTATCTGAAAACCAGAGATTGTCCCTTCCACTGAGTCTACCTTTCTTCACAGGGGCATGCTTATCACCGATTGACACACATTTTTTATAAAAATAGTCCCAGGCAGATCCAACATCGGGAATCAGATTACTCTGTCAAGATTTTGGAACAGATTATGCTTGTTCATCAAAGTGCATAAAATGTCTTTTAAAATGTAAGAGGTTTAGCTTTAACCAGTTATGTATGTGTTACACAAGCGATTGAACAATGATCACTGACATCATTACAGAATGTCCCAGTAGATGGGTATTTGTGAGGGGTATTCATCAGAATGAGGTCCAATAGCATTGATTTGTTAGGGGCTCTGAGATTTAGTCTTGTTGGCGCATCAATTAATTGCACGAGATTCAGGGTCACACAGTTCTTTAACACTAGAACCGCTGGGCCCCAAAGGACCCCCCTTCAAGCTAATGACAGTCATTCTGACTGCAACATTCTAACAGTGTAATTAACAGTGGTGGAAAAAGTACTCAATTGTTATACTTGAGTAAAAGTAAAGATACCCTATTAGAAAATGACTCAAGTAAAAGTGAAAGTCACCCAGTAAAATACTACTACGAAAGGTCTAAAAGTATTTGGTTTTAAATATTCTTAAGTATCAAAAGTAAATGGAATTGCTAAAATGTACTTAAGTATCAAAAGTAAAAACCATTTCAAATTAATATATTAAGCAAACCAGACGGCATCATTTTCTTTTTATTTTTTTTATTAACGGATAGCCAGGGGCACACTCCAACACTCAGACACAATTTACACACATAGCTTTTGTTTTTAGTGATTCCGCCAGATTTGAGGCAGTATGGTTGACCAGAGATGTTCTCTTTGTGTGTGAATTGGACCATTTTCCGATCAAAATGTAACGAGTACTTTTGGGTGTCAGGGAAAATGTATGGGGTAAAAAGTATATTATTTTCTTTAGGAATGTAGTGAAGTAAAATGAAAAGTTGGCAAACACATAAATAGTCAAATCAAGTACAGTTACCCCAAAAAACTACTTAAGAAGTATTTAAAAATATTTTTATCTTTAGCAGAACAACAGATTTCAGCTGTGCTAACATAATTGCAAAAGGGCTTTCTAATGATTAATTAGCCTTTTAAAATTATAAACTTGGATTAGCTAACACAACGTGCCATTGGAACACAGGAGTGATGGTTGCTGATAATGGGCCTCTGTACGCCTATGTAGATATTCCATAAAAAAATCAGCCGTTTCCAGCTACAATAGTCAATTACAATATTAACAATGTCTACACTGTATTTCTGATCAATTTGATGTTATTTTAATGGACAAAAAATGTGCTTTTCTTTAAAAAACAAGGACATTTCTAAGTGACCCCAAACCTTTGAATGGTAGTGTACATATTACCTCAATTATCTCAACTAACTGGTGCCCCCGCACATTGACTCTGTACCGGTACCCCCTGTATATAGCCTCGCTTTTTTACTTAACAATTTTTTTCCTTTCTTTAAAATTCTTAAACCATTGTTGGTTAAGGGCATAGGGGGTGCTATTTTCACTTTKGGGGAAAATCGTATCCAATTTAAACGGCCTCGTACTCAAKTCTTGCTCGTACAATATGCATATTATTATTACTATTGGATAGAAAACACTCTCTAGTTTCTAAAACCGTTTGAATTATTTCTCTAAGTGAAACAGAACTCTTTTTACAGCCCATTTCCTATCCGGAARTGAGATTTCCAAAAGCGAGGTCTCTCTTCAAGAGCTTGTCTATAAAAGGGCATGTCACTTATGACTGTAGAAACACGTCATACACCTTCCCCTGGGTGTCATGCGGAAGTGAGAGCAGAAATGACTTGATTATCTCGTTCTGGGATTGAATACAACCTCTTGGAGTGAGAGGTCCGCCATTATTTTTTTTTGGAAGGCGCGAAGTTGGACTGGGGAATCGGCTCCTGGAAAACCGTCGTTATAGGTGAATATGATCTCCGGCTTCGATTTTATTTGATACATGTCACAATATCATCCTAAAGTATGTTTTTCAATATAGTTTAATTATATTATTGAAATTTATTCGGGACTTTAGACGTGTGCTTGGAGGAATTTGTTCAAGAAGGAGAGGTTAGCGCCGCAACGGCCAGTGTGCTTGCTAATTCAAGAGGGAAATAGTTCGTTCTGGATCCAAACAAGACGGTTTGAAGAGAGGACCCCTTGTACAACATTCTGATGGAAGATCACAAAAGATAAGGACCCAATTTGGGATGCGATTTCATATATCTGTCGAACTGTGCTATCGCTACTCGTTTGTCTTGAATAGATGCTGCTGTGTTGTTAGCTATTGTAGTAAGCTAATATAACGATATATTGTTGTTTCGCTGTAAACACTTCAAAAATCGGAAATATTGGCTGTATTCACAAGATCTTTGTCTTTCATTAGCTATCCACCATATATTTTTTCTGAAATGTTTTATGATGAGTAATTAGGTAGTTGACGTTGGTGTCTGTATTTACTCTGGCTACTCCCGTGCGATTTCTGACTGTAGTCTATGATGGTAGCTATGATGGTAGCAGTAATGTAAAACTGATTTATAGCTCAAATATGCACATTTTTCGAACAAAACATCGATTTATTGTGTAACATGTTATAGGACTGTCATCTGAGGGAGTTTTTTCTAGGTTATTTAGGTTGGTTCTAGGTTAGTTAGGTTGGCTTTGTGGCATGCTACCTGCATGCTACCGTTGCTGTGAAAATGTCTGTTCTGTCTTTTGTATTTGGTGGTGAGCTAACATAAATATACGTGGTGTTTTCGCTGTAAACATTTTAAAAATCGGAATATTTGCTGTGTATTCACAAGATCTTTGTCTTTCATTTGCTATCCACCATATATTTTTCTGAAATGTTTTATGATGTGTAATTAGGTAGTTGACGTTGGTGTCTGTATTTACTCTGGCTACTCCGTGCGATTTCTGACTGTAGCTATGATGGTAGCAGTAATGTAAAACTGATTTATAGCTCAAATATGCACATTTTCGAACAAAAACTAGATTTATTGTGTAAACATGTTATAGGACTGTCATCTGAGGTAGTTTTTCTAGGTTATTTAGGTTAGTTCTAGGTTAGTTAGGTTGGCTTTGTGCAGCTACCTGCATGCTACCGGTGCTGTGAAAAATGTCTGTCCTCTTTTGTATTTGGTGGTGAGCTAACATAAATATACGTGGTGTTTTTGCTGTAATTCATAAAAAAAATCGGACATTTGTTGGCTGGATTCACAAGATGTTTATTTTCAAATGCTGTATTGGACTTGTTAATGTGTGAAAGTTAAATATTAAAAAAATAATAATAATTGAATTTCCCGCTCTGCCTTTTCAGTGGAATGTGGGAGGAGTTCCGTTAGCGGAACCCCTGTCCTAGACAGGTTTAAGGGCTTGTAAGTAAGCATTTCACTGTAAGGTATGTTGTATTCAGTTATTGTATTCAGCGCATGTGACAAATAACATTTCATTTGAAGAATGACTCTCCAACGCTAAAAAAGATAAGAGGGTGATTTAACGAGAAGGCAAACCCTGCCCGTCTCGTCACTGGGATGAGTCAACACAATTAAAATGAATGTCCTTCCGAGGCTGAATTATTGATTTCAGGTGCCGCAAATTGCAGTTCCTAATATTCTCTTAAAAGAAGTTCAGAGCAGGGCCTCCTTATTGGCGCAGCAGTCTAAGGCACTGCATCGCAGTGCTTGAGGCATCACTACAGATCTTTCAATACATGAGGCAGTGCACAATTGACCCAGTGTCGTCCGGGTTAGGGGAGGGTTTGGCAGGCCGGGATGTCCTTGTCCCATTGCGCTCTAGTGACTCCTTGTGGCGGGCCGGGCGCATGCATGCTGACTTCGGTCGCCAGTTGTACAGTGTTTCCTCCGACACATTGGTTCGGGTTAAGCAACCAGTGTGTCAAGAACAGTGTGGCTCTGCAGGGTCGTGTTTCGGAAGACGCGTGGCTCTCAACCTTCGCCTCTCCCGAGTCTGTATGGGAGTTGCACCGATGGGACAAGACTAACTACCAATTGGGGAGAAAAAGGGGTAAAATGTTACAAATAAATAAGAACTTCAGAGCTTACTTTCTATTTTCATGTGGAATGGAAAGGTTTCCAGAATCTGTGTTATGTACTGTATCTACCATATAAGGCAAGCGGCCTTAGGCTTCCTAAAAGGAAAATATACTATTGGGCAGCTCAGCTCTGCAACTGATGTGTTGCCCCTGGACTTGAATTATGTGTTGGCCTGTGGGTTGAAGAATTTGAAATGGGTGGCTGACAATCCTATGAAAATGAACTCAATACGTATATGGGGAAACAGCACAGACTTATGAAATGCAATAAGCTTATGTTCCCTTGTACACACTGTTAGGGATGACCTAACTTGTACACACTGTTAAGGAGGCAACGAGAAACATTGAGATTGGGTGCAAACAAATAGGGGTTTTATTCTCCAAAATAAACCTAATAGTGTTTTAAGATCGATAAATAGAAACTGAATTGAAATGAAAAACGGACTGTCATAAAAGCCTCAACTTAAAAAAGAACTGAGGACAAAGGTGCAGGAACAGAATTTACATAAATCATAACTCAACTGACAGGAAGGGGTTACACAGAGAATATATGGAGAGTTACCAGTTCCATTCTCTTCCTGAAGGGGGTTTTGCAAAGCATTCATTTGAACCCTTTAGACCCCAATATAGTTGTAGAATACTGCGGTTGTTACTGAGAATGTTCTAGATATAGCTCATTTTCTCACACATTTCAACCAAACAGACATAGCTAAAAAAAAGAACAAATTACAAATCCAATATAACTTAGTTTTAAAGTGCACCACGTCTTTAATGTGACACCACATTCTTGTCAATAGGAATAACACTCATTTTGTCCTCCATTGTGTAAACACTCACTATCAAAAAAACGATTAACACTCAACACAACAACAAAAAAGAGTATTTAATTTGTAGTAAATACGACTAAATTACTCACTCAAAATGTACCAAGTATAATATATTATACTTATAAATATAAAATATATAATGAAAAATGTGACCAGAGGACCATATTCAGAAAGTATAGTATATAGGTCTATGTACAGTCGAAAGATAAAGTATATGTGAACCCTTTAGAATTTYCTGGATTTCTGCATAAATTGGTCCTAAAATTTGATCTGGGCTTCATCTAAGTCACAACAATAGACAAAGACAGTCTGCTTAAACTAATAACACACAAACAATTATAATTTTTCATGTCTTTATTGAACACACCGTGTAAACATTAGTAACATTAGTAACATTAGTTAGTAACAGGCTGACCCTCCTTTGGCAGCAATAACCTCAACCAAACGTTTTCTGTAGTTGCAGATCAGACCTGCACAACGGTCAGGAGGAATTTTGGACCATTCCTCTTTACAAAACTGTTTCAGTTCCACAACATTCGTGGGATGTCTAGTGTGAACCGCTCTCTTGAGGTCATGCCACAGCATCTCAATCAGGTTGAGGTCAGGTCTGACTGGGCCACTCCAGAAGGCACATTTTCTTCTGTTCAAGCCATTCTGTTGTTGATTTACGTCTGTCTTTAGGGTTGTTGTCCGGTTGCATCACCTAACTTCTCTTGAGCTTCATTTGGCGGACAGAAATGTCTTGATAAACTTGGAAATTCATTTTTCCACCAATGATAGCAAGCTGTCCAGGCCCTGAGGCAGAAAAGCAGCCCCAAACCATGATGCTACCTCCACCGTAGTTTACAGTTGGGATGAGGTTTTGATGTTGGTGTGCTGTGCCTTTTTTTCTCCACACATAGTGTTGTGTTTTCTTCCAAACAACTCGACTTTAGTTTCATCTGTCCACAGAATATTTTGCCAGTAGCGCTGCGGAATATCCTGGTGCTCTTTTGTTTTTTTTTGTACAGCAGTGGCTACTTCCATGGTGTTTTCCCATGAACACCATTCTTGTTTAGTGTTTTACGTATCGTAGACTCGTCAACAGAGATGTTAGCATTTTCCAGAGATTTCTGTAAGTCTTTAGCTGACATTCTAGGATTCTTCTGAACCTCATTGAGCATTCTGCGCTGTGCTCTTGCAATCACCTTCGCAGGACGGCCACTCCTATGGAGAGTAGCAACAGTGCTGAAATGTCTCTATTTATAGACAATTTGTCTAACCGTGGACTGACGTTTAGAGATACTTTTGTAACCCTTTCCAGCTTTATGCAAGGCAACAATTCTTAATCTTAGGTCTTCTGAGACCTATTTTGTTCGAGGCAATGCTTCTTGTGAATAGCAACATTTTGTAGCAACATTTTTATGGGGCAGGGCAGCTCTAACCAAAATCTCCAATCTCGTCTCATTGATTCTACTCCAGGTTAGTTGACCCCTGACTCCAAATAGCTTTTGGAGAAGTGGCTTTAGCCTAGGGTTTCACATACTTTTTCCAACCTACACTGTGAATTTTTAAATGATCTATTCAATATAGACAAGAAAAATACAATAATTTGTGTGTTATTAGTTTAAGCACACTGAGTTTGTCTATTGTTGTGACTTAGATGAATATCAGATTACATTTTATGTTAAAGTTATGCAGAAATCCAAGTAATTCCAAAGGATTCACATACTTTTTCTTGCCACTGTAAGGTTTTGAAGTGTCTGTCCTGTATTTATATTTCTATATCTATATCTCGGTTGTCATATCCTTCACGTGTTTCTAACAATTACAGACATTGGCAACTTTGTATTTGTTGTCATATTTGTTCTGAACTTATCCGCGTTCACAGAAAGACAGATAAACATCTTGACTTTGTGCTTAGCAGAGACCTTCTGTGTATAAACTGACACAGACGGGCAAAAAAAAGCATCTAACGACGCACTTAGCTGTTCTACGATAGGTCTGAGGCAGTCGTTAAATAACAACCGTTGTCAAGTGCAACTTTAGTAACGCTAGCTTTTTGGAAACAGCTCAGAAATGTAATGATGCTCTTGCGAATGTTCTAACGATACGTTTAACCTCACGATGCTCTTGGGAAACCGAGCTCAGGTTTGTAACCTCTTGACACTACAGGGGGTGCTGTTTCAACTTGGACATTTATCGTTCCCAAATTAAACTGCCTCGTACTCAATTCTTGCTCGTACAATATGCATATTATTATTACTATTGGATAGAAAACAATCTCTAGTTTCTAAAACCGTTTGAATTATGTCTGTGGGTGAACCAGAACTCGTTCTGCAGCGAAAATCATGACAGGAACTGCGAAGGTCTGAAAACGAGGCTCTGTTCTCAGATCAGTTTAAAACTCTGTATGTATCCTATGGGTCGACATGAACTGCACCCGCCTTCCCCTGGATGTCAGTAACCAATGAGAGGAACGAAGGGACCTCTCTTTTTGTCGTTCGTCATGACGCGAAGCAAGACCTCAGGATGAAATTTTGGAACGCTCAGTTATCGGCCTTAGATGTATCGGTCTGTAATTTAATTCGATATAGGTGTTAGAAACATCATAACGAAGTTATTTTAAACCGAGTTATATCAGTTTATGCGAGTATATTGCTATTTTCGGAATTTCCTTAGTATTGCGYTTTGARSATTTGGGCATGTTGTGGCCACATAGCTATTGTTAGCTGCTAATTCCGAAGTTGAAGACGACGTTTTACAACCAAGCAACGATTMTTTTGGACAAAGGACMMCTTKCCCAAGATTCTGATGGAAGCTCGTCCAAAAGTAAGAGCTATTTATGATGTTATTCCGTATTTATGTGGAAAAATGTAAACGSATTTGTCCKCCATTATTGCGGCACTAGTCTGGCTGTAACGCACACTGTATGTCTAGTAACGTTAATTTTAAAAATCTAACTCAGCGGTTGCATTAATAACTAATACATCTTTCATTTGCTGTCCAACCTGTATTTTTTAGTCAAGTTTACGATTATTTATTGATTAGATTAGGTGCCTTTCCAAGATGGCGCCGGCCAGAATGCATGAACTGTTGCCACTGATCACATTGTATAACCACGATTTGTGCTGCTAAATATGCACATTTTCGAACAAAACCTATATGCATTGTGTAATATGATGTTACAGGACTGTCATCTGACGAAGTATATCAAGGTTAGTCAAAAATTATATATCTTTTGCTGTATTGTTACGATCGCTAACCTGTGCTGCTGGTAAATTGCTTGTGTTTCTGGCTATTGTGCTAAGCTAATATAATGCTATATTGTGTTTTCGCTGTAAAACACTTAAAAAATCKGACATATTGGCTGGATTCACAAGATGTTGGGCTTTCATTTGCTGTACGCTGTGTATTTTTCAGAAATGTTTTAAGATGAGTAATTAGGTATTTGACTTTGGTCTCTGTAATTATTCTGGCTGCTTCGGCACTATTTCAGATTGCAGCTGCAATGTAGAACTGTGATTTATACCTGAAATATGCACATTTTTCTAAAAAAACATATGCTATACAATAAATATGTTATCAGACTGTCATCTTATGAAGTTGTTTCTTGGTTAGTGGCTATTTATATCTTTATTTGGTCGAATTAGTGATGGCTACTGATGGAGTTAAAAACTGGTGGAGTAAAAAAAGTGGTGTCTTTTGCTAACGTGGTTAGCTAATAGATTTACATATTGTGTCTTCCCTGTAAAACATTTTAAAAATCAGAAATGATGGCTGGATTCACAAGATCATCTGGTGTCTTGGACTTGTGATTTAATGATATTTAGATGCTAGTATTTACTTGTGACGCTATGCTAGGCTATGCTAGTCAGCTTTTTTACTGTGGGGGGTGCTCCCGGATCCGGGTTTGGGAGGAATTAGAGGTTAAATACAAACATTATTTTAGCAGTACACAACATAAATGTATGTTGGTATTAAAATGTAAAATGCCATTTTAATATCATCACGGAAACAGAGTTCCCCTGCGTTGACCAGAGAGGTGGCATTCCCCAACATCCCTCCGGAACAATACTTTAGTACCGGAATTCCGGGCGGACCTTCTTTACCAGAACACATCCGGCTTCCATGCTGCAGACATGGTGCCGGTAACTGCAGAGACACAGGTAAGCAGAAGACATTATACAGCACATTTACTGTTTGTAGTTAATGATATTCATTAAATACATTTTTGTTAAATTATTGAATGAAATTAAACACATAACTGTATGGAGAAGTCATGGGCATTGCATTGTCTAGTGACAAGCTTCTTTAAGACCTTGGCCTTTCACTGTCATTTGAGTTGGTGGTCAGTCATTCCTCAGAAACTCATTTCAAAGCCCCAAAGAGATAAAAAAAAACTGCAAAGTCATCTGTCAGTCTCTGCAATCTGTGCTTGTGAGTAAAAGCTGGTAATTGTAGTCTGAGAAAAAACAACAGCGCGGCAACATCTGACTCCTGTCTGACATGGAGGGGAGATAAACATTTCATGACACATTTCCATACTATCATCTCGCTCTGACAGGAAATGGAAGAGCAAGGAGTGGGAGTACTGTCAAATGTAGCACCCCCCCCCCCCCATATAACATTTAGCCTGACTGTGGCAACATCAGTGAAATATTAAAAGCCGAGACGCGTCAATAGTTTGAACGCTCCCCAGACGTTTCATCCCCCCACTGAATAGAAATCTAAATCTTTGATGATCAAAGTGGCAAACAAAACAATCCAAATGATGCACTGCAACTTGAAACAGAAAAGAGTGGGTTGCGATGAGGTGTGGTGAATGAAACCACTTCACTCATGTTCCTGAGCTTCATGGCATGATGCAACAGGGTGTGACATTGAAACATGATGATGACGGCCAGCCGGCCAGCCGTTAGACCATACCGACGTGACATAATTGACCACTGTGTGGAAGAGGCCATGGATAATCATGTTCGCTTTTGTTTCTTAAATCCGATACAATAACTTTATTGCAGGAATGAAAAAATACAATCTTGATATTTGATCATCGTTTCTCTGTGTTATTGAACTGACAAAGTTCCCCAATCTTTTATTTCTGGCAAGTTTGTGGTTTATCCAAGTCTGTTACAACTGTGTGTTGATAATTGAAGCCAAATTAATTTTGTACCTGGAATTAGGTTCGAGGTTGTGTTTTTCTTAGAGCTTTAAGTTGACAGTTTAGTGAAGAGTTATCAAACCCAGAGTTCCAGCTGGCTAATACTTTCGGAAATGCCTCGTGAAGCAGACTCGAGAGAACAGACCAGGGTGTGGGAAGTCAATGGAAGAAGTGAAAAATGTGTCTTTATCGAGCCAATGTCATAAGTAGCTGAACATGTCATTTCTACAACCTTGTGAAAGTTACAAACTGTCAAAAATGACTTAAATGTGCACTGTGCAGAAATCGCTCTGCCATTTCCTGGTTTAAAAAATTCGAACAGTTCTCCTAATATCAGTTTATTTGACAAAACAAAAAAAAGTATATTGTAGCGAATCATTGTTCCGTCTAAACCGTATACAAAACCGAAAATAAAAGACGCCATCTTTGTGTCAATTTGTGACTCACTGGAAACATGACAACCCATGGAGCAATGGCAGTGGAGTAACTAGCAGCATGGTTGGGACATTTCAGAGCAGAGCACTTGAGCACCTCAATGCTCAATGTTTGTGTGCTGAAGACACGTATCAGTAGCACACTTATTTCTGAAATATGACCATTTTTACATTTTAGGTGACTCCAGACCAACATCAACATGGATTGACACCGAGTACGTTTACATGCACACTAATAATTTGATATTCAACTGATTGTGGCAACAGGYCAAATATGGCATTAGTCATGTAAACACACGGATTATATTAATTAGCGAAGTAAGCATATGCTGATTAAAACACCTACATTAAAATATTAGGACATGTGTACCTTAGTCAGAGTTCCAGCGTTGTATTAGATCTGTGAATGTGTTAGCACCAGCAGTGCGAGCATCCATCTTTTGTGCAAGTGATGTGATTTAGGAGAAACTGAAAGTATGAATCTTAGAAATATGTTATATGTCCGGACTCAGAATCAAATAGGCTTCCCAAAAATAATATGGTCCCTATGACAGAATGTTTATTTTGATAAGTGAATTTATGCATTTATCACAGTCCCATCAGGTAGCCTGATTTCTGATGTGTCCATGTAAACAGCATTATTAGGGAAATAGTCATTCTTGCAAAGCATGTACAAGTGTTTGGTCAAACTATTATCTATCATCTATTCAGTGCATGTACACTTACCCACTGACACATCTAGCACATTCAAGAGGTAGGGGTAAATACTGGTAGTATACTGGTAGGCCTAATGTCAAGATGTCAATGTCATGTAAAAATGTCTATGAAAATGGCAATAGATGGTAGACCATATGTTCTGTAGCAAGTGGAGTCACTATTATAAGTTGACCCATGCATCTCATTGAACACACATTACACTCCCCCTGAAACTCAGTTCCCCTCAACCAATTGAAATGTATACAATGAGACAAATGACTAACACAAAGGAAAAGTGACAGTCATACCAGAGACGGAAAATAAAGCAAGACATCCCACTCAGTGTTTTTTTCTGGTCCATATACAGACAATTAACTAAGCAAACCAGACCTAGCTGTTAAATGGCCTGAGTGAACTATCTTTATTATTTATTTTTTCACAAGTGATTGCGAACTAGTGTTAGCACAATGACTGGAATCTGCTAGCTGATTCAATAGACTTCCGGTCATTGTGTCAATGCTAGTTAGCAATGGCTCGTGAAACGAACTGCAGCTTCCTTCAAACTGCACACAGAGACTTAACAATGTCATCCATGAGTTCAGCTGACTCTGGGTAAGTAGATGATTGCCAAAATCCCTTTAAGTGGATGTCTTGGTCTGAGAGGGTGGCACTCACATTCATTACCATGTCACATTAAATATATTTATGAATCATCTGTGTATGGTGCCTTGGTCACACGTGCCATAGAGCTACAGTCATATTAGAATGTAATATTAGAGTTGTTTGCATGTACACTCCATACATGATGAAAAATGTGCATTACCCGTCATGGAAGAGCACAAAAAGTCAAATTCATACATTTTCAATAGGATGTTTTCTAGTATCATGTCAGAAAGTATTTGTTTGTTGGTAGTTATAAATCTTTCAACATCTGTCAAAGCTGCAGCTGTGTTGTTTCATGACATTTTWATTTTTTATAATGATGCTTGGTAGGGTTAGGTCAAACATCTAAGTCTGTTCTTCATTATAACATTACTAAGTAATAATATATTTCAATTTAGGCAGCTCTGTTCATCTACTACTCATTATTTATAAGTTAACTCATTAAGACTTCGTGACAGCAAAAAATCTGGACACTATTACTAAAATGTCATGATTAGTTGCTCTGGGGAGGCACACTCAGGCTATAACAAATAAATAAATAGCTATCCCAGTGGGTTACCATTTTAATAATATTGCCTGACCTTTTCATAAAACCAAAATAATTTAAGAAAGATCAGACTGGTTCGGCTGAATGCATGGCTGTTTTATTATCATGCAAATTATGATAACCCCTGGAAAGAGAACACCGTTGAGAGATTAGAACAATTATCATGATTGTGAGAGGGCTCAAATGAGATTGGCAAGAGCGTAGCTTTGAAGAGGTGACACACAAAAAAGGACGGTGGAAAAAAAGCCCCGAAAGTGAGAGCTGTTGAGCCATCTCCATCAGGTAAGTGCTTAAACTCTCGACAATCTGATTGCAAATGAGGTCTGTGCGTTCCATCTGCTCGGCTGTGACAGCCGGTCTCCTCAGACTGAGTCTGCTCAATGTACACCCCGCACCCTCTCCCCCTGTCTGCTCTCACCGTTGTAGACTCTCATCTTTGAGCAACAGCTCCCCCTTAGGGCGTCTGAGGAGAGAGGCCGTAACGCTTACAGCATGACTCAGATACAGTCCTGGGCCCGTATTCATACAGCAACTCAGAGTAGGAGTGCTGATCTAGGATCAGGTCTTCCCCCTCCATATAATCTTATTCATAAGAATCTAAAAGGAAAAACTACTCTGAGATGCTTTACGGATACAGGCCCAAGTCACCCAAAGGCTGATGCTGCAGTGACGTCCTACTGTCATTACATGTACAGTATGCTCTGCTAGATAATAGTATGCTATGCTACTGCCACTACATGTACAGTATGCTATGCTAGATAACTTAACATTTGACTTAACTAAAGATTTTAAGGCAGCAGGGTGAGTAATCATTTTGTGTAGTTAATGAGGTGCAATTAGATACAACAATTACTTAGACAGTGGCTTATATGAGGTATAGGTTATATGAAGTAAAAATAACGAAGTGATACAGTGGTTATCGATTGCCTTTTCTACCTGATGCATGTTTTCTATTACTGTGTAATTGCTAGTGGTGTATGTTTAGTGTACTATTAGAATAGACTGTGACAGTAGACTCCCTCTAGAGCTCTGATTAATGGGTTACCCTAATGAAGTGAAGGAAATTAGGGAGAAATCGTTGAAAGTTCCTTTGGCTACTCTTCAATAAGGATATCATTCGGCATGTATCATACTGTATGTGACATGCACTATTCTAAAACTCAAGTTGCACTTGATCTGTTTTGGATAAAGTTGATTTACAGTTTTTTTTAAGCCGATTTTAGAATTTAAACTGGGTTCAGTTTTTTTGAGCGTCAAACTCATAATGTATGAATGCTTTTAAAGCTTTAAAACGACAAGATGTGTAGTATTAACGATGTAGATCGAACAGGAGTTGCCGAAATTAGCTATTATCGCGACTGTTGCTCGTGAAATCGATTAATAATAAATTAATAACCAAGATGAGATAAGATAAATGTTATTCTCCATGGGGAATACTGTGTCTTGGACACAACCTCACATTGTGTTCTAAATCTGGTCAAATAGAGATGTATTGCAGAATGTGTGCAATAAATGAGGCAATTCAGGTTTCTAGTATATCTTCTCCATCAAATGTGACTTGTTTCAGGTAATTAGGCGTATGTCGCGCATCMTTACTTCACAGGAGAGCCATTTGAACGTAAACTTMAYTTTTTTTTTTTTTATGCATTTTTTGGAGAAGTGCCTTCTGGAACATGTGAACTTTCATGTGCCTTAATAACAAACTTGTATGCCATCTGTAAATACAAATAAAATTATTAAATTACGAGCCTAGTTGGTTTAGCCACAGAAAAAGACAGCAAAAAAGTGTAATTAAATGGTTCCCAGCAGGTCTACACTCGGTTTGTTGTTTACATTAAAACATTTGCATTAAATCGATCATAATGATAAGATMATTTGTTGCCTGTAAGTCGCTCTGGATAAGAGCGTCTGCTAAATGACTTAAATGTAAAATGTAAATGTTAAGTACCTCAGTGGACCGTAAAGGTAATCACTCTACAAACTATCATCACCGTTCCCTTAAGGAAATCACAAATATTATGGACACATTAGAAATAGTGGATATTTGGAGACTAAAAAACCCTGACCTAGTGAGATATACATGGAGGAGACTTAATCAAACTAGTCGTCTTGACTACTTGTCTCTTTCTCTCTTGCATCAAAAGGTTAAAAAAGTTTTAATAGGAGACAGAATGCGATTGGATCATCATCTAATTGACATTCACATAACTCTTATAGATATTCCACGTGGATGGGGATATTGGAAATTTAATCAAAGTTTACTGGAGGACAACTTATTTTTAACTAAGACAAAATAATTTATAACTGAATTTTTCCAGTATAATATAGGTTCAGCAAATCCCCTTATTGTTTGGGATACCTTTAAATGTACTTTCAGGGGTCATTCAATTCAATATTCATCAATAATGAAAAAGCAGTTTCTGGCTAAAGAGACAACACTAACAAGGGAAATCCATGAACTAATAGTACAGGTAGACAGCAATAAAAACTATACTACAGAGATACAAAATAAGTTAGAGGAAAAACAAAAAGAACTTGAGGAACTTATTCAAGAACAATCTAATGTAATATATTAMAAAAATTAAGCAAACTGGATGGAATATGGAGAAAAATGCACAAATTATTCCTGAATCTCCAATACAGGAACACTAACAAAAAGAATTTGCAGAAACTCGTTACTGAAGACAGAGTCATCTATGATTCTCCGAATTATATTTTAAAAGAGGAAGCTAATTATTTTAGACAGATGTTCTCTTTTCCATCTCATCCTCTCCCACTGAATGAAGATTACGGTAAGGATTTCTTTCCGAAAAATATGAAAAATTAACAAATGTACAGAAAGATCAGTGTGAAGGCCAAATTACAGAGGAATAACTTTTTGAGGCTATTAAATCCTTTCAGTCTGAAACCCAGGGCTTGATGGCATACCGGTAGAGGTATATCAAGTATTTTTTGATATACTAAAAGCTCCATTGTTAGATTGTTTTAACTACTCCTATAGAAATGGTAGTCTGTCAGGTACTCAGCAGGAAGGTCTCATTTCTCTATTATTAAGACAAGACCCAGATGACAAATATAAAGACCCAGTCTATCTACAAAACTGGAGGCCCCTTACACTTCAATGTTGTGATGCAAAAATACTAGCAAAATGCACTCAGAATTAAAAGGGTATACCAGGTATTGCTCATCCTGATCAGACAGGTTTTTAACATGGACGATACATTGGAGATAAYATACGACTACTAGAAATAATAGAACATCATGAAACATATAAGAAGCCAGGAATGGTATTTATATCGGATTTTGAAAAGGTATTTGATAAAGTAAGACTGGATTTTATTTATAAATGCCTGGATTTTTTCAATTTCGGCAAATTCTCTTATAGAATGGGTAAAAATAATGTATAGCAACCCGAGGTGTAAAATAGTAAATAACGGCTACTTCTCAGAGAGTTTTGAATTGTCAAGAGTAGTTAAACAAGGGTGTCCGCTGTCACCATATCTATTTGTATGGCCATCGAAATGCTAGCTATTAAAATCAGATCCAATAACAACAGAGGATTAGAAATCCAAGTCTTAAAAACCAAGGTGTCCATGTATGCCGATGACTCAAGTTTAATGTTAAGTCTGCAAGCTASATCMCTGYAWTGTYTCATTRAAGATCTAGATAAYTTTWCTGTACYCTCTGGACTAAAACCTAATTATGATAAGTGTACAATATTACGTATTGGATCCTTAAAAAATACCACTTTTACATTGCCAAGCAGCTTACCTATAAAATGGGCTGATGGTGAAGTAGACATACTCGGTATTCATATCACAAAATATATAAATAAACTCTCCACAATGAATTTCAATAGAAAACTTGTAAAAATAGACAAGATCCTGCAACCATGGAGAGGTAAATACCTGTCTATTTATGGAAAAATTGCCCTGATTAACTCCATGGTCAAATCTCAGTTTACTCACTTACTTAAGGCGCTGCCTTCTCCTGATGATTCGCAAAAAATATTTAGCTTTATCTGGGATGCTAAACCAGACAAAATAAAACGAGCCTATCTATATAATGAATATGAATTGGGTGGGTTGAGATKATTAAATATAAAAGCACTAAACCTCTCTCTAAAAGCTTCACTCATTCAAAAGTTTTATTTGAACCCTAAATAGTTCTCAAGTAGATTAATAAGATAAGCTCATCCATTGTTTAAAAATGTACTTTTTGCCTTTGTGCAGATTGCAATGTCTCATTTAATTGAAAATGATACTTTTTTCAAAGTATCTGTCTCTTTCAAACAAGCATTGCAGAGCTGGCTACCATTTCAATTTCATCCCCCTGAAAAGATAGAACAAATATTACAACAAATATTATGGCTGAACTCAAATGTGCTGGTTGATAAAATACCTGTATTTATGGGAAAGATATTGAAAAGGGTATTTTGTTCTTAAATAACATTGTAAATTGTAATGGTAGAGTTATGTCCATGGAGTTATCAGAATTGTACAGGAAGGTCTGCTCAATCCAAGATTACAAGCAATTGATTACTGCATTGCCCCAAAAATGGAGGAGGTGGGTGGCAGCGGGGTGAGTGTGAGGTCTGGGTGTAGCTGGTGCAGAGGAGTCAGGCGCAGGACAGCAGAGATGAGTAACACACGTAACTTGACTCAAAATGTCCAAATACATGTAGAAATACCAAGCACACGGAATCGGACCGAACAATCACGCACAAAAACCATGGGGAAAACGGAGGGTTAAATAATGAACATGTAATTGGGGAATTGAAACAAGGTGTGTAAAACAAAGACAAAACAAATGGAAAATGAAAAGTGGATCGGCGATGGCTAGAAGGCCGGTGACGTCGACCGCCGAACGCCGCCCGAACAAGGAGAGGGACCGACTTCGACGGAAGTCGTGACAAGGAGGTAGGGAAATGGTCTGTCTGCCCAATATAAAGGATCAAAACTGTCAGAGGAATAAAAATAGCATAAATAGGAAAGTATACCAGTTTAATTTCAGGACCACGATGTTGACAACTGTGCCATACAGATTGCAAAATAGTTGGGAAGAGATTTTTGATGCACCGATTCCATGGAACAGGGTGTATGAGTTGATATAAAACAACGCAAGATTCAAGACTTTGTGGTTTTCAGCTAAAATCATTATATAGAATTCATGCCACCAACAAAATGTTGAATATTTGGGGCATAAAATCATCGAAGCGCTGCAGATTTTGTTGTGAGGATACAGAATCAATAGACCATTTATTTTGGTATTGCCCTCATGTAGCCTGTTTCTGGTCTCCGGTTCAGGAATGGCTGAAAGTGCATAGCATTGATCTAAAGTTGACCCTAGAAATAGTACTGTTAGGAGATCTGGAGAGACCGGGCCAATCAATTACTAAWATACTAATACTCTTAGTAAAAGTATTTATCTTCAACACGCAATCTGTTGATTCTATTCGATAGATTGAAATTGTACGTTAACCTCACTAGGGTATGTGGGATGGTAGCGTCTCACCTCGTCAACAGCCAGTGAGACTGCAGGGCGAAAAATTCAAAACAACAGAAATCCCATAATTAAAATTCCTCAAACATACAAGTATTTTACACCATTTTAAAGATACACTTGTTGTAAATCCAGCCACAGTGTCCGATTTCAAAAAGGCTTTACGACGAAAGCACACCAAACGATTATGTAAGGTCAGAGCCAAGTCACAGAAAAACACAGCCATTTTTCCAGCCAAAGAGAGGAGTCACAATAAGTAGAAATAGAGATAAAATGAATCACTAACCTTTAAAGATCTTCATCAGATGACACTCATAGGACTTCATGTTACACAATACATGTATGTTTTGTTCGGTAAAGTTCATATTTATATAAAAGAATCTGAGTTTACATTGGCGCGTTATGTTCAGTAGTTCCAAAACATCCGGTGATTTTGCAGAGAGCCACATCAATTTACAGAAATACTCATAATAAACATTGCTAAAAGATACAACTGTTATGCATGGAATTTTAGATCCACTTCTCCTTAATGCAACCCCTGTGTCAGATTTCAAAAAAACTTTACGGAAAAAGCACACCATGCAATAATCTGAGTACAGCGCTCAGACACCAACACAACCCAAACAGATATCCACCATRTTGTGTAGTCAACAGAAGTCAGAAATAGCATTATAAATATTCACTTACCTTTGATGATCTTCATCAGAATGCACTCCCAGGAATCCCAGTTCCACAAAAAATGTTTGTTTTGTTCGATAATGTCCATTTATGTCCAAATACCTCCTTTTTGTTCGCGCATTTAGCCCAGTAATCAAAATTAATGAGGCACGATCACTAGGTGCAGAAGAAAAGTCCAAGTTCCGTTACAGTCCGTAGAAACATGTCAAACGATGTATAGAATCAATCTTTAGGATGTTTTTAACATACATCTTCAATACTGTTCCAACCGGATAATTCCTTTTTCTTCAGAAATGCAATGGAACGCAAGCTAACTATCACGTGAACGTGCATGGTCAGCTCGTGGCTCTCTGGCAGACCTCTGACTCATTCCCCTCTCATTCGCCCCCACTTCACAGTAGAAGCATCAAATAAGGTTGTAAAGACTGTTGACATCTAGTGGAAGCCCTAGGAAGTGCAATATGACCCCATAGATACTGTGTATTCGATAGGCAAAGAGTTGAAAAACTACAAACCTCAGATTTCCCACTTCCTGGTTGGATTTTTTCTCAGGTTTTTGCCTGCCATATGAATTTTGTTATACTCACAGATATCATTCAAACAGTTTTAGAAACTTCAGAGTGTTTTCTATCCAAATCTACTAATTATATGCATATTCTAGCTTTTATGGCTGAGTAGCAGGCAGTTTAATTTGGGCATGCTTTTCATCCAAAATTCCAAATGCTGCCCCCTACCCTAGTGAAGTTAAACATCATAGCATAGTTGAAAGATATGTGTTGCGTAGAAACACGAAGTGGAATGGGCTGAGGGAAGCTGAGGGTTGGTATGTGGAATTGGAGACAAGTGGGATTGGAGTTGCTGTGTGAGAGAGAGAATGATGGTCAAAAAAGTCTAAATAAAACATAATAAAAGTACATTTGAATGACACTAAGTGGCAGTGTTTTTACAACTAATGCCGGTTTGCCTGAAGCTGATGCCGTGCAGGTGTTTGTACACATGCATATACACACACTCTCATTCACATAAACACATACAAGAACACATGCATACATGTAATAGTGCCAGACATGCACACAAACATATACAGTTGGCATTGCTGTTATGATTTCAGTTGTCCTTGATGTCCTTGGTGGGGGGAGGTTTGGGGGTGGGGAATGGAATTCATTGTTTAGTTTTTTCTTCTGGGGGGGACTGTGGAAGGGGTCTCGAATGGTTGAGGGACAGCTATTGGGGAACTGTGGGGGATCTTGGAGGGTTCGGGTTTCACAAGATTGTGATCATGAAACAGGAAACTATAACATATTTTATATCACTATCATGCACAAGCACCCTCACACATAAGGATGGCTCTGTTGCGGAAAGACTGATACATGTTTGATGGTGTCTTGAGAAGAAGAAGAGCTCTCCAGTGGGTGTACCAAAACATTGAAAGGCCATTTTCTCAAAAGTGAGGTTAAAAGTTGATCAACTTTCAAAGCAGAAATACTTTCACATTGTTGCTCAACTGTAGTGTATGATATACCATTTTCTAGCTCTGAGTTTCAACTTTAATTTTTAGGACCTTACTGTAATAGATTTTCAATAAATAAGGACTGTCTGGGAGGGGTCTGAGTGGGGAGGGGTAAATTGAAAACAAGCTGTTATTGTCACAGARGTTTGGAACTCTTTGTTATTGGTCTATTAACCGATTTACCGCATAATTATGCCAACATAGCCTGGCTCTTCTCTAGGTTTCTTCCTAGGTTCCAGCCATTCTAGGGAGTTTTTCCTAGCCACCGTGCTTCTACATCTGCATTGCTTGCTGTTTGGGGTTTTAGGCTGGGTTTCTGTATAGCACTTTGTGACATCGGCTGATGTAAAAAGGGCTTTATAAATAAATGTGATTGATTGATTGAACATGGAAAGCCGAATCTCCCGCCCATGCCAACCTGCTGATTGGAAGGTCCTGTGTAGATTGTATTTTCAACCAGCAACTATGAGGAAATTACACCTATCCAATTGTTTAACACTTTTACAGTGTTAGTTTATTCAGCTGTTGTGCAATATGATATAAGGCACACAAAAAAAACTGAATTTTGACTACACTGGGCCTTTAAACCAAGAAGTGACTGCAAGGAGTGACTGCAAGGAAACCAATATCTAGACATGTAAATTGCTCAATTTCAATGATCAAATAGCAATGAATATCACATAATGCATAAAAATAACTGAATATGTCAAGCTTTATGACACATGATCTCAACTATACTCATAATACTGAAGCAGCTCTGCTTCTGCAATGGCTGTGATTCTGCGACCGACTGTTTGGTGCCCTCAAATGTCTTCTCCTCTCGACTTCAAACATCACTGGCTGCCTGCAGCAGACAGTGCTTAGTATTCAGCCAGCAACATGCGCTGATATTATTCTCGGGCCGTTCTTATATGATTCCCCTCTTTCCCCTTTGATGATAGATTGAAATGTTGGACTTCTTGACCCCTCATTTCAATATCCATTCATAAGCGGCCCGTGTCCCTTGGGGGGGGAACAATGTATTTATACACTCAGCCCTTGAGCTGGGCAATAGGAGCCGCAAATGGGGTTTTTCTGTCAATGCGGCCCACGCTGCGGAGTACAGTACCTGGGAGAGACACAGCATCGCGGTTACCTCTCGTATGAATAATGGGCCACTAATGCGAGCCCCCTTTGCTCGCTGCTGTCACTATTAGAGGCGTCATGTGGCGAAAGGGTACTCCACATGGCATGGAGGTGAAAAAGGTGAACGCATGAGAGTGGAGAGAGTGAATCGGGAGGGCACGGGAGAAAATGAGGATGGCGGGGAGGGGATGTGCAGAGTGGGTAGGAAGGAGGCAGGAGATAGTTGCTTCTTTGCTTTTTTCCCCATGTAGTTAAGACCACTACTATCTAATCATTAATGTTTCTAAAGCCCAAACCACTAAGGTGCTGTGCATGGAGGCGAACCTAGATATCCTATGGATAGCTTGTTTGTTTTCCCACGCTACACTCAAGTCATTGACTCACCATTGCCTCTGACTACCTAGGGCCAGTACAGTTTTTGTTTACCTGTTAGGATGCCAAATGACCAGAGAGCACGTATGTCATGTGTTGACATCACTCCTGAAGGAGAATGAACAAAGAAAACTACACAGTAGCTCATGGCTGCCTTTCATTGCAAAGCTCTCTTGCAAGAAACTGGTGGGCAGGTGCCTCCCATGAGTTTCCAAAAGCCTGCCCACTCCGTCGGTACCACTGTTCCACCCTTAGATATTTGATGAGTCTTCGCCGAAAGCATTCCTCCAAGTGTTTTTTGTACCTAGGGGAGCCAGGGAGTTTGTGGGACTCTGGAGTATCGCTGTTCCGTATTGTATGAATGTAAAAAAGATAATGATATCATGAATAGAAAGAGGTTTCAGACCCCCCTCCCTAAAATAAAAAAAGAGAGAAAAGGAAAGTAACAAGGGAATGCATTTTCATCTAGCGCTGAGGAGAAAAATAACGATCTGTCTTCGCCTCCTTGCTAAATGTCTTTCAAGTCTTTTTTCTGAGATCTCAAAGCTGGGAGAAGGGATTAGGAGAGTAATTATTGACTGGTTTGCTTTGAGAGAGAAGACGAGGGAGAAGAACAACAGTGCCTATTTGTCTTGGGGTTGATTTTWTTCAGTGCAAAAGTCCAGCTATTACTTTTTGACTGACCTTGGGGAGACCACTCTCTCTCTCTGCTCCTGTGTTTGTTTCTGCATCTGTCTTTCTCTCTCCATGTTTTCTCACTCCCTCTCTTTCTCTGCATTTGTGTCTGTCTTATGTATATGTCTTTGTCTCTATTTACATCTTTCTATCTCTCTGCATCTCTTTCTTTCTCTGCCTCTCTTTCTCTCTTCCACTAACCTCCCCACACTCTTTATTTATTTGCCTCTTACTTTCATATTTCTCTCTCACTCTGACTCTTTCTGCAGCCTGAAGAGGTAGGACACGGCTTAAAACTGCAAGGCATTACTGCAGTATCTTCCCTGGGCAGTGAAGAGCCTTATTAATGCAATACCAACCCAGGCTTCCTAATCCAAGGGGGTCTCTGTGGGGAGAATATCCTCTAAAACAAACCCCTGATGGGGCCTGTGGAGAAATCCTGCGATCAGTCAACCCTGAGCCTCTGAGCCCTTGGAGTGCTTGGGACTCTGCAAGAGTTTTACAACTGGCCTCTGCTCTATGGAGGAGGCCTGACGGTCTGGAAGCACCATCACTCAAACACAGGTCCCTGAGTCACTAACTCACCGTCGGTGAATTCTCACAGTGTAGTGTGAATTCACACGCACCCACTCATACAGATGCATTTACCATGTGCTCCCGAGTGGCGCAGCGGTCTAAGGCACTGCATCGCAGTGCTAGAGGCGTCACTACGACCCTGGGGTTGTATCACAACCCGGCTGTAATAGGGAGTCCAATAGGGCGGTGCACAATTGGCCCAGCGTCGTCCGGGTTAGGGGAGGGATTGGCCGGGGATATTTGCGTGAACAGATCTTATTTCAGGTTACGGGGAAGATACATTATAGGCTCTCTGAAAGAAAACTATTCATCCTCCCTCTGACAGGTATCAGACCAAAAGCAAAAATGTACGTCAACAATTCCCATGCCTCATAGTGATCTGCTGTCTTATAGCTGTTAATGATGACACTAGGCAAGTCAAACACAATCAGTAGTCTAGCTGCCTTACCCACTGGGCCGGCTTAACATTAGGTTAATGAGAGCAAACAACAACACACAACAATGTGACATGTTTCTATTTCAAGGGTGATGGGGCTCGACCTTCCCCAATTTCAGACAAAAAACAATGACAAAGCCAAAAGACATGACTAATAACACAATTCACAAGTTTTTCATTTACATCTGCTTTCCTTTTGTCTTCAGAAMAATTATTACATCTACTCTGCTCATACTAAGGCATATTAGTCAGACTTAAATCCGTAAAAGCCATGACTTCCAGCAAACTCCAATTTAGTTTTGCCTGATGTATTCTTCACAAGCAATACAAACATAATCAGTCCTTCATATTACTAATASAAACAAGAGGTAGAATGTGGTGAGAGACATTTAGTAAAAAAAAAAAAAAAGTATATACAACTGAAATTGCAAAGGAGGCAAAAGTATGATGAAAGTAATGGCAAAGTGAGGATGAATGAAGTGAAAGAACAGGTGCAGCAAGAAGGAGACAGCTCCCAGGGGTTGGGCACAGGATCAGGCTGCTCCTCAGAATGGACTGTGTACCCCAGTCTGAGAAGAACACAGGACCTGAAGCTGCCAGGGCTTGTGCTCGCTAGTGGAAACAACGATACGAAGTGGGATTCTAACACAATCACGTTTAAACACAACAAATACCAGTAAATTGTAGGGATGGGTTCTTGGCATCATTGGAAATTATGGAAAAGAAGATTCCCTTTTGGGGAAAAGTCCATTTCAGCAATACATTTATCCTACCATGGGCCCCTGATGGAACTAAATGGGCTATTATCATGAAGCTATGAAAGCCTATGTCAGCTCTATTGAAGAACTTAACTTGTCTGCCACACCTGATTTAAAAAGAGTGGGGCAAATGCCAGCTTACCACACATTTGCCAGCAGCCCTGGCTTGTGAACTATTGTGTTAGCTACAGCAGCTTTGCCATGTCAACAACCAGTCTCCAAAAATAATGTCTACAGACAAAAATGATGTCTCCAGTTGTTTACATTTTACCATTGTGAAACACACCCATTCATATCCAAACGTATTGAGATGCACCCTATGTGTGGCTTACCTTGACTTCCTCGAGGTCATGGTGATGAGGGGATCCACAAAGTGCTTGGGCAGATCCAGGGAGACAAAGCTAGAAATAGTTATGGAAACGGATGCATGAATACACAGTGATAAAAACCCATGGCAATGAGTCACATTGTTGACCAAGCTAATTGACTGTTTACAAAAATTGTATACATTCCTTAATTTTAAATTGTTGTTCAATTTCACCAGAAGTACACCTGAGGTATGTATATTCAGTGAAATCGCAGGTGAAATGTATAGAATATTTCAGGTACAAATGTAATGAATATAGTTATTACAATTTGCTATTCTACCTGGCAGATAATTGTGTATTTTCTAGACAATACATGTATATCTAAATGTTCTGTAACGTTATATCCCTTCTCAAGCTATTTATTAGTTGAATCAGGTGTGATAGGACAGAAATATGCAACGTCTTTGGGGCCCTGGAGGAACGGATTGGGAAACACGGGGCTAAGGAATAGGGTGGAGGGATGGGATGATGGGATGATGGGATGATGGGCTAAGGCTGTTGTTTCACCTCTGGCTGTTGTGAAGGACTGGGCCAGGTGTATAATGTCCCTGCACGCCAACACGTTCTCAGTATTTGATAGGATGCTGTTGTATGAACTGTCTGCTGTCGTGACACTGTAGGAGGAACATGATTGATCGAAAATTCAAGTTTTCATCACAACGTGAAACGAAGACCACGGTATTAAACTGAGTGGTGTAGTGTCCAAACTGGGTCCCTTTTAAGGAAAGGATGAGGGTTGAAGGCAACTGCTAATGGCTACCCTGGACTTTCAATAGAAAGGTCCTTTCTATTGCATATATTTGATACTTTTATCCCATCCAGTGTTTTTTAGGTAGCCTAGTGTGTTAGAGCATTGGGGGACAGTAATTGAAAGATTGCTGGTTTGAATACCGGTACCGACAAGATGAAAAATATGCTGATGTGCCTTTGAGCAAGGCACTTAACCCTAATTTGCTCCAGGGGCGCCATACTACTACAACACATTACACTGTCTGTTTTTTTTTTTTACCTGGTCCAGGAGACAACGTTTTTTTGCCCTGGCACTACACAGCTGATTCAAAGGCCCTGTGATAGACGGGTGTTCTTGTCCAGTTGGTGTACTTGTGCCTCACACTACATGACAGGCTCCTGCCCTATAAGCTGTTCTGGCATGCACAAGCCAAGGCTACTTACATCATGATTTTAATCAGGCTTTAGCACGGCAAAAAAAAGGTCCCCAGGAACAGGATTAAGAAACACTGATCTAAACATTCTTTACAAATTATATAGATCAGTGTTTTTACCTTCTGGGTATCTCTGCCTTCAACAGTGCTCTTAGGTCAGCTACACGGTAAAAAAAAATGGGAGAGTATAAGAGACATGCTACATGTATAATGGCAATATGAAGAACAATACGTTTGGCAGTGCTGAYAAAGATTGGGGAAGAACGATTCCCTTTTCTACCCTTTAGACAGGCAAACAGGGACTTGAATTTGACGCACACTGATTGGAGCCAGTGGAGAGTGTGAAGGCGTTTTACACAGTCTGGTAGGGGGACACAATGGAGTTGTTAACTGTGACAGAGGTCTTGGAGCAGGCAGTCCTTTCCAGGGAGGAAGAGCAGCAGAGTTAAGTGTCTTTTCATCAGGGGGGAGACCCCATTTGGGTAACTTAGTGTAAGTCAGTGTGATTGCTAACATTTTATTTTTGAAATAACCATTCGTTAGACAACTATCTAGCTAGCTAGGTGAACGAGTTGTTTATACTTTGTCTAAAAACAAGCTTTTACATTCATTAATTTAGCTATACAAGCAAGGTAAAACTGCACACCTCTGAGAACAAGCCATCTCAACCAACTGATAGCTTATTATGCTAGCTAGCTAGCTAATTCAAGGGTGAGGGAGGGTGAGACGAGCTATCCGCACGAGCGCAGCCATTTACACAGGAGTGTTCACAACTAGCTAACAGGCTCGTGACTAATGCAGCAATCGCTATGCTAACACATAAACAGCTAACTCTCACCATTCCACCCAGTTGCTTTTGTGTGATATCTTTTGTGAACATCACTGACGTACATGGACCATATACTGGCGTAACACAGTTTCTATGGAACCCCGCAATGTAGGAGTTAATTTTCGATGCAACAGCATACTAATCAGATAAATATTTTTTAAGAACATAAGTTCTACCTGAACCTGCATGACATGAGCCGTCCTCATGATCTCTCCCAGCTTGAATAGAAAGTTGTGCGTAAAACCATTATATTAACGCCAAATAATGCAGTCAGTCCACCCTCAAAACACTAGTTTACCAGGGATTGTTTCATTATTTAGTGTAGCCTACTATCTATAGCTATATACCGTCCCCCCCGAAAAATGCTAACCTCCCCTGTTATTGTAATGGGGAGAGGCTAGCATGTCTTGGGGTTTGATATTTATGCCACTGTAACTTTCTCACTCATCATTATTCACGATTCATTCAGGATTATCATAATCATGGTAGCATCCACATTAATGTAGAAGTGTTTACAAACATATTCTACTTTTATTTACAATAAAAGTGACTCCAGAATGACACAATACATTATTAACTATTCATTTCTATTTGGCACAAAATTATCTGAAACACAAAACAAACAGCAAATGCAGCCAACAAATGAAGAAAGTCATACACTTGATGTAGTCATTGCGTGCTATGACTATGGGACCAAATACTTAATACTATGCAGAAATCCGTCCGCCATTTCCTCTTTGCTAAAATTCAAATAGTTCGCCTAATTTCAGTTTATGTTACAAAGCAAGCAGTCATCTTGTAGAGAATCATTATACCATCTACCTCTGAAATATATCTTCCATAACCAAAAATATTGGTTTGAAGCTGGTGTACAAAACCGAAAGTAAAAGACGCAATAACGAAACTTCAGAACAGGAAGCATAGAAATAGCATGCAGATCTATCGCTTCTTAGACTTGCTTTCAATGGGAATGAAAGATCAAAACTCACATTTCCATGTGAATTTGGTCGGGTCGCCCTACAAGTTAATTTGTAGGTTTAACTTTTGACTACTTTAATACAAGTGAATTTGTCCCAATACTTTCGGTCCCCTAAAATGGGGGGAATATGTACACAAAGTGCTGTAATTTCTAAAAGGTTCACCGATATGGATGAAAATACCCTCAGATTAAAGCTGAGCATATTTTATTAATTTAACCTATATTAAACTAGGCAATTCAGTTAAGAACAAATTCTTATTTACAATGACGGCCTACACCTGCCAAACCTGGACGATACTGGGAAAATTGTGCACCGCCCTATGGGACTCCATATCATGGCCGGTTGTAATACAGCCTGGATTCGAACCAGGGTGTCTGTAGTGATGCCTCCAGCACTGAGATGCAGTGCATTAGACCGCTGCGCCACTCGGGAGCCCCATGAGAATGAGAAGCTCAATTGCAGAACTATACTGCTGTATTTGAAGCACCACTCAATTCTGCCCAGTTTCCCTGATGTTGCTACTGCAATCAAGCTGTTTTTACCATCCCTGTAACTGTCRCTTCTAAGGAGAGATTGTTTTCTAAACTAGAACTAGCTAAAAAAAATATTAGGCTCTCAGTCAACAATCTTATATGAACTTTTGAACACCCGAGTAAGCTCCACTCATTGCATGGTCAGTGCTATCGGGAATCCTTGGGACGTCCCTACCCTAAACCCTAACCATAACCCTTACCCTAACCATTTTAAATGTCAACTTCAATGGGGTAGTGATGTCCCAAGGAACCAGGATTGCACGGACCCTCATAGCACTGGTGCAGCAGTAGCCCTGACCACGGCATTTGGTCACTGATATCCACCTACTTTCAATCAGTTACATTTTTCTTTTTCAAGGCCTTGGGCACCTTTTCAGTAACATCCCTGAAAGTGACAAAAAAAKATGTTTTTGAATGACTTTCTGGAGGGTTAGTGAAATGTATTATATTTACGAAAATAGACTGATGAAAGGCACACGGGCCCCCAGAGCTCGTGGGCCTCCCCGCCTTGCGGGTGTGTCCGGTACGTCAGTGGAACCATACTGTTCAATTCACAAATAAGTCAGAGCCAATACAATTCAGGCAGTGACAGCCATACAATAGATTTTAAGAACAGATTCACTCTGCAATGACTCACTGGGTGGCTATGCTGTAATGATGATAGTGTTTGGCCTTTGACCTGAGCTCGCAATTGCAAGGAGGTTCTCATACTATCCTCTGAGATGCACTCTTTCCTTTCTCTTTCCCAAGGCTCATATTTTTCCGACCACTTCTCTATTACTAACTAATCTGTGGATGAAAAGCAAGGACGGAAATGACTGTTTATAATTTAAGATTCGTTTTTTTTGTATGTTGTCATTCTTGGCCTTAAATGACATGTAAAGTTCTGTTTCGTAAACCACCTTGAATTAAAAGTCTCCCAAGGACAACTTTTCAGATTAGATATTTGGATGAGACGGTCAGCATTGAGCTATGCTATTCATTTTCATCACTACTCTTGAATGAAATATGATATTTATTCTTGCATTGATATGAAAATCATTCAATACATTCTTATGTACTGCGTAAGAGGATAAAGGAAAGTGTGAGATTGGCACTCTGTAAGGGTCATTTGAAACTCCCCCACCAGAGGGCAGTAATTGACAGAATTAGGATGCTTTACTCTATTCCATCACACCACCCTAGTTCCTCTCTATGAATTTAGCAATGTGCCCGTGCCTCTAGCTTGTCAAAAGTTGCTTGTCTGTTTTACTTAATCTACACTGATCTKAAACAACTGGACAAGTGAAAGCACCCTTCACATTCACATTCACCCATCATGTGATTTCAGATCAGTGCTGATGGGTGGGGGTGGGAGGGGTTCAGACACCCCTGGGACAGATATAGACTCCGTTCTGTGTTTGCAAACACTGCCACATGCGCAAATTTGGTGGCAGAACATACATGGGGGAGTTCTCATGACCGCCAGCAAAAAAAGCTTTCATATACATGTTTCTTATGAATGCATTTCACAGTACTTTTGGATTATAATTGGATTTTAAGACTCTATGATTGTCCTGTTTAATATAATGYTTGTGTAATCATCAAAAATCAACTGTATTATACTTAATAAACACTTCAACTTCAACAAGTAAAATGGTTACAACCTGTCATTTAAACCGTTTTTTATTTGGATTTCATGTAATGGACATACACATTTTTTTCCAAATTGGTGAAATGAAATGAAAAAAATAACTTGTTTCAAAAAATTCTAAAAAGATAAAGCRTATGTATTCACCCCTTTGCAATGAAGCCCCTAAATAAGATCTGGTGCAACCAATTACCTTCAGAAGTCACATAATTAGTTAAATAAAGTCCTCCTGTGTGTAATCCAAGTGTCACATGATCTGTCACATGATCTCAGTATATATACACTTGTTCTGAAAGGCCCCAGAGTCTGCAACACCACGAAGCAAGGGGCACCACCAAACAAGCAGCACCATGAAGACCAAGGAGCTCTCCAAACAGGTCAGGGACAAAGTTGTGGCAAAATACAGATCAGGGTTGGGTTATAAAAAAATCTTAGAAACTTTGAATAACCCACGGAGCRCCATTAAAAAAATATGGCACCGCAACAAACCTGCCAAGAGAGGGCCGCCCACCAAAACTCACGGACCAGGCAAGGAGGGCATTAATCAGAGAGGCAAAAAAGAGACCAAAGATAACCCTGAAGGAGCTACAAAGCTCCCCAGCAGAGAATGGAGTATCTGTCCATAGGACCACTTTAAGCCGTACATTCCACAGAGCTGGGCTTTACGGAAGAGTGGCCAGAAAAAAACATTGCTTAAAGAAAAAAATAAGCAAACACGTTTGGTGTTTGCCAAAAGGCATGTGGGAGACTCCCTAAACATGTGTAAGAAGATACTCTGGTCAGATGAGACTAAAATTGAGCTTTTTGGCCATCAAGGAAAACGTTATGTCTGGCGCAAACCCAACCCTTCTCATCACTCCGAGAACCTATCTCCACAGTGAAGCATGGTGGTGGCAGCATCATGCTGTGGGGATGTTTTTCATCGGCAGGGACTGGGAAACTGGTCAGAATTGAAGGAATGATGGATGGCGCAAAATACAGAGAAATTCTTGAGGGAAACCTGTTTCAGTCTTCCAGAGATTTGAGACTGCGACGGAGGTTCACCTTCCAGCAGGACAATGACCCTAAGCATACTGCTAAAGCAACACTCAAGTGGTTTAAGGGGAAACATTTAAACCTCTTGGAATGGCCTAGTCAAAGCCCAGACTTCAATCGAATTGAGAATCTGTGGTGTGACTTAAAGATTGCTGTACACCAGCGGAACCCATCCAACTTGAAGGAGCTGGAGCAGTTTTGCCTTGAAGAATGGGCAAAAATCCCAGTGGCTAGATGTGCCAAGCTTATAGAGACATACCCCAAGAGACTTGCAGCTGTAATTGCTGCAAAAGGTGGCTCTACAAAGTATTGACTTTGGGAGGGTGAATAGTTATGCACGTTCAAGTTTTCAGTTTTTTTGTTTTATTTTTTGTTTGTTTCACAATAAAAATATTTAGCATCTTCAAAGTGGTAGGCATGTTGTGTAAATCAAATGATACAAACCTCCAAAAATCTATTTTAATTCCAGGTGGTAAGGCAACAAAATAGGAAAAATGCCAATGGGGGTGAATACTTTCACAAGCCGCTGTATACAAAACCCAATGTAACAAAAGTATCATTATCCTATTATGTTCTTTATCCCCTTTCCATAGTATATTTCTAATGACTATATTTCTATCTGCAAATATAAAGAATTTTACCCTTGCGTTGCAAGTCATAACCATCACTACGCATGTGATTTTGATTTGTCAATGACCAAMATGTAATAGGAGCATGCAAGAATGCATTAAAATATGCTTTTCACTTCTCATCTAGACCAATTTGAAAGGATTATCATCCGTGTGTAACTGGAGCTCATTTTATTTGGTCAGTCAGAGTACTCACTCATTCATATTTTTTAGTGGTGGTCTGATATGAAAAAGTGCTATGTAGGGAAGATTTAAGTGTGTWAGTGTGTGACTACAGCTCCCTCATTCACAAAGAGTTGAAAACACCAACTGGATCTCAATAGCCACTTCAGTGRGTAAGTGAGTAGTGGAGTCATTTGTAGCCAGTTGAAGAGAATTACAGGTGTCACCCATCTTCCCATTTTCCCCTGTGTATTTATACCTGTGTTCTCTGTTTGTCTGTTGCCAGTTCATCTTATCTTGTCAGGTCTTACCAGCGTGCTTTCCCTTCTTCCTATTTCTCTAGTGTGTTTTCCTAGTGTTTCCCCGGTTCTGACTATTCTGCCTGCGCTGACCCTTAGCCTGCCTGCCGTCCTGTACCTGCCTGACTCTGACCTKATAACGAACCCATGCCTGTCCTCGACCTGCCCTTTGCCTGCCCCGTGTTTTCAATAAATCATCTGAGAACTGTGGTATCCGCCTCCTGTGTCCAGTTTGTTGCTTAGCCTGCAAGCATTTAGGTCATTACCTGTGTAAAGGACAGTTGATTCTCGACAAGAGGGAATTCTGTCCTATAAACCATGCTTGACACACAATTTCCATCAATGACACTGTTTTTCAGGAATGATCAACTTGATAACCAGCTCAATTCTTTGTTGTTTGTGTTTAGATAGATTTGTATTTACTCTGCCCAAACAAGGAATACATCTAGGTTATTATTAATGAATAAGGTAAATGTTTCATATTTACTAGGCCAGTCTCACCGATACATTTGAGTGTCAATGTTTTTTCCCACTGCTGCAAGTAAGAAAAAGATACATCACTCAGAATAAAAATTGATATCCTATAAACTGAAATAAAGTTCTGTGAAATGTATTGATACAGGTTGCATATCAGATTCACAGCGTCTCTTGCTGTAAGACCCCGGGAAGGTTGATGTAGCTACACATGATGAATTGATATGAACTTATTGGCAGGAGTAAATGGATGTTTACTTTTCGGAGGAAAGATTCCAACTTCTGAATCATCCACAGGCAGCGTGAAATATCTTTGTAAATGCTCAATCACTGTTTGGCTTTATGTAAAAATATAAACACAACATGCAACAATTGGGGGGGCATATGCCCACCCACTTGGGAGCCAGGCCAATCAGAATTMGTTTTTTCACACAAAAGGGCTTTATTACAGACATAAAAACTCCTCAGTTTCATCAGCTGTCCGGATGGCTGGTCTCAGACGATCCCGCAGGTAAGAAGCCGGATGTGGAGTTCCTGGGTTGGCATGGTTATGGTRGAGAAATTAACATTACATTCTCTGGCARCAGCTCTGGTGGACATGCAGTTAGCATGCCAATTGCACACTCCTTCAAAAACTTGAGACATCTGTGGCATTGTCTTGTGTGAGAAAACTGCACATTTTAGAGTGGCCTTTCATTGTCCCCAGCACCTGTGTTATGATCATGTTGTTTAATCAGCTTATTGATATGCCACATCTGTCAGGTGGATGGATTATCTTGGCAAATGAGAAATGCTCACTAACAGGGATGTAAACACATTTGTGCACACAATTTGAGAGAAAAACGCTTTAAGTGCGTCAGAAAAATTTCTGGGATGTTATATTTCAGCTCATGAAACATGGAACCAACACTACATGGTGCGTTTATATTTATATTCAGTATACATGGAAACAAGTGGGTTGGCTTGAGGGATATCCTACAAAGCAAGCTAGATCTACTCAGGGTTTTCTAAAGCTACCCAGCTTCAGTTTACTTCACAATCCAGCTCAGGCTTCATCTGTACTACGACGGTGGATTTTTCTCGTCCGCCTGCCTCTAATTTCTGCCGAAATTACTTACAGTATAGTTGATGCGGTCTTAGGTGTGCTTATCAGTGCACAAGCTCCTTTTTCCCCACTCCTATCACTATGTTTTTTTAAAGTCATACAAAATTGTTACATTGCATGAAGTTGAAAGTTTTCTGTCATTACTAAATATGTTACGTGATATATTTGAACATTACATTTTTTTCCACAAAATAAAATATTTAAATCAGTCAAATGAAGGGGATGATGACGCAAGAGCAAGGGAATCTGATTTCACTGGTCCTCGACTCGTGGCTCAGTCATTTCATTGAGGGTAAATGGAGATAAGCTGTGAGTTAGCCTGTCCCTGAGCAGGTTAGTTCTGAAGGATTCGCTGCCATAGACATTTATCTGGCTAAAACGTGAGCCGCTTTCGTATGACTGGTTATCCTGAGTTGAACTCCGAGTTGTCCAAAGTTACCTCGTTAATTAACTCCTCAAACCTGCTTCGTAGGATACCCCTTTGGTCTGTTCTTGTCACGCAGTGCTTATGCTACTTTAGAGAGTAGAAACAGCAGGGGATATTATAGTGTTTCCCCCCTAGCTACAGCCTCCTCCCTGGGCCTTGAGTTGATTGAAACAACTTCAGAATTTTTTTTCATTGGTGTAAATATGTATATGTCGATTCCTTTCGCAGATAGCTAAAAGAAGTCCAAACATCTCTTTCAACTCCCGTACTCCAATTAAGTTGTTCCTTTGATATTGGCAAAATTAGAAAACCGGATTAATATGTTATGATGGGCTTTCATGTTTTAAGCTATGACTTGTTGCATGTACCGAAATTGAAAAGGAGTTGAACAGTTCTAACATTTAACATGTTAACTTTTTCTGTATGTTAGAGAAGAGTGGTAAATGTAACAAACAGTGAACTCTAAGTTTACTTTCAGTGAAGAGGAAATTACTTTTGACATCTTCAGATGTTCCTGTGTTTGTTCTCTTTATCTTACAACTTTGCAAAGTCTCTTTAATACAATGAAATTTCAACCAACGCCTAGTTGTTAATCCCTTATTTTCCCTTTTCCATTTATAATACCTGAGGATTCTGATCTATCCACACAGACAATACACCCGGCAGCATGGCATTAGAGATGGGGATTCACAGGCACAAAGCTGTCAGAAGAAAGATAAACACACTGTATGTGATGAGGATTAGCATTTAGTTAGGGATTCCTGTTACCTTTCAGAAGTGAGGGATAATACAGATTACGGCTCAGAAAATGTCGGAAGTTTTTTAAGTAAATACCAGGAGGACTGTGAGTGCTTCGATGTTTCAGTATCAAGTGGCATCGCTTTTCAAGCTGTGAAGCGGTTTGACTGACTGACGGATTCGGGGCATGGATACTTGATAGGATAAATCTTCAAAACACTGTCGTGGCACGGTCATGAGCATGACATCAGTCCTGGGGGGGGGGGGGCGGGTGTAACACTTTACACTTTGACCATGTCAAAATATATTATAACAGCTGACATAACTTGTCATAACCTGTCATAATATGGTCCTAAGACTGTCATGACCCATATATTTACACCTGTTTTGACATATAGTACCAGTGAAAAGTTTGGACACACCTCATACAAGGGTTTTTCTTTATTTTTACTATTTTCTACATTGTATTATAAAAGTGAAAACATCAAAACTATGAAATAACAGAAATTGAATCGTGAAGTAACCAAAAAAAAATTGAAACAAATCAAAGTATACTTTATATTTGAGATTCTTCAAAGTAGCCACCCTTTGCCTTGATGACAGCTTTGCACACTCTTGGCATTTTCTGTTTTTGTTGGAAAAATGACTTGTCATGCACAAAGTAGATGTCCTAACAGACTTGCCAAAACTATAGTTTGTTAACAAGAAATTTGTGGAGTGGTTGAAAAACGAGTTTTAAAGGCTCCAACCTAAGTGTATGTAAACTTCCGACTTCAACTGTAAATACAACATAAACATGCTGATACACGTAGGCTATGATGTAATTAAAATGTTTTGGCTTGTGTGGTACGTTTTGGGGGTTTTGACACTCTTATGTAGGTGTCATAACCAGCAATAAAATAACGCAATATATGCCACAATAGACCTAAATATATATGTCATGACAGTTATATGACCATGTTATAACAGGTTATGACAATTTATGTCAGCTGTTATAACATATTATTACATGGATATGACCGAGTCGTAACGTGTTATGACACTGGGTGTCAAGTAAAGTGTTACAGAAGGGGTAATTCATAACATGTATTGCTCAAGGCCACAATGGCAGTAGGGGACGGCACCAGCMCTGGGTGTAGTATCGTTCAAATACATAAGATAGCTGTGCTGGATTAAACTTGCCTATTGCAGTGGAAGCAATGGAATAGTCCTGAAAGTACAAACCACACGTGCCCGTCGGGCACTCCAGGCAGGCTCAAGCAGAAACTCAAAGTGTTTTTAAGATTTCAAATACTATTTGAATCCAGGTCTGGATGGCCCCTGAGCAATTGTTTTCCATTGTAATGTGGTAGTCAACAATCTAGGCTGAGACCTGAAGACTTGTATTAGCTACACAAACTAATATTTCTTATTGGGGCTCCCGAGTGGCGCAGAGGTCTAAGGCACTGCATCTCAGTGCAAGAGGCATCACTACAGTCCCTGGTTTGATTCCAGGCTGTATCACATCTGACCGTGATTGGGAGTCCCATAGGGCTGTGCACAATAGATCACTAGTCACTTTAATAATGACCACTTTAATAATGTTTACATATCTTGCATCACTCATCCCATATGTATATACTGTATGTTTATACCATCTATTGCATCTTGGCTATGCCGCTCGGTCATCGCTCATCCATATATTTCTATGTATTATTATTCCATTCCTTTACTTAGATTTGTGTGTGTTAGGTAGTTGTTGTGGAATTGTTAGATTACTTGAWACTGCACTGTCGGAACTAGAAGCAAAAGCATTTCGCTACACTCGCAATAACATCTGCTAACCATGTGTATGTGACCAATAACATTTGATTTGATTTGAATTGGTCCAGTGTCGTCGAATTTGGTCGGGGTAGGCCGTCATTGTAAATAAGCATTTGTTCTTAACTGACCTGTCTAGTTAAATAAAGGTTAAATGAAAAATRAAAAAAAATTATTCATCAGGCTAACAAAATCTTGTGGTGCGCAGGAGACCAGGGCTTGACCCCGCCCCATCAGTAACACCAGCAACTATCTSGTTCACTAACACCATTGGAGGCCTGTAACTTTTTGTAATATCATGAAAATTGACTTTTATTTTGAAGAACCCTGATGAATGTGTTATGAATGTTGTATCCATGTCAATGTAACATTCATAAATCAAATCAAACTTTATTTGTCWCATGCGCCGAATACAAGTGTAGACCTTACCGTGAAATGCTTACTTACAAGCCCTTAACCAACAGTGTAGTTCAAGAAAGAGTTAAGAAAATATTAACCAAAAAAATTCAAAGAAATTCAAAAAAAGTAACATTAAAATAACAATAACGAGGCTATATACAGGGGGTACCGGTACCGAGTCTATGTGCGGGGCTACAGGTTAGTCGAGGTAATTTGTACATGTAGATAGGGGTGAACTGACTATGCATAGATAATAAACAGTGAGTAGCAGCAGTGTACAAAACAAACGGAGGGGGAGGGGGGTGTCAATGTAAATAGTCCGGTGGCCATTTGATTAATTGTTCAGCAGTCTTATGGCTTGGGGGTCGAAGCTATTAAGGAGCCTTTTGGTCCTAGACTTGGCGCTCTGGTACCGCTTGCCGTGCGGAAGCAGAGAAAACAGTCTATGACAATTTTTKGGGCTTTCCTCTGACACCACCTAGTATATAGGTCCTGGATGGATATAGGTCCTGTGGCTTGGCCACAATGATGTACTGGGCCGCATGCATTACCCTCTGTAGCGCCTTACAGTCAGATGCCGAGCAGTTGCCATAGCAGGCGGTGATGAAACGGGTCAGGATGCTCTCGATGGTGCAGCTGTAGAACTTTTGGAGGATCTGGGGACCCATGCCAAATCCTTTCAGTCTCCTTTGGGGGAAAAGGTGTTGTTGTGCCCACTTCAMGACTGTCTGGTGTGTTTGGACAATGATAGTTCGTTGGTGATGTGGACACCAAGGAACTCGAAACTCTCGACCCACTCCACTACAGCCCCGTTGATGCTAATGGAGGCCTGTTTGGTCCGCCTTTTCCTGTAGTCCACGATCAGCTCCTTTGTCTTGAGGGAGAGGTTGTTGTCCTGGCACCACACTGGCAGGTCTCTGACCTCCTCCCTATAGGCTGTCTCATTSTTGTCGTCAGCAAACTTAATGATGGGGTTGGAGTCGTGTTTAGCCAGGCAGTCGTGGGTGAACAGGGAGTACRGGATGGGACTAAGTACACACCCCTGAGGGAACCCAGTGTTGAGGATCAGTGTGGCAGACGTGTTGTTGCCTACCCTTACCACCTGGGTGTGGCCCGTCAGGAAGTCCAGGATACAGTTGCAGAGGGAAGTGTTAAGTCCWAGAGTCTTTAGCTTCGTGATGAGCTTCGTGGGCACTATGGTGTTGAATGCTGAGCTGTAGTCAATGAACAGCATTCTCACATAGGTGTTCCTTTTGTCTAGGTGGGAAAGGGCAGTGTGGAGTGCGATTGAGATTGCGTCGTCTGTGGATCTGTTGGGGCGGTATGTGAATTGGAGTGGGTCTAGGGTATCCGGAAGGATGCTGTTAATGTGAACAMAGACCATCCTTTCAACGCRCTTCATGGCTATCAAGTGCTACGGGGCGGTAATCAATTGGGCAGGTTACCTTCGCTTCCTTGGGCACAGGGACTATGGTGGTCTCCTTGAAACATTTAGGTGTTACAGACTCGGTCAGGGAGAGGTTGAAAATGTCAGTGAAGACACTTGCCAGTTGGTCCGCCTATGTTTGAGTACACGTTCTGGTAATCCATCTGGCCCCGCAGCTTTGTGAATGTTGACCTGTTTAAAGGTCTTGCTCACATCGGCTACCGAGAGCGTTATCACACGGTCGTCCAGAACAGCTGGTCCTCTCGTGCATGCTTCAGTGTTGCTTGCCTGGTAGCAAGCATAAAAGGCATTTAGCTCGTCTTTCAGGCTCGTGTCGCTGGGCAGCTCGCGTCTGGGTTTCCCTTTGTAGTCCATAATAGTTTTCAAGCACTGCCACATCCGACGAGCGTCAGAGCCGGTGTAGTACGATTCAATCTTAGTCCTACATTGACACTTTACTTGTTTGATGGTTTGTCTGAGGTGAATAACGGGGTGTCTCAAAAGCGTCCAGATTAGTGTCGCACTCCTAGAAAGTGGCAGCTATGGAGAGCTGCCACTTTCAACGAGCAGGACACTAATCTGGACGCTTAAAAGAAATTCCTTCTGGTTTGGATATGTACGTACGGTCACTGTGGGGACAACGTCGTCGATGCACGTATTGATGAAGACGATGACTGAGGTGGTATACTTCTCAATGCCATTGGATGAACATATTCCAGTCTATGCTAGCAAAACAGTCCTGTAGGCGTAGCATCCGCGTCATCTGACCACTTCCGTATTGAGCRAGTCACTGATACATCCTACTTTAGTTTTAGCTTGTAAGCAGGAATCAAGAGGATATAATTATGGTCAGATTTGCCAAATGCAGAGTGGGGGAGAGCTTTGTATGCATCTCTCTGTGTGGAGTAAAGATAGTCTGGAGTTTTTTTCCCTCTAGTTGCACATGTGACATGCTGGTAGAAATTATGTGAAACGGATTTAAGTTTGCCTGCATTAAAGTCCCTGGCCACTAGGAGCGTCACCTCTGGATTAGCATTTTCTTGTTTTCTTATKGCCTTATAGAGTTGGTTGAGTGAGGTCTTAGTGCCAGMATCGGTTTGTGGTGGTAAATAGACAGCTATGAATAATATAGATGACAACTCTCTTCGTAGATAGTGTGGTCTACAGGTTATCATAAGGTACTCTACCTCAGGTGAGCAATACCTTGAGACTTCTTTAATATTCGACATTGCACCCCAGCTGTTATTGACAAATAGACATACACCCCCGCCCCTTGTCTTACAAGACGTATCTTCTCTGTTCTGCCGATGTGTGGAAAATCCTGCCAGCTCTATATTATCTGTGTCATYGTTCAGCCACGACTCGGTGAAATATAACAGTTTTTAATGTCCCGTTGGTAGGATAATCTTGATCGTAGGTCAGCGATTTTTTTATTGCACGTTGGCCAATAGAATGGATKGCAGTGGGAGTTTACTCGCTCGCCTACAAATTCTCAGAAGGCAACCCGACCTCCGCCCCCTTTTTCTCTGTCTTTTCTTCACGTGAATAATGGGGATTTGGGCCTGTTCCCAAAAATTTAGTATATCCTTCGCGTCGGACTCGTTGGACTCGTTAAAGGAAAAAGCTTCTTCCAGTTCAACGTGAGTAATCAATGTTCTGATGTCCAGAAGTTATTTTTAGATCATAAAATACAGTATCAGCAACATTATGTACAAAATAAGTAAAAAAATAAGTTACAAACAACACAAAAAAAACGAACAAAATAACACAGTTGGTTAGGAGCACGTAAAACGTCAGCYATCCTCTCMGGCGTCATTCTACAATTCATGACTGTTTCATAAATATGTCATTACTGTTTCATAAAGGTGTTATGAATGCCTTATGTATACATAGTTTATATAAAGTGTTACCAAATATTGGTCATGAATTTCAGGTGTCACAAAAACAACATGTTTGTTGTCAGAAGTGTAAAGGCTGTTRACAGTTACTCTGACATCTTATGACATGCGTTCTATGTGAACATAGTCCCACCCATTATGGGTAGTGTATTCTGGTTGGGCTGGGAATCTTATCGAGTATGTCATATTCCAGTGGCCTGTCTGAGTAGCCACTTGTCTCTAGATGATAGGAACTCTTCTAAGGCACCATGTACTCTTTGAGTTGTGCTGAGAATTGCCAAACCATCTGGATGACTCCAGGCACACATGAACTCTGCTTCTCAACACTACTGCTTTGTCTCACTGAGACTCATGAAAGTGTGAGCTGTAGCCGTTACACTGACAAGGGTGTGACCCCCCTCCAAATAATTTTCCCTCTGTAAAAATCTGGCCTCTGCACCCACACTGGAGGCAGACCACTGTGTGGCGAGGAGTGAAGTTACACAGGTGGCTTGGAGGTGACTCTTGCTTTTCTTAATGCTTGCTTATGGAGAGAAGCTGGCGTGAGGTCATAAAGTGATACTTCTCTAGAGGGTAAATGTTTGGGCATGAATCTTGAATCATTATCACCCAACATGTGGGTTGTTATGACGTGGGACTTTTGAACCATGCCCAAAACCAGAAGAATGTAGAGCAAGGATGAAAACAGAGTTAAGACATTAAAGTGAAAGCAAATGCAATGCTTAGTCCATTTGCAAAATATTATCTCAAATGCAGTATGGAAATTCTAAACCATCCGATTTTATGTCWTATTTATGTTGATGGTCACAAGTCCCATGGTGTCTGGAATCTGGTCCACTGCAAAATCAAACTTACACACACATTTTATGGGTTTGTTATCTTAATTCTTTCGCTYGTTTGCTTCCATTTGGGTGCAGTACTGAAGCAAATGTGTACAGTATACTGTATTAGACCTTGTTCAAGGGGGCACTTGAATGTATATTTAAACACAGAAAAAAAATACAGTGATGATTATTTACCTTTTGTGATTATCTGGCAATTGGTGCTGGGTTATTACCCGACAGTGGAAAAAGGTCTAGAATAACATTGACACACCAGGCTGTGGTTAATCAAGTCTTTAGCTTTAAGAGTGAAKAGGTGGTCTGGGCCTGGCGTGACAGCAGTAGCAACACAGAGAGATGATATTCTAGCTCGTTTGTGGTGAAAACTGAGCCGTACTGCTTTTTCCCGAGGAGACGTGTGAGGTATTTCCAAGTATTCCTTGGGAGAACTATCCCAGGCTTCTGCATATTAGAGGGTGTGTGTTTCGGGATTACACACATCAACTGTAAGGCAAATGAGAAGTGTTTAGTCTGCTTGACCAGGCTMCTTATTATTGATGTTCAAACGAACCCAAACAGAGGAACGAGTCCAGTGCAAAAGGGAGTGGTAGGTGTGAGGTTTTCAGCATTGTGCGCTTTGGTTAGGTGCTTTTGTCCAAAAAGTGGTCCAGTAGCAACAAGAAATTCGATGGCAGAACTCACATTTTTGGAAAATACAAAAATGCAAGAAGTGACATCATCATTTCCACTTATTCAATGTGAGCATGTCTGCTGATACCGTTCAGCTAGTTTGTTAACCATTCTCAGATAATTTAGTTAATAAGTCCATTAGACATTTTGTGGCTCAGTCAGTATGGCATAGCACTTGCAATGCCAGAATCATAGGTTTGATTCCTGCTGGGGCCACCCATATGAAAAATGTATACACGCATGACTGTAAGTCGCTTTGGATAAAAGCGTCTGCTAAATGGCAAATATTATATTATTATAAACTGGGTGGTTTGATCCCTGAATACTAATTGGCTTACAGCCGTGGTATATCAGACTGTATCTCACGTGTATGATAAAATACGTATTTTTACTGCCTAATTACGTTGATAACCAGTTTATAATAGCAATAAGGCACCTCGGGGGTTTTTGATATACGACCAATATACTGCCTAAGAACAGCCCTTAGCCATGGTGTATTGGCCATATACCACAGCATTGTTGAATACTCGGTTTTGATTGGCGAGAAGGGCATTCTAGAATGGACATTAAAACAGATAACGGGACAGTTGGAATTTATATCAGGACACCTTGCAATCATGACGCAATATCCGCCTACTTATGCAGATCGTACTTGTTACGACTTCTACCGAAGTCGGTTCCTCTCCTTATTCGGYGGTGTTCGGCGGTCGACGTCACCGGTCTTCTAGCTGTCGCCGATCCATTTTTCATTTTCCATTTGTTTTGTCTTGTTTTCCCACACACCTGGTTTTCATTCCCTCATTACGTGTTGTGTATTTAACCCTCTGTTCCCCCCATGTCTTTGTGCGGAATTGTTGGTTGTAAGTGCTTGTCCACATTGTTGTCTGGTGCGCGACGGGTTTTGTACCCATACGTTGTTATTCTGGATGCCGGTGGTTTTGGATATTAAACTGCTCTGGTTATTACCCAGTTTTGCTCTCCTGCGTCTGACTTCTCTGCCACCAGTTACGCACCCCTTACAGTACTTGCTAAAAAGTTACAGAAAGTTAAGCCAACAACCACACAAAATGAAATTGGATGCATTGTAAACGCAGGTCAAACAAGGGAAAAACGTAGCTAGTTAGTAAGCTAGTATTGATTTGTTTTTGCAGAGACATATATTTTTTTAGCATCTGATGATGTAATGTGGTGAGTGATGAACATAATGTGGTGAGTGATGAACATGTGGTGAGTGATGAACATCCAGCGTACAGAGGTTAAAGTTATATAAGAAACCAAATGGCAAATTGAATAATTGAATTCAATAACTGCTGTTTTTTATTGAGTTTACAGAAATATGTCTGGGTATGGACATAGACACACAACAACAAACTGTTTGTTGTGAATCTGTTTTATAAACCGCCACACAATTGACTCACCACACATCATGTGAAGTGGTTTGAAGTTGTCCTGACTGAGGTGAACCTCATTTGAATGAATGGCTGTGGCTCTGTGCCCTCCCATGCTGAGAGAACCCACTCATATCTGTGAGTGGCATCCCTCCAGGAAAATTACCACGCCCAGGGGAACGAGCCTCTGTGTCTTGGGACCATGTGGCGTGCTATGATTCATAAAGACATTATTGATGCAGCACAAGCTTCCGTGAAATTATCAAGGGAGCCGAGTCAAAAAGATTAGTCTCGTAAGTCGTGTCACTGAAGTCACTTAAAATACCGTTCATGAATAAGACCCATTGACCCATTCCTTTAATTTCTATACACAGTAAAAACATCTCCTATGGAGTCAAATTCAACACTATTTTGAGGTTCATATGGTTCCACCCCCATTTTGAGGTAAAACTACTCTGTTCATGGTGTTTATATTTTTAGAGTTAAAACAACACTAAATGGAGTAAATCTCMAACTCAGAGAGTTGATTAAACTCCCTTGCCCTTTTGCACTTTTCTGTGTTGTTTTTCATTAACAATCAACTGTCAGAGTAAACATTTTCTCTGTCGATTTACCTCCTTTGAGTTATGAAGGTGTAAAGTCTCATTTACATAGTTCTAAAAGTGGCACATTACAGTGGCTTGCAATGTGTAATCCAATCTCTGTTGGAAACCAACTAGCAGTAGGAGCTTCACCGATTGTACATCACATTACAATCAGAATGCCTGCCAAAGTAGGGGTATAGCACAGTTGGAGACTACCTACATTACGTCACGTAAACTGGAACAACCATCTCAGTAATGGATGCAATAAATCCAACCACTTACAGATTGGATTCGTTTTAAAAATGTTTTACATATATTTGTGAAGCATAAGATAAAAACAATCAATGCGAAATCATAGATATTGAAACAAACTCTTTAAAAAAAATCTACCTACAACAGAGCATGCTGGGAAATATGACAATTAGGCCCCTCCCAAATATGTAGATATTCCATAGATGTAACTCCATGTCTCTGGATGAGCTAAAAGTACTCAGTTATCAGCACCAAATCCAGAGACTGTATCACTCTGTTAAGATAACTCCAGTAGAGTTAAGATAACGCCAGTAAAGTCAATTTAAACCTAAAATGTTAACACTGATTTTAACTCTCCTTGATTTACTGTGTACTCTTTTCAGAAGTTATTCCATTGAATTCAAGTGTAGGATTTGTATGTGAATACCATTATTACTACCAAGTAGTAACAGAGACACTGCCTCCAGACTTAAGAGACAAAAGCAACAGAGAGTGAAACAACCTTGATTTTCATCTTTAATTAAAAGCAAAAGGTTTATCCCTGCAGCACCAGCCTGCAGTCTCTAAAGGCCATTCCAATTACGGGCAGAAGACATAAAGAGCCCTTCAACTTTGAGTGGCCAGACTCAGTAATTTGAGAGAGAGGGAGCGAGAGAGAGTGAGAGAAGGGGGAGAAAGGGGCGAGGGAGAGTTGTGTACTTTTTTCCACCAGGGGCGGCGTGGCTCTCTCTCTAGGAGTGTGCTAGGCAAAGGGCTGTAGGGAGGCGTAGGCAGGGCTCTTGTGGCTTTTTGGGGGGTTGCAGGAAGGAGGGCGTTTACCTCGGGGGCCCAACCCCTTCCATAGAGTAGAGATGCAGAAGCAACTCGGCTCCCAAAATTAACTGGAAGACAGTTCCCTTTGAATGGAGAGTGAGTTGCAGAGGACTACACCGGCAATATGAGAGCCCTGCGTTTGGTCCTGCTGAGTGCCTTCTTGCCCCTGCTCTGTCTGCCCAGCCCCAGCCATGGAGGTAAGTGCAACAAGCCAAATTAGTTCGTCAAGCTATTAGTCTCCCAGCTGACCGACCCCCCYGTTATGTCAGAAAGTCACAGCTGTAGCTATGGGGGTCATTCAAGTCAACTCTCACTTTCAGGGGCTTCCCTCCTATACATATCAATCATAATCACTTGTGTTTCCGAGTTGAAGTTGCCTCTAATCGCTGACTTAGGTTCAGCTAATCGATCCTTCACCCTCCTCACTTTTGGGAGGTAAAAAAGAAAAACGGACTTCGGACCCGGGCTTGGGGTAACTTCATCCCACACCATTAGATATCGATCAGTCAGGTTTCTTTCAAACACATTTTACTGCTGTTTTACATGAAATGACATACACCTGGAGAGATCTGCTGTAGGTGTTGTGCAGTGCTATAGGTCTCAGACAGCAGATGTTGAAGTTTATGTGTAATGTTTGCTCAGGAACAGTTTTGTGGGAGCAGTGTGTTGGTAGAGGGTACAGTCAGTGGTTAGATAGCTGACTTTAAAGGGAGGTGAGTTTGAGGTCCTCTCCTCGAGCTCTGAAAAGCTCTTTCAGAAGCAGCCCAGGGCCAGGGTAGGCGAGGTTTGATTTCACCCATCCAGGGAAGTGAGCTTTAGGGGGTGGAGGGTCAAGAAAGAGCTGGCTTCCTCTCTCTCTCCCTCCCTTCTCCTCTCTCTCTCCCTTCTCCTCCCTTGGCCCCACAGTTCTGAGTTTGATTGAATCAGGAGCAGCAGCACCTCAGTTGTCACAATGCAGTTCCCGGCCACGAGGAGTTTCAGAAGTGTGTGTTTGTGCGATCTCGTCCGTGCATGCGTGTGCATGTGTGCACAGGTTGGGGGAAGGCACATCTGGTGTTCGCCCTGAATCTGGTGAGGGAATGAAACGATGCCTTTCAAAAGCTCACTGGATCCTACAGAAATCTGTACACATGGCAATTTGGCAGGAGTATCCCCGGCCCCATTGCACAGATGTTTAGTTTATTGTTTGTCCCAGGCTCTTAGATCTTTCAAATCACCACTGGGAAAACAGTGATGAGCCCCAGTCTGGGGTTGGGAATGCCACTTGGTCTGAGTGGAAAACTGCTTGTTAAGTCTAGTTTAGGGAATAATTTTAACCTTCAAATCCTGTGTAGTGAATGTCATCTGTAGCACTGTAATGCAATGTTATCAGGTGATATCAATTGGCACCACAGTCTGTAGTGTTAAACTGCTGACCCGATATCGCTAATGCTAAACAGATGTTCCAGAGTCTGCGCCTTTCTCTCCCCCCCCCCACACACACACCCACCCACACACCCCTCCCTGTCACCCTCACCCTTCCAACCACAAGCTGTCAGGAACACCTCACAAACTACCTGGAATGTGCATCTCTGACCTCACCTCCTCTGTGTTTGCGTCTTGTTCCTGTGTCACGGGGTGCCACATTGCTCCCAGCTGGAACTGGACAAAGTTGTACGTCATTGTACGACAGCAGAATGCTATAGAAAAGTCCCTCTAATGATTGCTCTGGCCTGTTGAGGTGTTACTAAATGACTCGGGTTCATAAACCTAATTCTCCTTAACTGCTACATGAATTATCCTAACCTGCTACAAAAAGTCTAATCTGACAAAAGCTCTATCCTTTCTAGTCAAAACTACTACATCTCATTCTCCTCCTCTGTGTATTATGTGGCTATGGTAACAGAGCTAAACAAATATGGATTTTGACACTGGGCTTCTTGGAGCTTCTATACAAGGAGCCCATGTGTCCTGTGTGAGTTGCCAGAAGGGTGAACTGCACTGACTACAAGTGTCTGCACATTAAATTAATGAATCCAATACTTGTTTAAGGGAATTGACGAGATTAGTCCGTTGGTGGCTGGAGCTCTCTGACTAATGCAGCCAGCAACCCTGAATTCACCCCCCACTTTAAACAGTTTACTAACTAAAATGTTATGATACATTGTAAATGCACATTATGTAGATCCAGCATACTGGGCTTCCAAATCCGACAGTGGATAAATACGGCGCAAGTCACACAGGACTTATTTTCGGCCCTTTGGACATCATCATAGAACAGGATGGCAACAATGTACAGTGCCTTGCAAAAGTAATCATCCCCCTTGGTGTTTTTCCTATTTTGTTGTATTACAACCTGTAATTTAAATTGATTTTTATTTGGATTTCATGTAACGGACACACACAAAATAGTCCAAATTGGTGAAATGAAATTTAAGAAACTACTAAAAATATAAATAATTCAAAGAAATAAAAAACGGAAAAGTGGTGCGTGCATATGTATTCAGCCCCTTTGCTATGAAGCCCCTAAATAAAATCTGGTGCAACCAATTACCTTCAGAAGTCACATAATTAGTTAAATGAAGTCCTCCTGTCTGCAATCTAAGTGTCACATGATCTGTCACATGATCTCAGTATATATACACCTGTTCTGAAAGGCACCAGAGTCTGCAACACCACTAGCTAGGGGCACCACCAAGCAAGCAGCACCATGAAGACCAAGGAGCTCTCCAAACAGGTCAGAGACAAAGTTGTGGAGAAGTACAGATCAGTGTTGAGTTATAAAAAAATATCAGAAACTTTGAAAATCCGAATTAGCACCATTAAATCCATAATTGAAAGAATTTGGCACCACAACAAACCTGCCAAGAGAGGGCCACCCACCAAAACTCACGGACCAGGCAAGGAGAGCATTAATCAGAGAGGCAACAAAGAGTCCAAAGATAACCCCAAAAGAGCTGCAAAGCTCCACAGCGGAGAATGGAGTATCTGTCCATAGGACCACTTTAAGCCGTACACTCCACAGAGGTGGGCTTTACGGAAGAGTGGCCAGAAAAAAAGCCATTGCTTAAAGAAAAAATAAGCAAACATGTGGGAGACTCCCAAAATATATGTAAGAAGGTACTCTGGTCAGATGAGACTAAAATTTAGCTTTTTGGCCAACAAGGAAAACGCTATGTCTAACGCAAACCCAACACCTCTCATCACCCCGAGAACATCATCCCCACAGTGAAGCATAGTGGTGGCAGCATCATGCTGTGGGGATGTTTTTCATCGGCAGGGACTGGGAAACTGGTCAAAATTGAAGGAATGATGGATGGCGCAAAATACAGGGAAATCCTTGAGAGAAACCTGTTTCAGTCTTCCATAGATTTGAGACTGGGACTGAGATTCACCTTCCAGCAGGACAATGACCCTAAGCATACTGCTAAAGCAACACTCAAGTGGTTTAAGGGGAAACATTTAAACCTCTTGGAATGGCCTAGTCAAAGCCCAGACCTCAATCCAATTGAGAATCTGTGGTATGACTTAAAGATTGCTGTACACCAGCGGAACCCATCCAACTTGAAGGAGCTGGAGCAGTTTTGCCTTGAAGAAGGGGCATAAATCCCAGTGGCTAGATGTGCCAAGCTTATAGAGACATACCCCAAGAGACATGCAGCTGTAATTCCTGCAAAAGGTGGCTTTAACAAAGTATTGACTTTGTGGGGAGAATAGTTATGCACGCTCAAGTTTTCATTTTTCTTTGTCTTATTTTGCATCTTCAAAGTGGTAGGCATGTTGTGTAAATCAAATGATACAAACCTCCAACAAATCAATTTTAATTCCAGGTGGTAAGGCAAGAAGATATGAAAAATGCCAAGGGGGGTGAATACTTTCGCAAGACACTGTACATGTAATTATGTAGTACAGACATCCACGTACAGACATCCATGTTAGAGACGTGGTTTCGCAGTCCACTTAATCACAAAGGTTGAAACACAAATGGCAACCTATTCCCTACGAACAAAAGTATAGATGCATCATTCAACAATTTAAAATATTTTACGGAGTTACAGTTCACATAAGGAAATCAGTCAATTTAAATAAATTAATTAGGCCCTAATCTATGGATTTCACATGACTCGGAGTACAGATATGCATCTGTTGGCAACAGATACCTTAAAAAATGTAGGGCAGTGGATCAGAAAAMCGGTCAGTATCTGATGTGACCACCACTTGCCTCATGCAGCGCGACACATCTCCTTCGCATCGAGTTGATCAGGCTGTTGATTGTGGCCTGTGGAATGTTGTCCCACTCCTCTTCAATGGCTGTGGGAATTTGCTGGATATTGGCGGGAACAGGAACATGCTGTCGTACACATCAACCCAAACGTGCTCAATGGGTGACGTGTCTGGTGAGTATGCAGGCCATGGATGAACTGGGACATTTTCAGCTTTCAGGAATTATGTACTGATCCTTGCGACATGGGGCCTTGCATTATTATGCTGAAACATGAGGTGATGGCGGCGGGGGAATGGCACGAACAATGGGCCTCAGGATCTCGTCACGGTATCGCTGTGCATTCAAATTGCCAGAGATAAAATGCAATTGTGTACGTTATCCGTAGCTTATGCCTGCCCACATCATAACCCCACCGCCACTACGAGGCATTCTGTTCACAACGTTGACATCAGCATACCACTCACCCACACAACACCATCTGCCCGGTACAGTTGAAAGCAGGATTCATCCGTGAAGAGCACACTTTTCCAGCGTGCCAGTGACCATCGAAGGTAAGAATTTTCCCACTGAAGTCAGTTACGACGCTAAACTGCAGTCAGGTCAAGACCCTGGTTAGGACGACGAGCACACAGATGAGCTTCCCTGAGACGGTTTCTGACAGTTTGTGCAGAAATTCTTCGGTTGTGCAAACCCACAGTTTCATCAGCTGTCCTGGTGGCTGGTCTCCGACAATCCCGAAGGTGAAGAAGTCGGATGTGGAGGTCCTGGGCTGGAGTGGTTACACGTGGTTTGTAGTTGTGGGGCCGGATGAACGTGCTGCCAAGTTTTTTAAAACGGCATTGGAGGTGACTTATGTTGGAGCAATTAACATAACATTTTCTGGCAACAGCTCGGGTGGCCATTCCTGCATCAGCATGCCAATTGCACGCTTCCTCAAAACTTGAGACATCTGTGGCATTGTGTCATGTGAAAAACTGCACATTTTAGAGTGTCCATTTATTGTCCCCAGCACAAGGTGCACCTGTGTAATGATCATGCTGTTTAGTCAGCTTCTTGATATGCCACCTGTCAGGTGGATGGATTACCTTGGCAAAGGAAAAATGCTCACTAACAGGAATGTAAATCAAATTTGTGCACAACATTTTGAGAAACATGCTTTTTGTGTATGGAACATTTCTGAGATCTTTTATATGAGCTCATGAAACATGGGACCAACACTTTACATGTTGCGTTTATCATTTTGTTCAGTGTAATTCACTTGTTTTGACAAGGACCCATGGGGAGATCAACCTCTTACATTAATTCTTGATCTTCGCTATATCTGCTGTATGCTGTATACCCAAACTTCTTGATATTGTACATCTGCTGTAGGCGATATACCCAAACGTCATGACATTGTTTAATGAACGGTATGTGCACTGAGCATTGTTATTTGCATTGGATAAGTGCCCTCCACTGGCTAAGACTAGTACTGCTACTACTACAATCGGAATCAGCCCCAAAAGACACATCATTTTATTACAACCTTTTGCTTGATACCAGGGGCGTAGGCACGGCTGGGTCTGGGKGGGTGCAGGCACAGGTGTAGGGGATCCAGGCCCACCAAATAGGCAAATAAAATGCTTTACTTGACTTGGGCAGGACCTCAACGGAACTGAGTACCGGCACCTTTTCTTCTGCTTGAGTTCCTGCACCTCCTATAGAATACTAGTTCAAAAGTATTGAGGAGTTCCTGCAACTAAATATAAACGGTACCGGTACTCGAAATGAGCACTGGCACCTATTTCAGTCCAAGTCAAGCACTGGTCTAAACATGCATACACCATCAGATAGAATTCATAGCAAGCAGTAGGGAGGGGGTGGGAAAATGAAAGGGATATACGAAAGGGATATTGACAATAACAATAATAATAATACAATAATAATACATGGTATTTGACAGATGCCTTTCAGGACACTAAAGGACATCTTACATAAAATCTGGTGCTTTACATAAAATCAATTTCAGTTAGGCCTATGCAATGAATATGAATTATTCTTTATTTACCAGGGGAAAAACTATAAAAACAAATTGTAAAAAGAAATCTGCTCCTGAGTGGCACAGCGGTCTAAGGCACTGCATATCAGTGCAAGAGGTGTCACTACAGTCCCTGGTTTGAATCTAGGCTGTATCACATCCGGCCGTGATTGGGAGTCCCATAGGGCGGCACACAATTGGCCCAGCGTCGTCCGGGTTTAGCCGGGGTAGGCCGTCATTGTAAATAAGAATTTGTTTTTAACTGACTTGCCTAGTTAAATACAGGTTAAATTGATTCATTTCCAAATAATATGTGGGCTCTGGCACGTGTCACTTTGCGCTGATACCATGTGTAGTAAACAGCAGCTATCACTGTGTTGGCTAGCTAAGACTCTCTAGCCAACTTGGCTCGCAAAAACAAGTAAATGTGATGTTGGAGCATCTGCCAAGTTATTTGATATCAGTGATTTTGCCATGAAGGTCTTCCAGAGACAATGATCAGCACTACAAACCATTTTTATTAAACATTCTTAGAAATCATGAAACACGCTTCTCCAATTCGACACACGCTCGATCCCTCCCTCCGCTGAGACATGACATGAAATGAAAAATCTAGTTATTTAAATGTATGCTCTGTTGTGCCTGGCAAGTAATAGGATACAACAACTGACCCTTTACCAGTGTTATCATATAGCCTAGCTTGAGACTCGAATTTAGAAATATAAGGGATTCTACATTATTATGAAAGTAGGCAAATGCATGGGGGATTTAATTGAATTGGAAATAGAACTTTGTCCTGGGCTTCTCCGCCAATGCACTTTAGTTAGGCTATTTGATAATTTAACTGATATCACACAATGCATTGTAGGCACACTTGATCCCCGTGCCCACAGAGAATAGCATTCTACTTGCATTATGACTCATAAAGTGATCTTGACTAAGAAAAGGTTGTGGACCACTGTTCTGGTCTATGTAGGCTACAGCCTATTATGAGGCGCATTAGCATAGTGTTTGGCAAAAATGTTTGCTGTGATGGTGTCTCACGCAAACCTGATCTAATTCGATTGGCCGACATGCTAGTGATTAACACTAGAAAAGCCTGGCCTCGTTGGATGCCTTCGGGCCAATGACATGTCTTTCGAAAGTCAACAGTCTAATAAATACATTTCATATATACTATCAGAAGAATAATCATTTGGTTGTGTTTATGAGGGTGTTCGGTAACGCTATACAAAATATAATGTATTTCAAAGAACACAATAGAATTTTCATTTGTTTATGTAACTAGTATTATAATTATGTAAATGTGCAAAATAAAAAACACAAAAAAACACAATTCAAGTGTTAAAATCCATTAAATAAACACCATCACAAAGATCAGAAATTATTCATTAGTTAAGGGCAGTTCTTAAGGAATGAATTTATGAAGATTTTTTTTTTTTCAAAAGAACAGAATGGCATATTGTCTGTTTAAATATATTACTGTGCTTTGAGTGTTGCAAGTGCACGTGGGGAGCTCAGGAGTTTAGTAAGGATAGGTGATTTGGCAACTGCAGAATCGTCTCTTTCTGAAACTATATAGACATCAAAACGTCTTACCTGCTTGTAACTCTGTAGGAGAATTTGTTAAAGATCACTTTCTGAGTCAAAATGCAAGCCGAGATCTTTAAACATCAGTAAGCCTATGCAACATTAACCTATTCAAAACAGTTCTGTAGCGATGAGGTTTGTAGTAGGCTATTATGCCCAATATATYATCACTGCACATTGGCTATGCTAGAATGGCCTGAAACTCCCCATAATTCAATTTGCGACGATTATACATCCGCTAAGAAAAGTCAGCGAAAACTTGAAAACAACATCATTGGAGAAGTCAACATACAAGTGTAAGTAAAAATGAATGCAAATAAGTTGTGCTACTAATGCACATTACGGCACAAACACGTCTCGTAAAAAGTAAATATGTTTTTGTTTGGTTATCTTTTGGAAATTGTAGAAATAAATATTTTTCCTTCTTCAGAAGTTAGTTAGGTAATTAATGTGCTAGATATCATACAGTAGGCGTATATTAATAATTATATATTTAATATAAGTAGACATGCACTCATAATTGACTGTAGCGCATATGGGGCCCACAAGATACCGGTGGCTGAAAACACAATCATCTCTGGATGAACGAGTGACGAATTTCCAGCCAAGGGTGGTCCATTTAAAAATAATTCCTTCCTCCCTCGCCCCTTGCCCCTTGCCCTGTATATACTCGTCAGGCGTCATGATACGTCATCAGAAGTGTCCACTTAATTTGAGGGCTGAGGGGATAGAGTGTGTCTTTTAAGTGGTTGGACCGCAGCCTATGGCTCGAGGAAACTGCAGACACGTGATCTGAGCTATCTGATTGGCCAGCGATAGGCCTGTAGGTGCACTTGATTTGCTCTCTGGGCCTGTCGGGTAGGGGGAGTTCTACCTTCAGACACATGTAATGGTTCAAAATGGGAACACTGCCTACCAGGCRCTGGGGCTGCTGAATCAAGTGCACTTACCACCAACATCACGAAACAAATAAAAACAATAGGATCGCAGGGTTTTGATGGGTCATCATTAGCTGCACAGGCCTGGCAGGGGAAAAAAAGAACATGTCCTCTTAAAACTGCTTATAACACATTCTGTTTGTGATATTAAGAGTCTAACACAATAGTGTGTTATATAGACTTATTTAGGAAAAGTCAAAGATGGGGGGACATAACTTAACTTTAAAAAAGTTATTTTAGTCTATTAACTATAGGCCTATGGTTTATTATATGTAGTTCTATGAGAGTCGCATGTTAAACGCAAGAGTCATGGATTTACGTAGGCCATCACATGTGTGGGGTATAGTATACATTAAAGCATAGGGTAAGCTATACTTTTATGATAATTTAATGTTGATTTAAGTTCCCAAATTTTGGACCACATACATTTTTGCTGGCTCTGCCATCAACAGATTTCTGCCTACGCCACCGTTTGAAACCATATGGAAATGAGAGGACGCCATAACATTGCAGAGCATGGGAAAGAAAATCAATGTTGACAGTGTTCTAATGAAGTAAAAGCTCCCTCCTCTCTCGGGTCTGCTTTTTATCCTGGCAGCATAAGACAGCAGGTTTCACTATTCGAGTGAGTTCTGTGTTATTAATGACCTTTCTGCCTGTGGCCGGGGGCAAAATCCGTTGTGAGAATCCACATTTCTTAATTTGGACATTCCTTATGCCTTCTCCCGCTCTTCCCCCACCAGGCGGAATAAGTGTAACTTTATAACCCTAATAAAAGTTATGATATGATAGGGCTTGCCATCTCTGCTTGTACTTATTCCCGCCTGAGATATGGCTTTTTCTTTGCAACTTTGCCTAGAAGGCCAGCATCCCGGAGTCGCCTCTTCACTGTTGACGTTGAGACTGGTGTTTTGCAGTTACTATTTAATGAAGCTGCCAGTTGAGGACTTGTGAGGCGTCTGTTTCTCAAACTAGAAGGTGCATTTGTGAAGATACTCAAGTCAAAGCCTGTGTCTCTGTCCCCGAAAAGTGAAACCGTTACATTTTCTCCCTCAAGGTAGTAGGAAAAACAAGTGTAACACAAAGTGAAACAGCACCGCCCGGCATATTTATTGTTGATAAGAACTGTTGGGGAATTTAATGGCGTGGATTTCATGATCAGACCAGCGTGACCAACTGGGTTTGAATAGACTGTGTTAGCCTGATCAGCTAAGGTCAAGGCATTACATTTCCCTTTTGGAGACCAATGAAGTACTGGAGAAGATCTTATCATATCTGGTTTTGAAGAAGTCTGTGTTAGCCCATCGAGCTGAAGATTAGGTATGAGATCAGGGAGCTAACCAATGTCTTCAGTTCTCAGGCGAAGTTAGCATTTTAAAACATTCATTTTCTGATAAAAACAGTATCTGATTTGACCAATAGGCAGCACAAATCTGCTTCCCTAAGCTAATGTAACAGTGTAAATAAGTTGTTCAATTCCTGCATAAAATGGGTAATACAACACCCCCTGGCAGATGAGTGTTCTTACATTGTCTAATGCACTAAGTGGTAACAGTATGGAATTCTGGGTAATCCACAGCAGATCTATGGAGAATAGCGGATGTAGATAAATATGGCACCCCCCATGCACTTACCACAAATGCCTTGTTTGCCATATTGTACTTTCCTCTCCGTTTGTCACGACTTCCGCCGAAGTCGGCTCCTCTCCTTGTTCGGGCGGCGTTCGGCGATCGACGTCACCGGCTTTTTAGCCATCACTGCTCCATTTTTCATATTTCCATTTGTTTTGTCTTGTTCCATACACACCTGGTTTTCATTCCCTAATCACACTGCATGTATTTAGTCCTCTGTTTCCCGCCATGTCTTTGTGTGAAATTGTATTTATGTTATGTGGGTATTGTTACGCGCCATACTTTTTGTCTATTGTTCCGTGTTTGGGCACATTTATGTACTTTTGTGCTTTCGTTGGACCGGAATAAAACGTGCGCCTGTTCACTACACTCTGCTCTTCTGCACCTAACTTCGCCTCCAGTACACACCCTTAACAACGTTACTTTTTTTGTTGTATCGTCATTAACACATTATACATTATCTACATTTTTACTCCAAGACACCAACAATTTGAAAAACTGAAAAATTGGATTGTGCATTGAACCATGATGTACGCTGTAGTTTCAAAACTCTGTGGATAGGGCTGAAACAATGACGCAATATCTGAATTCCGACATCTTTATGCACCTTCGCCATTGTTGTAGTTGAGTTGAGAGTGTCCTGGGATAAAAACTGTCATTAAGTTGTCATAAAATGTACGTTTTGTATCATGCATTAGCAATTTATGTTATCAGCAATTACCATTGTAAATTTGGCTTCAAATAAGCCACTCTTTACATGTCTATTTCTGAATCTAAGAATATCGTTTCCATGTGGGTTTTATGCTAGCTAAGGTTGCCCTTTTTTAGGAGTGCTGATAATATCTATTTTATAACTGAACATTCATCTATACTGTGTCCCATCATTGCAGGTAATTTATTGTTGACGATTGTACAAAGTATAATTGTTTTTATAAACTCATGAGCACCAGCTAGCTTGTTAGCGTGGTTGTTAGCTCAGAAATATGTGGTGCATTCTATTTCTTCGCCACTAATGTGACATCGAGTCACTTTTCAGGTACATTTGACATATTTTGATGATAGTAGTTTATTGTGATGTTGTAGACATGAGATTACGTTTTTAAACTATTTATTTATTTGTATTATTAGAAATAGGATATATATATTTTTTTAAGTATCTTTTTTAAGTATCTTTTAAGTATCTACTATACGATCACCAAGACCTTTTACTCGAGTTAATTCAGATTGTCTTTTTGTTAGTATATTATACAGCAGATCTATGGAGAAGTGTTGTTGGAGTGCTGTTAATATGCCTTTGATGACTGAACATTCATCTATACTGTGTCCTATCAGCTTGGTAATAAATAAACTATCCATCCACTACTCCATCGTGTGCTGACTCACTGACGAGGGATGGGACCGAGAGTTCACACTGAGAAAATAAAATGTTCATATAAATAATCAAATCAAATTGTATTTGTCACATGCGCCGAATACAACAGGGAAATGCTTACTTACAAGCCCTTAACCAACAATGCCGTTTTAAGAAGAAAAAAACGTGTTAAAAAGTATTTACTAAAATAAACTGAAGTAAAAAATATATATATATATTATTTTTTTTCAAGAAAATAGAAAAATAACAAATAATTTAGGAGCAACAATAAAATACCAATAGCGAGGCTATATACAGTGTCAGAGTCTAGGTGATGTGGGTAAGGCGGAGTCAGGCGCAGGACACAGAGATGAGTAATAATAGTAACTTTACTTGAAAATAATCTTCCAACAAGGAGAACGAAAATCCAGAATCCCATAAACGAGACAACTGACAACAATAAACACGCACAAAACCATGATGGCTCCAGAGGGTTAAATAGGGAAATAATTAAAATGGTGAAGGCTAGAAAGCCGGTGACGTCGACCGCCGAACAAGGAGAGGCACCAACTTCGGCGGAAGTCGTGACATACAGGGGGTTCCAGGACAGATTCAATGTGCAGGGGCACCGGTTACTCGAGTTAATTGAGGTAATATGTACATGTAGGTAGAGGTAAATTGACTATGCATGGATAAAAATAGTCTCCAGTGTTGGGATGATTCAATGGGGGAAGTGTGATAAAAGAGCCTGGTCTGATGCTTAGCAACATGTCAATACCTTGATCAAAATATCCCTGTTTCTTCCCCATCCTAATATAGACAAAACTACTTCTGTGAGAGGCTTAGAAAATGTTCCATTGCCATCTCAATAGTTCCTGATTTCAAGTATGCCTACTATTTGATTGTATTTTTTTTTCTTTCGATTAGGTTGAGTTAGTAATGGAGATAAAAAGGACTTGTAAGAGAGCAATTAACTGTTATACCAAGAAAACGTTTTCGTTATTTTACTTCAGAACCCATGAGAACCTTTGTAACAATATACCGGCTTGGAGCCAAGCTTTAATGTAGATTTGGCCATAGCTGATGTAATGATCATACAAGGGAATACAAGGGAAAGTACATTCCTTAAAATGACTGAATATCTGTTATGAAAATATGTCAACATACAGTATATCTTTGAAGACATACTTGTGAGGCTTTGTAATTTAAACCCTCCCTGAAACTTTCCTTCTGTTAATAATATAAACATAGACGGCCTTGTTGATCGCTCACATGTTTTAGTGAGTCATCGGCTACTTCCAAAATGGCACACTTGAGTCGAATGTAGGAGACACCCGTCTAGTGCTGCTGGTCTGTGGGAGTTCTCTCAGGTCCACAGAGTGTCTGAGTGTGAGTCATACAATCATGAGTCCTCTCAATGGTGCTTGTTAGAAATGTTGTGGTAGCGTTTGAGAAAACTCTCCCTTTTAACTATCTCAAAACCAATGAAAACCCGACATGAATTTTCCTCTAACATCCTTGTAACATCCTTGTACCCCTAAAATAAAAAAATAAAAAAATAAAAAAATAAAAAAATAAAAAATAAAATAAATAAAAAACATCCTTGTATGTTCTATCTAGAGAGCATTTCTTTCCAGCAACCTTACACAGAAAATATAACATGATTGTCTTCAGTTGACCTGAATATGCAGTTTGAATATCTCCTGCCATTTGACTATCGCAACATGGCTTTGGCAGGCAGACGGCAATATGCAAGGAGTGCGACACAGAGACATATCAATGCCAACTTCTGTCCTGCTGAAATCTTCTTCAGGCCTGATAAAACCCTGAAGTGTTTCTGGGTAATTTGTAGCCTGCCTGTTCTCGTCAGAGGCTGGATCCTACGGGAGAAAATCAAGGGGCCTGCTGGGGTAGCTTGGTTCTGCTCTTGCAGCTGACAAGACGTGACTAAATTGTGCTGGATAAATATAGCCGGGTGTAGCCCGACCCAGTAGCGTATTGCTTCACATGTTGCAGAGAGGAGAGGGGGTGTGAGAGGGGCTGCTTGGAAGCTCTGGGGAGAGGAGAAGAGGAAAGGGGTGCAGAGTGTTGGTTCACACAGATTCCAGTGTTCAGGGGCTAGAGCATGTCGTCATCTCCCAGTCACGGCAGATTGAAATAGACAGAGGAAATGGTTTGTTCCATGGAGCTGGGCCTGACTGACTGCAACGTCTTCTTCAGTAGCTGCCTCGGGTGCTGAGGGGACTTGCCAGGAGACCAAGCCCTTGTCTGAGCTGATATAATAGCCAAGGCTAATACAGTTACGTCTTTATTGTGTGTTCATTTACAGCACTTGAGATCATTGCTGTTTAATGCACATTGTAAAGCAAACAAATGGGTACTGTCTTACACAACATTCTGAAGCTCTTGAATGTGTATTTGGTACATAGGGATACATACTGAATGTAATAAGACAACAAGTCTCAATAAAATGTTATTGTATCACAAATTGTTGTCCTATGTTGCTCAATAACAATCAAATGGTGAACAATAATGCTAGCTAGATTGTCGGTTTAGGCAAAACAGTACAACTCGCAAAGTAGACAAATCATAGGCCAAATAGAAAAACACTATCAAATGGCAGCAGAATCAATGTACAATGACAAGAGCTACCCAGTATTTTGCGGTGAAAGTATTGGAATATGCTCCCACAGCCACATAACCAGTGCATCAGGTCACATACACTATATATACAAAAGTATGTGGAGTACCCTTCAAATTAGTGCATTTGGCTATTTCAACCACATCCGTTGCTGACAGGTGTATAAAATCGAGCACACCGCCATGCAATCTCCATAGAAAAAATAGGCAGTAGAATGTTTTAACTGGAGAGCTCAGTGACTTTCAACATGGCACCGTCATAGGACGCGCCTAGGAGCGACAACAGCTCAGACGCGAAGTGGTAGGACACACAAGCTCACGGAATGGGACTGCTGAGAGCTGAAGCGCAGAAAACTCGTCTGTCCTCGATTGCACCACTCAGTACCGAGTTCCAAACTGCCTCTGGAAGCAACGTCAGCACAGGATCTGTTCGTCGGGAGCTTCATGAAGTCGGTTTCTATCAGTGGAGGCTCCTCAGATGAGGAACGGGAGGACCATCCTCCTCAGGGAACTTCATAAAAAGAACTAAAATGTAACATTTGAAGTTATCCTTTTTAGATTAAACTATACTAAATATATTGACATTTCACCAAATAATTGATTGAAACACACTGTTTTGCAATGAAGGTGTACAGTAGCCTCAACATCACTCTGTAGGGTAGTACCATGGTGTAGCCGGAGGACAGCTAGCTTCCGTCCTCCTCTTGGTACATTGAAATCAATACAAAACCTAGGAGGCTCTTGGTTCTCGCCCCCTTCCATAGACTTACACAGTAATTATGACAACTTCTGGAGGACGTCCCCCAACCTATCAGAGCTCTTGCAGCATGAACTGACATGTTGTCCACCCAATCAAAGGATCAGAGTATGAATCTAGTACTGAAAGCATATGCTACAGCTAGCTAGCACAGCAGTGGATAAAATGTGGTGAGTAATTGACTCAAAGAGAGAGAAAGACAATAGTTGAACAGTTTTTAACAAATTCATTTCTTTAAAAATGAAGGAGAAGCAAGAGAGAGATAGATTATAATTTTTTTCACTTTCAGTTTCACTTAGCTAGGAAATGCGGCTAGCTAGTTTAGCCTACTCAAACACCCGGGTCAAACAGAGGGATGCTATGTTAGCTAGCTGGCTATGACTATCCAACACAACACTGGAACACTTCCAAGTCAAGGTAAGCTTTTGGTTTTATTAATTMATTGCCACCGGGGCCCACCGGTGTAACTTCTTACTGACTAAACACTGTAACGTTACTGCATGATTGTAGCAGGTTTACTAACACATTTATAGTTAGCTAACGCACTTTCGTACATCGCGCTGTAATGTACAATTGACCTTATTTTAGTCCCCAAAAAGTGTAATATGAATACCATTGTAAAGCTACATTTCTCCCCGTTCCAGCAAAATCAATGACGAGACCTTCATGCTGCCTGATTGAAGAAGGCAATCAAATGGTGTCGGGTCTTTTTAAAAATGGCGTGAAAGTGAAACCTACTGTGTGATAGGGAAATGGGGAGATAAGCTGTGTGGGCAAACTGCTTTTTCACCCGATCCGTCCAACTTATCACCTCTAAAATGTAAATAAAACACTGTAAAGAGTTTATATAATGTGTCATTACATACCTATTTGAATCAGGTTTTTAGGGCGGCGCTAAAGTTATCTTCAGAAGTAAACAGCGGCTGTCGCGGCTTTTGAGAGTCATGATGGCTTGCAGTGATGACGCAAGAAATGAATGCATTCAAGTGTAAAATTGACTAGGTATCCTCCTTACCCTGTCCCTTTCTTGTTTTTAATCTGCCAGAGAAGTGCTACACCTGGTTGAGAGAGGCAGTACAACAACGCTTGAATAGAAACGTAGTTCACACCCCAGATTTTGATGCCAACACAGTCGCTACAATCCCATTAGTTTTCATTGCAGCCTTGTTTGAATGCCACGGTTGTGCAAATTTGTACGGATTGGGGTTAGTCAACAATAGCTTTATTAGATATGTTGACTAGGACATTACTTTAGCTAATATGGGGACAATGATGTAGGCTGTGTGTAGCGGTTATGACATGGTTTGGCTAGGAACGTTTTTTTTCGCCTGTTCACATACAGCTGATGTGTTGTGCATTGAAGTCCACAAAGGAAAGGAAATGGTGAGAGGAGGAGAGTGAATAGAGGAGAGAAGGAATACAACGTAGTGTTTACGTGTGACCAGGGGTGTATTCATTCCGACGATTCTGGTGAAAAACGTTTCTTAAACGGAATCAAACAAAACGGGGATAAAAAATACCTGAATTTGTCTAATAGAAACTCTCGTTTGCAACTGTTGGACTAATGATTACACCCTAGATAAGCTAGATGCTCTCAACTTGTATGCACCTATGTTGTAAACTTTAATTCACAGGCTAGGCTGTAACCTCATGATGGGTATAGGGAAAATTTGAGTATCATGTAGTAGCCTAAACCTATCGATGTTACATTGAACTGGCTGAATGGAATTTGAATGACAGTCATCCAATATGCTGTAATATAAATAAGGCCGTGCTCATAAAAAAATGGTCCTCCCTCAATCATCAACACAATCATCAATCATTGTGTTGGGACTATGTCTTGTGGAAGGATGAAATAGTGTAAATAAATTAATCAAAATAACGTTTTTAATGAAAATATGTCAATCATTATTTGAATATGTTGGTAACCCATTGTATAAAAGTGATAATGCCCTTGAAGCCGGTGTTTGGAGGATATATTGACACGGTTTGCCGAACCTCAACTCTCGCGCCTAACATCACCAATGCCTATATATCCTCCAAACACGGGCTTCTCGGGTATCATCTCTTAAATAAATTAGTTGGCTATTAGGCCATGGGACTTGGTGACACCACTTACCAAATAATAGGCCTACGAATATCCTATACACTAGCGGACTTAAATCATCAAGGCCTCAAATCATCAGTAATTAAATACTAGTTATTATGTAAAAAATATATGTAAGTCCTCTGCTTGAGGACCCCCCATGCTTCACTTGTCATTAGTCAACCACAGATTGGTTCATAATAATAGACTATTCCACCCTGACAGAGTTTCCCTGCTCTTTTCACAAGTGGCACATGGCGCATGGAGCTTGTTATTGGCCAATCATGTCATCAAAGTGGCAATAGGCTACAGTCATAGAGCCTCTGTGTACGGCAGAAGTTAGGAGATGTCCAATCAATAGAAGTTAAAAGTTAAAGGAGGAGGACAGGCTATAGCCTAGGCAGCCGATAGTGGTGTGCTCTAGATAATCCCCCCCCCCCCCCCCCCCCCCCCCTTTTTCCCTCTAAAGCTAGTTCAGGAGGAAAAGTATGCCTTTGCAGCCTAAATGGAGGATGCTTTATGAACGAGCCGGTACACGGGGACATGAGTGTACTACCAGGAATGCACATCAAGCCTAGACGATAGTGCAGATCTAGCGCTCACCACTGTCGGCTGCCTAGGCTAGGTAGGTTACAACAACCAAGAGTCAACAGGTAGGCTGCTACTTAATATTCTGAATGGAGTTGTAGTTGTTTTTAACTGTAAGACAAGAAAGCTCATGGAGCTGAAAATACAAGATTTTTGGTTATTGAAAATATATTTAAAAGCAATTTACATGGTACAATAATTCTCTACAGTATTTGCCTTTTTTGCCACATAAACTGAAATTAGGCTAGCTATTAGAATTTTAGCAACTAAAGGTGAAAATGTATTATTAATATCATGCATTTGGCATCCTATTTGTAGAGCTAATGGTAACTACTTCAAAACTTCCAAAGATCCAATCAACCATAGATTAATGACAGGATACCTAGCTACAAGCTCAACTGAAATGCAGCTTGTGTCCAAACCTAAGCAAGGTACATGGAGGTAGGAAACTGTATGGTTGACTTGTTCTCACTGAGGTGCACTACCCTTCATATACCAGTAGGAGTCACTATTCAGGCAGGAATCATTGGACTGTGGCTTCACATTTTATTTCAATATACCTCTTTTTTTAGCTTGATGGCATGACGTTGAAACGATGACGTTGATTCAAACACTATCAACATTGAAACAAGGTCAAATAAAACATGTTTCATCAAATATACAATTTTACATAATTTCAACCACCCGTATATTGAATATAAGATTAAAAATATTCATGTTTTTATGTGGAATTTAACACAATTTCAACGTATACATGGTTCTGATGATTATATTGAAATTATATTGGTATAACAACTTGTTAGTCAGGTTATGTCAATGTATTTAAGTTGAAGTTTTACCCGAATTTCAATGCTAACAACGCTGGTTGAAATTAAATGAAAACAGTACTGATTGATTACTTTTTTCAAATCCAATAACAAATTACGTTAAAACAATGTTGACTCAACCAGTGTGTGCCTAGTGGGAATAATGTTCCTTGCCCTTCAAATGGACATATTGGATGTATAGTTCACTGGCCATGTCAATTACATAGATCTCAGCTCAAAACACGTCACTTGCTGTCTTCACCTGAATTCAGAACATACACATGACCTCAATGGAAGGAGAACATTGTATTCATGAATCCTGTAGCATGTAATATGGTTGCTACTCAAAGATGGAGACAGGAGCAAGGCAGGGAGGCTTGCAGTCCTAATTGCATCGAAGCATTCTTTAGCAAATACCGCCCTGAAACCGCTTTGCATTCTTTGTCATCCAAAATGTATTTTTAATTGTTTATTGAACAAATTCTCAGAACACAATGCAATGCCACAGATGTTTTTCAAGTGCAAACATACACTTCAGAAAGTCAAAGATAAGTGAGATTTGGTCCACATTTGAATGGAACATGTTTTTATATTCCCATAGTCTCACAGAAAAGTCAAGAGCACATTATTGGAGTGAAACGTTCAGGCTTTACCTGCCATCTGTCTTTGTGTAAACTTAAACTATAGTTGGCATTCCAGAGACATTCTGCGGGCGACAAATGGATACAGTTTGGGAGCTGATACTGGGAGAGCTTTGTTCAACTGTCAAGTCAAGGAAGCAATCCAACTATGGAGCACTGAAGTTTAACTCACAGTGTCTGCTCAGCATTTAGGATCCCTAGGGAGAATCACTGGCTGAATTATTATTTTTTTTGCGTAGGTTTTTAATGTGTGTAGGCCTTTCTTTATTACGGCAAGAATTTGCAAGATTCAAGCAAACCCATTAATTATCTAGGGTTAAGCTGCATATCTACTGCATATTCTGATAGGTTTACCACCAACCCGAAGCAAGGAAAATGTTTCTGTACATCTTTCACTTGTCTAGAGCGTCAGAGTCTGTTTACATTGGAGTTCAGAACAATCTGTTCAAATGGTGACCATTTTTCAAACCATCTGGTTGCAAACCATATAACATCAGATCTCTAAATGTGGGATGTACACTACATGAACAAAAGTATGTGGACACRCCTTGAAATTAGTGGGAATCGGGTATGAAATAGAGCACACAGCCATGCAATCTCCAAAGACAAACATTGGCAGTTGAATGGCCATAACTAAAGAGCTCAGTGACTTTCAATGTGCACCATCATAGGATGCCATCTGTCCAACAAGTCTGTTTTTTTGTCCTGCTAGAGCTGCCCTGGTCAACAGTAAGCGCTGTTATTGTGAATTGGAAACGTCTAGGAGAAACAACGTCTCAGCCGCGAAATGGTAGGTCACATAAGCTCACAGTACGGGACCACCGAATGCTGAAGCACGTAGCGCATAAAAATCGTCTTCACCATCTACCAGTCCGACGGACAAATCTGTGTTTGGCAGATGCCAGGAGAATGCAACCTGCCTCAATGCATAGTGCCATCTGTAAAGTTTGGTGGAGGAGCAATAATGGTCTGGGGCTGTTTTTCATGGTTCGGGCTAGGCCCTTAGTTCCAGTGAAGAGAAATCTTAACGCTACAGCATACAATGACATTCTAGACGATTCTGTGCTTCCAACTTTGTGGCAACAGTTTGTGGAAGGCCCTTTCCCTGTTTCAGCATGACAATGCCCCCATGTACAAAGCGAGGTCCATACAGAAATGGTTTGTCGAGATCAGTGTTGAAGAACTTGACTGGCCTGCACAGGGCCCTGACCTCAACCTCATCGAACACCATTGGGATGAATTGGAACGCCAACATCAGTGCTTGACCTCACTAATGCTCTTGTGGCTGAATGGAAGCAAGTCCCCGCAGCAATGTTCCAACATCTAGTGGAAAGCCTTCACATAAGACTGGAGGCTTTTATAGCAGCAAAGAGGAGACCAACTCCATGTTAAGGCCCATGATTTTGGAATGAGATGTTCAATGAGCCGATGTCCACATACTTTTGGTCATATAGTGTGTGATTATATATATAATTCACTCACAGATCAGGATGATCACTTTACCTGGACCAGAAAAATAGAATTAGTCAATTTTACAACATGGTGTAAAGTTCTGACGATGGTTTGTATCTGACCTATTCATGACTTCATTTAAGAATGCGGCTACTTGGAAACAATGGAAAAGTTGTCAAGAAACAATTTTACTCTGTTCAAGGAGAGAGGGGATTGGATAATATATAACGGGCTGTTCTATTTCAGTCGTTCACTCAGTATGACATACTATGGTGAGTCAACAACCAGTCATACAGTATTCACGCCCAACTGGCCAATGGATTCCCGAGCCCACCCTTAGAAGCCCCGCCGCTATAATATCAGACTCGCATTAATTTCCTAAATTCTTCACTCTTCAGCTCACCTGAAGGAAGAACATGTTACGCAATTTACACACTTTTCAAGTACACAAAAACTACACGATTTGGCTCTGACTTAGGTGTCTGTTAGTGGAGAGAGAGTTATTTTCCCCCTAGATATTGTGAGTTTTGGGTCATGGTATTGATTTTTTTGTGCTAAAAGCTAACTACTCTCTGCTCTGCTTGTGTAGCTAATGCTTCCWTGCTTGGGTAGGATTTGTGTTTACTAAAAACCCAATACTTTCTGCTGTTCTGCTTCCTTGCTTGAGTAAGATGGCCAGTGGTGAGTGTTCAAAAAGGCTTACCGGCTGAGTTTGATCCTCTGACCGTGCCGTAGGGCATGTGGTTTCACAATAAAAATGTGTGATACTCATGAGTGCTGTCCTGTCTGCCTGGGGTGGAAACATGCTCAGCAGGCTTTGGCTCGGACCAGTTAGTGTGACATTGTCTCCGGCTGTGTTCAACTTCCATTGGGCATCGGGCTAACTTTGTGAGAAAGATTGGGGCTGTTGGTGAAGGGTCATCCGGTGAAGCGACCTCAGGAATGGGGTTGTCTGAGGCCGGGAGAGAGCAACAGCAGTGGTCGGAGTTGATAGGGGTGTCATCCCAGCAGAATGAGGCACATTACGGTTTCTCTGGCAGTGTTCTGAGTCCGGATTCCGGGGATGACATGCTACCCCYGGTTGGCTTTGGAGGGCTTTGAATTCGGCAGGTGAGTGAACCATTGGTTGTTAATGAAACTGTGATGGAGCGGTGTCGTAGGACGACAGATCACCTGGGGGTCGATTGACCGTCTTCTCCCCAGTGGAGTTCTTCCAGGTTTGGGGGAAGGTATTTGCCTCCTGTCACTGCAGCGGTGAATCGTTGCGCAACCCTGTTTAAAGATTTCGCCAATGAGATAAAGACGACCTGGGATTCCCCTCATTCAGCCAGGCTGGTGCTACCAGGTTATGGCGAGTTCATGAATGTAGAGGGTATGGAAGAGGTAGGGCTCGTTTGTACGCCGATGGATGGAAAGCTGGAGTTACTTAGCTCCAGAGACTAACAAAGGGGCTAATCCTAACATGGTGCTTCCGAATAAACAGTGCCGCTTCTCGGCGGATCAGCTGGACAAAGTGTATCAGGCTGATGGTGTGGCGGCCCGGTCATTGAATGTGGTTACAATGCTGCAGATGTATCGGTTTGCTGAAAGAGCTGAATAAGACCGTCATGGTAGGGAAGCCAGTTTTAGAGCTTCTCGACAAAATCCGTGCTACAGCTTATTTTGTGCTGTGTCTGTCCCTCTGTACTATCCTGGCTGTGGGGGATGGTGGTGGATTCTTGAGACTGACAGGTAGATGTATTTTGATGAGCCAGTTTCACTAACAAGGTTGTTTGGCTCAGCTATGGAGTACTTACAAGCCCATTTTGAGGAGAAACAAAAACAGGACACACGTCCTTTTCCCACAGAAATCTTTCACGGGGGCAGTTCCTGGAGCATGAAGGAAGGGGTCTCATTACGGCTCTGTCTGGCAGGGTTTCAGCTGGGGCACTCTGCACCTTTTCGCTTGTGCCTGTGGTTATTGGGTCTATGATAACTGTGGTGCCTCTGGGACTTCTGTTGATGCGTTTGTTTCAGCGCTGGGTGATTGCTATGTGTCTGGACGCATCTCACCACTGCCATCGGTTGCTCAAGTTATCCCCATCGTGCCTAAGGGCATTGACTCTTGGAGGGACCCRCGACTGCTGTTGCAGGGGGTTCTCATGGGCCAGGTAGTGTCCCGCAGGGTGATCACGACAGACGCATCATTACAGTGTGTGGGCGACTCGGAAAGAGGGTTTTGGTCAACAGCGCAAAGGGCACTTCATATCAATTACCTAAAGCTACTGACTGTTTCGCTAGTGCTGAGGCGTTTCCTTCCAATGTTGGAGGGCCAGCATGTGTTGCCTCTTTGCATTGTGGTCTGTTCTTTCAATGAGGGATCTGGACACTCCGTTGGGAACGGATGCTTTGGCGTATCAGTGACTCTGCTCTATGTGCTTCTCCGGTGGAACTGATTATATGAGATGGTTGTATACATATACAATTGGCGTGCATTTGAGGGTTGGTGTCAAGTTAAAGGAGTTTCTCCTTTTCAGAGTTCTTTGGTAGACATTTTGATGTTCTTGCAAGAGCTTTTTGAGCTGGGCCTTTTTCACATTGAAGGTTTATATATCAGCCGTCTCGGCGTGTCATATAGGGATTTACGGCTCCACCCCTGGGTCTCATCTTCTGGTGGTGAGGTTCCTGAAAGGCGTGTCTTGGCTCAGACCAGTGTCTAAGCCTATGGCACCGACCTGGGACCTGACTGGTCCTGGATGRCCCGTGTCCAGTGCACGCTTTACTCAGGTATATGGATAGATTTCCACGTTTGTGACAATTCTTTTGTATTTTTCRCTAATCCAGCTCAAGGTATGGCGCTTTCTCATTGGATTGTGGAGGCTATCTCCCTGACATTTGACAGCAAATGACAAGGCTTTCCTAGCAGTGTGCTTTCTCACTCCACTAGGGGTGTGGCAGTTTCTTGGGCATGGTTCAGGAACATGATGCGCAGGTTGGGCATTTATTCGGGTTACCACAGTTCGCTGTGGGTTAGAGCCTTAGGCTCTATTGGGGTGTGGCAGCGCGTAAAGTGCACATTATAAGGGTTACCACAGTTTCCTGCAGGTTTGAGCTTTGGGCTGCCTTGGCAGTGTGCAAGTGCATAGTTTCCAGCTTATTGCAGGCTTCCTGTGGGTTTGACGTGGTTCATCGACTCTGGTCGACACTATGCAGCATGCGTGTGCTTTACCAAGGTGCAGCAGGTTCTGGTTCCCTATATGGGGCTCATGAGGCTCTGACAGTTCAGGCTTCTCTGGTAAGTATTAGGGAAAAAGGARGCTTCTGTAACTCCTTTTTGGAGCTGGTGGAACCTGTGTGTACTTGGGCTGCCTCCTAGTCTGGTACCCATTGAGCCAGTTGGGGCGTGATTGTATCTCCCCATAGTGTGTTATACCGGGTGATCGACTGAAAGGAAACGCAAAGTTATGAATATAACTACTGCTCCTTGAACGAGGGAACGAGGTATAACATATTTTGACCAGCGCCATCAGTGGGTTTGGGATCGCTGAAGAGCGGTATTGAATTCAGGACATTAAAGTGTGCCCCGGTATTACATCCAGGAAGGTGGGGCTTCTGAGCGCRGGCTCAGCATCTTTTGACCCGTTGGACATGATTTCAGACATTAACTCCCCATAGTATGTTATACCTGTACATTCTGATAAAACTTGCTCATTGTTATAGAGATATTCCCTTCCCTTAGATTTCATATGGTTAAAAATTATACAATATTCAACGGTTGAAGAAAATAGCTCAAGGCTTGGAGTGAAAGATTGAGTGAAATACCTCAACGTTTCCACTTATAAGTGAGAGCATTGGTCTGGCACGTGTTACCACCACAAAATATTTTGACATGGACGCTCCTGGACGAGTCTCCTACGCATTAGTTAATTTTACCACATTTTTACTTTGCATTCCACTTTCTTACATATCAGATTTGATTGATGAGTTCGTAAGTTTCCTTTTTGATTTGAATGTCACACGATCTGAGGAGCAGAAGACCTGTAACTAACGTTTCAGCGGTGATGGCAAACGGTAATGGCGCCGACTCCAGTCCAACCGTTACGGAGTCACACTCCCCCCACAGATCTTCAGAACATCCGGACGGTTCTGATCTTTGAAATTACAGCTACCATTRCCACTCAGCTTTAAACTGCCATCGATGCTGCTCTGGCCCATTCTCTGCTGTCCTGGATGGTGTCCGAGCCGCTGCGGATGAACAAGGCCGCCAACTTGACGGCTTTGAACATGACCTATGTGACTAGAGTGACCGCATAGTAGCCCTTGAGAAAACAGTCGCCCGTCTGAGCTCCGAATACCAAAAGCTGATTGGCAAGGTTGTTGGTATACCAGAAACTTGAAGGAGGGGACTCAGTTAAGTTCATGTCAGATTTCTTTGCGTAGGTGCTGGGTCTGGCCATCATTCCATCACCCCCGAAGCTGGACAGAGCCCCACCGCATTGGCCCTTCCCCAGCGGGCGGAGGTGAGAACTCCGAGCCTAGAGTGTTTATCGTYCATTTTCACTACTACCGTGACAAGGAGCGCATCCTCCAGAGGCATGGCAGAGACCAGCTACACTTCTGCGGACGCAAGGTGTTCTGTCCATCTTTCCTGACCTCAGTTCGAGTGTCACCAAGAAGAGAGCTAAATTCCTTGATGTGAAACGCAACCTTCATGAGTAGAAAGTGAAATTATCATTCCGCTTCCCTGCTCGTCTCCACGCTGAACATGCCATGAGGTTCTGCAGTCACTTCTGAGCCGTATCTTGGATCTATGACCTACTCTTTTGCCAGGTAGCATGCATAGCCTAGCCTACCCTCCAAGTCGAAGGTATGTTTAGATTTTTATTTTTAATATGACAACATTTTGGGGTGAACTGGAGGCTCCCACAGTTGAGGCTGAAACTGCAGATGACCTTGATTCTCCTCTCAGCCTTGAAGAAGTTAATCAGTCTATCAAGTCAATGCAGAGCAGCAAAGCTCCAGGGCCTGATGGGTTTCCAACTGAGTTATTTAAGAAATTCCATACCAAGTTAACCCCTTTCCATTAATTTGTTTATATTCGGACGCTGTTTAACATTATTTATTCTAAATAATTTTCCAACTCCCCTGAGGTGGTAATCTCCCTAGATGCAGAGAAGGCATTCGAAATAATTGAATGGGAGTAACTATTTGCTGTTCTTAAAAAGCTCATGGATCCGTCTCTTATATTCATCTCCCCAGGCCAGTGTCAGTACCAATGACAACCATTCTAATTATTTTTCCCTGGAACGTGGGACACGCCAAGGCTGCCCACTGTCCCCTTTATTATTTGCCGTCGCCATTGAGCCACTTTCAGTAGCTTTACGGGCATCCTTCTCATTCCAAGGTGTAACATAGGAAGGAGTTGAACATAGGTTATCATTATATGCAGCTTATTTGTTACTCTATGTAAATAACCCTGCAACCTGTTTCCCTTCTATCCTTTATATTCTGGAGAACTTTGGCTCCTTCTCCAGATACAAGCTGAATCTCCAGAAAAGTGAGTGCTTCCCAATCAATCCAGCAGCGCTACAGCTCCAGCAGACAGACTCAGCTTAGCTGCTCTGGTTTCAAATACCTTGGAGGGAACATAATTTGTTCATTACATGCTCTTTTTCTGCAAACTTTGCTCCCCTCCTTAAGCAAATGAAATATGATTTGCAGAGATGGGGTAGCTTACCACTATCACTTGGATTAATGCTATAAAAATGAACAGTTTACCCCAATTCCTTTATCTATTTCAATCTATGCCATTGTTTTTACCAAAGCTGTTTTTTAAGTCAATCAATCAGGCTGTTACCACATTTATCTGGTGAGGAAAGGTATCCAGAGTCAGTAGATCTTAACTTCAGAGATGCACGTTTAGTGGAGGGCTTGCACTACCCACCTTTTTATTCTATTACTGGGCAGCCAACTTTCAGAAAGTGCCATTCTGGTTACATGCTCCAGATACCCCATGGAGCCACCTAGAGGCACATTCTTGCATTTCTGCTTCTCTTCCTGCTTTACTCTGCTTTTCTCTCCCAGCAACCCCCCCCTCTCTCTATACTGGCAATCCTATAGTGGTTTCCAAACTTAAGATTTAGTACCAGTTTTGACGGCATTTTAAATTCTCCTCTGCGTTATATTGATAAGAATCACTTATTCCCCGCTTCCCTAACAGATAATGCTTTATCTTACTGGACAAGGAAAGGTATTAAGTCCTTCCAAGACTTATATGTAAATGTTTTCTAGTTTTCCCAATCTGGCCTCTAAATTCCCTTTGCCTCCATCTCACACAAATTAGGCATTGTGTCCCCCCCCCCAATTTTCTGTCTTCCCTGCTTCACCCCCTTGCCAACCCTGGGATGGTTTATTGACTCTATTACCTCAACAGAAAGCAGTCGTTTCTAAGATCTATCTGTGTATTATGTCATTGCACAAACACTCCACCAACAAAACTAAATCTGCTTGGGAACGGGAAATGGCTGTTGAATTTACACAGGGGTGGTGGGATGAGGCGATTGATATAGAACGCTTCACTGCATCTTGTGCTCGTCTTGGTCTCATACAATTTTAGGTTTTACATAGAGTGCATTTTTCCAAATCCAGATTGTCTGAAATATATACAAATGTAAATGATGAGTGTGATAGATTTTGTCTCACCATGTGATCTTAGTCACATGTTCATTCAATGCTCCAAACTACACAATTACTGGGATTCTATTTTTAAAATTGTATCTGAGGTGCTTGAAATTAAACTGCAGCCTTGATAGCTATTCCAAAAGACTTGTTCTCTTTGAACCCCAAACATGCCGATATTGTTGCTTTTACATCCTTATTAGCTCGACATATAATTATTTTCCAGTGGAAGTCTGCTCAGCCCCCCTATACTTCTCAATGGCTCAACGATGTAATGTTCTTCCGAAAGCTTGAGAAAACTAAGCATTCTCTTAGTGGTTCCAATAATACATTTGTTAGAAAATGGTAACCATTTACAGTATATCATACTTCAATGGCTTGCAGAGGCTCCCTTCTGATGAGATGCTTTAAGGTTTCCCAGTAGGTATTCCCAGTAGTCATTACATAATAAGTACAGTCATTAATATAATGCTATCCTGTCCAAGCAAGTTTGTCTAAGGTTTACTGGTCATTTATTTACTTCTTTATTTCTATTTTTGTTGCTCCACTTTTTGTATCTTGTTTGTTTGTTTGTATGTGAGACAATTCAATTTTTTTCCTGTATTCTTTTTTGTTTATTTTTTGTGATATCTCTGTAGAATTTTGGTTTTCTAAGACCGAACTGAGGGAGGATGCGGGGTGGGTTGGGTATATGTGGTGATTGGGGTGGGTAGTTGGGAGGGGGTTGGGTTGAGTGGTTGGGAGGGAGGGAGGGAATTGAGGTGGGTGGACTGAGGTAGGGCAGCGAGGTAGGAAAGGGACTGGGGGGTGGGGGTGAATGGTAAAATATTTGTATTTACATTGATGTACATTTTGTAAAACTTGAATAAAAATATGTACAAAAAAAAAACTGATTTCAAGATTAAGATCTAATTCCGGAAACACTTAAAGCTGCAATATGTAACTTTTTGGGCTACCCAACCAATTCACATAGAAATATGAGTTACAGATATGTAATTCTCATTGAAGCAAGTCTAAGAAGCGGTATATCTGTTCTATGTGCACTATTTCTATTCTTCCCATTCTTAAGTTTTGTTTTGCATCTTTTACTTTCAGTTTTGTGCACCAGCTTCAAACAGCTGAAAATACTATATTTTTGGTTATATAAAATATTTTTCACAGCAGTTTAGATGGTACAATGATTCTCTACACTATACTTGCTTGTTTTTTCACATAAACTGAAATTCAGTGAACTATTCGAATTTTAGTAACCAGGAAATTGATTTCTGCATATTGCACGTTTAAGTTTAAGTTGCTTCGTAAGAAGTGGCATGCTAGCTTCATTGATATGATTGCATTATAACCATTTCGTGTCTATTATACAGCATGGACTATTGTGTAAATCATTCACTCATTACCATTGTCCTTATGGATATTCTACTATTTGTTCAGCACATGTGAGTACCAGCTGGTTATGGTTGGCAGTATTCAGACCAAGTAATGTTATCACCAATTAAGTGCATCCACTAACAACATTCACTTACAGTCAACAATATGGAAGGGTTAATTTGGAGTGATGGAATTCATATTGGACGTCGATTGAATATACAGCTGTCGAGAAGTTTAAGAAGTGCAGGCTATACAACATTCATATTTCACACAAATAGCAACAGTAAAGAATTTATGTTATGTATTTATGACTTCTACAAGTCATACAGTAGTAAAGACTTTCAAGATGTGAATATTTCCCAATATTCTCATCACAAGTAGCTGCAGTAAAGAATGTATGTTATGATTTGTATGTGTTACAGTGGTGTGACATCCAGATGTTTTAAAGTGAGACTGAACCAAAAAAGCTAATTTTCCTTTTGAAAACGCCCTATGTGGCATCGATATGAGTCAGATACATGTGTTGTAATGTCAAAATTGACTACAAAGTGTAAATAGGATCGTTTTGGTCATAAATTAAGTCTCATCCAAAACAGAGATTTGCAAGATAATTAGGGGGGTGAATTATGTCACCGAATGAAGGGTACCGTAACAGTTTGCCTTGGGTTGGGTCAGAGGGGAAGAGGCGAAGTGAGAAGGCTTACTCCGCCCAAAATCTGTCCACAAAAATTTTACAAATTTGCTACTTGAGGCTTATTTGATTGAATAGAAGTTACATAATGGTTAGGTTGTTACGAATGCACTGATATAAGTGGATGCACATGGCATTTCGTCAACTTTGAAAAAAAAAACTTTATATCAGAGTTGTTCACATGGCTATCTGCCCCCTCATTGGCTAGAATGGTCCCAACTGATCTTACCTGCCTTCTATCTTTGAGGACATGTATTTCCAATGTTAGAGCGGTCACTCGACTATCTTGTCAATATAATAGGACATCTTTGGTTTGGTTTATTTCAATCCTGCCCACAGCAGGCAGCAAGTAATCATCAATTCGAAGCGCAGTTGCACGACAGCTGATCCTAATGACCATGGTCAATTCATACACAAATATTAAAAGCATTTAATGAGATAACTAAAAGAAGTGCAACATACAAGTATAGGCCCATTCACATTGTGTAATTTATTGACGGTCCCTAAATAGGCCCACAGATAGGCTATCCAAAGTCAAACCAACTTCACCATGGTCGCACACCGGCAGGTTGAAGCTAATTGGCGAAAGAAGTTGGCTAGCTTGTTAGCTAGTCTAGGCTACTTCCAAACACAAGACCTGGTTAGACTGTTTYAAGTTATCTAGAATGGTGAGTGACTACCTGTGTACTGTTTTGGCAGAGTGAAAGTACAAACGCTTCCCATATTCAAATACACACACAAGAGACACTTTCATCAGAGCACCCCTCCAAAACACAAATCTCGTTCTCAGTCACATATCCTAATGAGGAGAATTGAAACGGAGGCTAAATCAGGAAGTTCAGCCCCCCTTTAACATCCAACGGAGAGTGGAGTTTGAGTTTGAAAGGGTAACAAGTTACCCAGCAACAGATATATGAAAAGGGCTTATGTGCTCATACCATTCAACAGGTCTGTGAATATGATGTAGACTTATATAATTCCGCTCTGTTGAGTAAACATTATGTTCTGACATTAGCTATTCATATCTCCCTTGAGTGGTTGTCTGCCAAACTGAATGCATGATTATATTTCATGTGTGCAGCCTTATTTAAACCAGGTCTGCTCACTGAACTTGACAGATGCTGTTTGTTCTGCCACGTCAGATGAAAGGGTAAAAATAAAACATGTTAGAAATGTCTTATGAAGCAGTGGTGCTGTTGCAATGAAAGTAAGTGACGCCTCTGGAAACTAGAATAAACGCCCCAGAACCTAAAGCCAAGATCTGCTGGCAAAACGTGGATTTCGAACTGAAAGAAGGATCTCTTTCCTCCCGAAATACATATTTTACAGTTCGCCAAAAATCCCTCCCTTTCTGTACATTTTGTACCCTTCTGTTGAGTACTTATTTCCTGCTGTTCTTTCCTCTGCTCTGACATAGCAGTGAGTGTCCGGTGGACATCCAACATTTGAGACACAAAGGCTCCTTTTACAGTAATCAACATGAAAAAAAAATGTATGCTGTTTGTTTGCTTTTCCTTTTTCGGGACAGTTTCCCCTATTACACCCTCTAGTAGGGCCCATCCCGTCTGCGAATGGATTCGCCCTGTCCCTCATAAAACGGTTAAAAAAAGAGCCCTCTTCCCATGGCTCCAAAACCACCTCAAAGCTTGGTATGGTGGAGTCTGGAGGGAAGCTGCGCAGAAAAAAAACAGCACTTCATGTCGTCAGGCATGCACGGCTGCCGAGGCACAGGGTTTCTCTACCTCCCTCAACCCCCTCTATTGCTGACTGAGTTGAGAGAGAGTCTGTGTTTGCTTAGTTTAGCCAGTATGCCCTAATKAATTAATTGACTCCGCCATCCACTTAATCTCTTCAAATGAGCATGCAGTGATTGGGTGTTTAGGCCTGCTGAGTGGAATCTCTCTGGGAAGGGGGGGAAAGCAGACCTCCCCTCGGGAAGCCAAATGAGAAGACCGGCTGAGTGTTGTTTGTACCCCTCTGTCGACAATATTACTGAGAGCTTTCTACCAAGGAGAGCCTACTGCACCAAATGGCTTCTCCCAGCGTGTTCTCCCTGTGACATTCTGTAGTTATGACAGACTCACTGCACAATCTGATAGGAGCTGTGTATGCTTGGGAATACCCCTTGGTGCATAGGGATATACAGTACTGAGTACACACACGTGCACACACACACACACACACACACACACACAGACACACACACACACACACACGTGCACACCTGGCTGGTCGTTGGCAACTGAAGTGCATCAAGAAGAGTCCCACAGTATTACAGCAGTTGTTGTTGTTTGTTTGTTTCTCTGGCTGTCTTCCAGTGGGCGGGAGGCAAATGTGTGAGACTGTGGATCTGTGGTTCCCCTGGAGTGTGGCTGTGGCTTACTGGGTGAATTCTGTTCAGCAAAGGGCTCGGCGTGGGGGGAGAACGGGTGTTGCCGCAGGGTTAGCAGCCAGAGTCACCAGCTCACACGTTGCTTGTCATGATCACAAATGGATACGTTTCGAAACACATTAAGAGCATAGTGTACCCGTTAAAGTGTTAGAGTAGTGACATTTTACATGAAGTTTACCGCCATGATAAATTCATGAATGTCATAACAATTTATTTAATGTGCCCAACGTGAAAGGTGTCATTCAGTTGCCAAATAGCGCAAAACAACTTGTCCTTTCACCCATTACAGTTGAAGTGGGAAGTTAAAAGTCATTAAAACTCGTTTTTCAACCACTCCACAAWTCTTTGGTTAACAAACCATAGTTTTACCAAGTCGGTTGGGACATCTACTTTGTGCATGACACAAAGTCATTTTTCCAACAATTGATTACAGACAGGTTATTTCACTTATAATTCACTGTATCACAATTCCAGTGGGTCAGAAGTTTATTTTCACTAAGTTGACTGTGCCATTAAAAAGCTTGGAAAATTCCAGAAAATGACATCATGGCTTTAGAAGCTTCTTATAGACTAATTGACATAATTTGATTCAATTGGAGGTGTACCTGTGGATGTATTTCAAGGCCTACCTTCAAACTCAGTGCCTCTTTGCTTGACATCATGGGAAAATCAAAAGAAATCAGCCAAGACCTCAGAGAAAAATTGTAGACCTCCACAAGTATGGTTCATCCTTGTGAGCAATTTCCAAACGCCTGAAGGTACCACGTTCATCTGTACAAACAATAGTATGCAAATATAAACACCATGGGACCACGCAGCTGTCATACCACTCAGGAAGGAGACGCATTCTGTCTCCTAGAGATGAACGTTCTTTGGTGCGAAAGTGCAAATCAATCCCAGAACAAGAGCAAAGGACCTTGTGAAGATGCTGGAGGAAACAGGTACAACAGTATCTATATCCACAGTAAAACGAGTCCTATATCGACATAACCTGAAAGGCCGCTCAGCAATGAAGAATATATTAATTATAAAATATGGTCACATTTCATTTMCACTGTTAAACCTACCCTTTGGAATGACTTTGATAGCAACAGTGAATATATTTAGTTGGTAAGTGGAAATCTCTCAATAGTAATTYTCATAATAGCACATTGGTAGTAATCAGTGACACATATTGAAGCTGGGCTTGGTTAAAAAACTCTTAAGGATCCGCTCCTTTGTTTCAATTTTCACCTAAAATGACATACCCAAATCTAACTGCCTGTAGCTCAGGCCCTGATGCATATTTTTGGTACCATTTGAAAGGAAACACTTTGAAGTTTGTGGAAATGTGAAAGGAATGTAGGAGAATATAACACGATAGATCTGGAAAAAGATATTACAAAGAAAAAAACAAACGTTGTTATTTTTTTGTACCATCATCTTTGAAATGCAAGAGAAAGGCCATAATGTATTATTCCAGCCCAGCTGCAATTTCGATTTTGGCCACTAGATGGCAGCAATGTATGACTGATCCAATGAACCATAGCATTCCAGTTCAAAATGTTGTATCAAGACTGCCCAAATGTGCCTAATTTGTTTATTAATAACTTTTCATGTTCAAAATTGTGCACTCTCCTCAAACAATAGCATGGTATTCTTTCACTGTAATAGCTACTGTAAAGTGCAGTTACATTAACAAGAATTTAAGCTTTCTGCCAATGTCAGATATGTCTATGTCCTGGAAAATGTTCTTGTTACTTACAACCTCATGCTAATCACATTAGCCTACGTTTGCTCAACCATCCTGTGGAAGGGACACCGATCCCGAAGGAGACCAAATGAATACTGTGGCTATAGATAGATCAAATCTCCAGTGGAAGGTGCTGCCCAGCCTAGCTTTTTTCAAATCCTATGTTTGTAGACAAATTGCATTGAAACAACACTGATTCAACCAGTTTGTGTCCAGTGGGATTGCTCTTTTTAAAGCTTAACTGAACTCTATTGCTAATTTGATTAAATTGGAAATGTCTCATCTGACATTGATTTCTCKAATCCCATATTGGATACAGTGTTGCTGATGTTCAAAGAAGATAGCTGGACTTATTCAGACCGAGTTATTACCGAGAGCTTTTGTGTACTGTTGTTTGTGATAACAGTTCTCGGGTCATCAAACTGAACAGCAGAATTATGGAGTGTCACACAGTCTAGCATAAGTTTCCATCAGAGTGGATTCCAAGCTGGTTCCTTTATCCAGTACCTTCAACCTTGTTAACCTTGTTTTTCTAGATCCGTCTGGTAGGACAGAATAGGTACAAGAAATATGGCAGAAACTGTACACACAGTCTAACACGGAACCCAAACCGGCTGCGCACATGCGCCATCGTGCGCCATCTTGCATAAATGTATTTTGTCCCCCCACACAAAACACAATCACAACACGCCGGTTAAAATATCAAAACAAACTCTGAACAAATTACATTAATTTGGGGACAGGTCGAAAAGCATCAAACATGTATGGCAATTTAGCTAGCTAGCTTGCACATGCTAGCTAATGTGTCCTATTTAGCTAGCTTGCTGTTGCTAGCTAATTTGACCTGTGATATAAACATTGAGTTGTWATTTTACCTGAAATGCACAAGGTCCTCTACTCCGACAATTAATCCACACATAAAACGGTCAACCGAATCGTTTCTAGTCATCTCTCCTCCTTCCAGGCTTTTTCATCTTTGAACTTATATGGTGATTGGCATCTAAACTTTCATAATATTACCACGACGACCGGCAAAACATTTCTTCTTTCAATCACTCACGTGGGTATAACCAATGAGGAGATGGCACGTGGGTACCTGCTTCTATAAACCAATGAGGAGATGGGAGAGGCAGGACTTGCAGCGCGATCTGCGTCAGAAATAAGAATTACTTCTATTTTAGCCCTTGACAACGCAGACGCTCGTTAGCGCGCGCAAGCAATGTGGGTGCAATAGTTGAATAACAGTCATTTTTGCAACGCTCGCGCACGCGAATTGTCCGGTCTGGTCAGCATGTAACAGTACGATGTGCATTTTAAGACACCCTCAGTCTCAAGCATCACCCCTTCTTGAGCCAGAGGGTGTCCCAAAATGTACATAGTACATTAGAGGGCAAGCTATTGAGGAGATACTACCTTATTGCTTTCACCTAGCCCTTTCTGATCCATGAGGGGGAATGGTCCATTACAAATCAGTCCATGCTAGCCAATAATACAAGCCTCTTTGCCCTTGTTACTCATTCTCACAGAGGGTGCAATATGTCCAACCCAATCCATAAATAATTAGTCCCAAAAAACTAATTTTTCCATTCACAAGTTATTGACATAGATATACAAACCTGGTACTGTTCACAAGAGATTAAAACTATCTCTAATCTCCCATAATCCTTTGCAGCTGGGATCTGCATTCCCAGCACAGCAGTAGTCCATAGCATCTCCTGACCCGAACATCCATCTATCCATCCCCATGCACCTATCTACACAATCCACCCACACTCACCCCCCTTAACAAGTTTGCTCCATATAAGCACATCCCATATGCGCAGAGCAACAGTTTGCTGTGAACAGTGTGTTGAAACCCCTGTAATTCATTCTGGGTGAGGGGGGATTTCGCTGATGTCATCATAAATAATGGTAATAGTTGAATAAATGCCCTATTTTCCCAGACTAAAAGGGCGGTGACGTGGCGCTCAAAAGCTCCCGTTCTTCAAACATTGTGTAGTCTGGGGTCTCTTTGACATTATCGTGTACTGTGTCCAATGTCTCCCTCTCTCCAAGAATCCCCAAATAGCAGCTAAGTTCCAAATAAGGACCAACACATCTATCTGCAGCTGTAGATTTGCTCCCACAATGCACTGTTCTGACATTTTATATAATACACTCAAACAATAGTTTTAGAAATTCTGAGACATTTGGGATACATTCTGAATGGCCTGCACATCAGTACTAAGAATGTGTAGATTTGGCTTCATAGAAATTAAGTTAAAGTCCTAACATGGGCTTTTATTGTTGACAATCTGTGAATAGTTTAGGCTTGTTAGAAACATTCAGATGTTGTTCCCCAGAGAGTGCAGAGAATGTTTTCAAAGTAAAGTAAGTTTACGAAAGGAGAAAAAAAAGGACTGGCTTGGTGTGAAAGACTCAATGAGTCTTCAAGAGTGTCTGTCATGTGCAATTTAAAAATGGATCATTGCGTTGTAGTACCATGAAATCCAGTGTTGGCCGTAAGCATAGCTAAAGTCTTTCTAACAACCCCCATGAAACTCAATGAAGGCATTCAAATCTATTGGAATTTTAACAATATTAGGATAGCTTGCAAATTGGTTCCTTGTGTTGTTTGTTGGTAAAATGGTGATGCTTAAGTCAGATGTTTTTTCACTTCTTGAAAACCATTTCAAGAATGTTGCCGCACTTCCAAGCCAAACCTCAAGGTATGTTGACAACAACGCGCCCAAGATATGGGGGACTTTTGTTGAAAAAAATGAAAAATAAACAAGTTGAAAACAGAAAGCTGACATAAAATGTATATACCAGCCTGAAAGATTCTCAGAGCCTAAACCCCATGATTACCATATTCCAGTCTATCGGAAGTCGATTCCCTTGTGAGGTATTAGATTGTGCATGTGTAGACCATGTGCCACATACAGTGCCTTCAGAAAGTATTCATACACCTTGACTTATTCCACATTTGGTTGTGTTAGTGTCACGATCGTCGTAGTGAGGAGAAGTGGACCAAGGCGCAGCGTGTGAGAAATACATCTTCCTTTTAATTATGATGACGAAGACGTAACACGAAAAGAAACACTCTTACAAAAAACTAACAAAACAAACAAACGACCGTGAAGCTATGAACGTAGTGCACACACAGGCTACTACAAACGTAATAACATAGAGCAGACTTAACCACACATAAGCAGCCTAAAAGCTCCTACCTGCGCTGTTCTGCTTTTACTCTGTTATTGCGTCCCTCATCAGCAGACCAACTGAAGACCATGCTGCCTTCTGATTGAGAACCAAATACAGGCAACCATAGACTTTTTCTAAACACCTACACTGAACACAACCCACTACATACTAAACAACTCATCACACACCTAAACTAGACAAAACACACAAACATCCCCATGTCACACCCTGACCTAACTAAACTAATCAAGAAATATAATATAACAAAGGCCAGGGTGTGACGTACCCCCCCCCCCCCCCAAAGGTGCGGACTCCGGCCGCAAAACCTGACACAGAAGGGAGGGTCCGGTGGGCCTTCTCTATGGTGGGCTCGGGTGCGGGACGTGGACCCCCTCCACCATAGACACTACCGCTTTGGTGCGCCTCTGGAACGGCGAGTCCCGGACTGAATACCATCCCATAGGGCGCCACTGGACTGAGGGGCAGCTCCGGACTGAGGGGCAGCTCATGCGGCAGATGGCTCTGGCGGATCCTGGCTGGCTGGCCTGGCGGATCTGCTGGCTGACGCTCTGGCGGATCTGGCTGGCTGACGGCTCCTGGCGGATCCTGGCTGGCTGACGGCTCTGGCGGATCCTGGCTGGCTGGCTATGGCGATCCTGGCTGGCTGACGGCTCTGGCGGACTCTGGCTGCGCTGACGGCGGCTCGGCGGATCTGGCTGGCTCTGACGGCTCTGGCTGCTCAGGCTCTGGCGGCGACCTGGCTGCTCATGGCTGCGGGCGATCTCTGGTGTCATGGCTGGCGGGCGACTCTGCTGTCATGGCTGGCGGGCGACTCTGCTGCTCATTGGCTGGCGGGCGACTCTGGTGCTCTCATGGCTGGCGGGCGACTCTGGTGCTCATGCGCTGGCGGGCGACTCTGGCTGCTCATGGCTGGCGGGCGACTCTGGCTGCTACATGCGCTGGCGGCGACTCTGGCTGATCCGTCTGGCGGGCGACTCTGGCTGATCCTGTCTGACTGGCGGCTCTGGCAGATCCAGTCTGGCGGACGGCTCGGGCTGTGGGATCCTGTCCTGGCGGACGGGCTCGGGCCTGATCCTGTCTGGCGACGGGGCTCGGGCGATCCTGTCTGGCGACGGCTTCGGGCTGATCCTGTCTGGCGGACCGGTTCGGGCTG
>NC_036842.1:47536806-47784495 GCF_002910315.2 Salvelinus sp. IW2-2015
AGTGGACAAGCGCAGCGTGTGAAGAAAATAACATCTTCCTTTTAATTATGATACGAAGACGTAACACGAAAAGAAACACTCTTACAAAAAACTAACAAAACAAACAAACGACCGTGAAGCTATGAACGTAGTGCACACACAGGCTACAAACGTATAACATAGACAATTACCCACAAACACCTAAAGCCTATGGCTGCCTTAAATATGGCTCCCAATCAGAGACAACAATAACCAGCTGTCTCTGATTGAGAACCAAATCAGGCAACCATAGACTTTTCTAAACACCTACACTGAACACAACCCCATACATACTACAAAACCCCCTAAACAATACACACACCCTAAACTAGACAAAACACACAAACATCCCCCATGTCACACCCTGACCTAACTAAACTAATCAAGAAAATATATATAACAAAGGCCAGGGTGTGACAGTTAGAGCCTGAATAAAAAACTATTAAAAACATGTGAAAACATGTTTTTGGAAATTTAAGCAAATGTATTAAATTAAATACAGAAATATTTAATTTACATAAGTATTCACACCCCTGAGTCAATACATTTTATAATCACCTTTGGTATCGATTACAGCTGTGAGTCTTTCTGGGTAATTCTCTGGTAACTCACCATTTTTTTGCAGTTTTACTTTACTTTTATTTKTATTCTGTACAGGCTTCCTTCTTTTTACTCTGTCAATTAGGTTAATATTTTGAAGTAACTACAATGTTGTTGATCCGTCCTCAGTTTTCTCTTATCACAGCCTTTAAACTCTGTAACTGTTTTAAAGTCACCATTGGCCTCATGGTGAAATCCCTGAGCAGTTTCCTTCCTCTCCTGCAACTGAGTAAGGAAGGACACCTGTATCTTTGTAGTGACTGAGTGTATTGATACACCATCCAAAGTGTAATTACTAACTTCACCATGCTCAAAGCGATATTCAATGTCTGATTTTTTTTACCCATCTACCAATAGGTGCCCTTCTTTGCGAGGCATTGGGCAACCTCCCTGGTCTTTGTGGTTGAATCTGTGTTTGAAATTCACTGCTCGACCGAGGGACCTTACAGATAATTGTATGTGTGGGGTACTGTCACGATCGTCGTCAGGGTGGAAATGACCGGACCAAGGTGCAGCGTGGTGAGCGTACATTTCCTTTTATTATGAATGTCGCCAACAAAAACAAGAAACAACAAAAAAACAAACGTGAAGCTGACTAGGGCTATACAGGCCACTAACACAGACAACTACCCACAAACACCAAAGGAAAAAAGGCTGCCTAAGTATGATTCCCAATAAGAGACAATGATAGACAGCTGTCCCTGATTGAGAACCATACCCGGCCAAAACATAGAAACAGAAAACACAGAAATAAAGAAACTAGAATGCCCACCCTAGTCACACCCTGGCCTAACCAAAATAGAGAATAAAAGCCTCTCTATGGCCAGGGCGTGACAGGTACAGAGATGAGTTAATCATTCAAAATTCATGTTAAACACTATTATTGTTCACTGAGTGATTCCACGCAACTTATTATGTGACTTGTTAAGCACATTTTTACTCATGAAAATATTTAGCCATGTCATAAAAAAGTGGTTGAATACTTATTGACTCAAGACATTTCAGCTTTTCATTTTTTTATTATTTTATAAAAATGTATAAAAACATAACATTCCACTTTGACATTAAGGGGTATTGTGTGAAGGCCAGTGACACAAAATCTAAATTGTATCCATTTTAAAATCAGGCTGTAACACATCAAAATGTGAAAAATGTCAAGTGGTGTGAAGGAACCCTATATTCTCACACATATCAACTTGTCAGCATTCTGCAAGGATGGTTTGCTTACTTAGAGGGTAAGCAACAGTGAGCACATCTGCAGGTCATTTTGGTTTTGTTCGTACTGTAAGAAAGTCCCCGTTTTGGTGTTCTCTTCATTTGTTGTGCAGATAAGTGTATTCTTTTCAGTTTAATTAATGGGGCAAAAAGAAGAACGGAAAGGTTCATCTTTGCAGTTTATAGGTTCTCCTCCCTAATAACTAACAGGTAGTCCGGAAAATAGAGGAACATCCTCTTTCAAATAAGGTCAGATCATGTTTTAAGGCCAAACATTCTCTGAATGCGTTGGTTAACCGAACGTTACATAACGTTCCGAGGAAGACATATTATGTCCTTTAAGACATATTTCAGGGACATGATGGAATATGATTGCTTCTGAACATGTAAGCTAAACATCACTCTGCTAGTTCCATTAGGCACTTCTTTTTAACCCGAAAAKGGTTCAACAAAACCCTGTGTGCAGGCATTGTCATTGCCACATACATGGATACAGATTTCTCAAGCAATGTGTTATGTATAGGTTTCATTCTGTCTTTGTCATTGATATGTTATACCACAGTTCTGTGATATACCCTTGTAGGTAAGTGAGGTCTCTTAGTAGGAGAACTGAAGGGCCTAGACATCTGCTACACATATGGTGAGTGTGTGTACCGGTTAATAAATTAGGAGTGAAATGGGAAGGAAAGGAGGTGGACGAATGAACATATGCACACCAGGGGCCTGTCACAGCGTCATCATAATGACGTACTATCAGCTTGCAACTACAGAGATAGAAGACATCCCCAAATGCCTTTATGCCTGGCTGCTGTAGACTTGGAATGTGGGGGAATGGATCTACTTGGTTTGAATCAAGAACAGTCGAGAGTTTACAAATCGTTGCCTCAGAAAGCTGGCTAGTGAACAATGCATCCGTGGTGGATAATGTCAGATCATCAGAACTTTACATTTGTCGAATATGGAACAAGTCTAAAGACTTATGGTTATAATATCTCTTCATTCAATATGGAATATGTCACATATTACTAGTGCATGTTGTTAATTTACATTAGATATTCATCTCACACACTCACGCACTCATCTTTGCTTGCTCCTGGGAAGGTAGTGCCTATTTTCTAGCTCCTGGGAGCGTAAGGCATCGAGCGTAGTGCATCCTTTTCTAGGTATGCATTATGAATGCACAAGGTACTAAATATGTCAGGAATAGAGGCCATTATGGAATTAGCTAAGGATGCTAGCTACAGTAATACATAATGTTGTTATCGATAACCCACATCGAAGAGAGTCACCCTTGCGTCCTTTGCATGGACCAAGATGATAGAGTCAATAACGCATTCACGCACAGAAATGCAGCATTGATTTTAGTCAAGTGCTTTGTCAAAAAGTCCTCTGTGGTACGGTCTCTATAGAGCTGCCTCCAGCTGTGAATAGAAGAGACATCCTTCACTTTCCCTTTTTTCCTCAGCGACCCAGTCTCTCAACCATGTTAATAATCTTCTCTTCTTCTCCCTCCCTTACTGTGTGTCAGCCGAACCCGTATTCATCACAACTTGACACCAATATCAATATTGTTTGCCTGAAGTGTGCAAAAAAAAAAAACATATAGAGGCAAAAGAATGTGGTCGTAAATCTAGATAAAGCCGTTGAGCTGTCTCCATTGTATGTAAAACTATGTTGGTAGATGTGTGTTTTATGCAAGAAATCTGTGCTTGCCATCTGTAGGGTAGAGCATATTTTATTCCGTAGAATGATTCACACAGGAGCCTATATAGTGCTTTCATCAACATAATTACACTGTGATAAGATCAAAGATCTTATGATGGACGTTTGTTTTGGCATGTGTAGGCCGAAACCGAGATGTATGTGTTAGCCTATCGCACCAGATTGCATACAGGAAGACGTGGAGTGGACATAAATAATTGGGATAAAGCCAAACTCGTAACACTGTTGCTTCGCCCTACAGATGTATGATCTTAATTGTATCACCCTGTTGCAGCAGAACTTTAAAAAGGATTCTGAAGTTTGTAAATTCCATTTAGAAATTTCAGACTTGAAAAAAAAAAAGTCCATTAATTATAATCCAGATAATAATTCACATTTCCTGTTGCTGCAGGATTATTGTCCTGCTGTGGCAAACAGGCTCAAATTCAGATCCTACATCTGCATATAGACTCATTATCTGCTTAGTTAAGCTGGGTCTGGGCTGATGATGGTGAAGCTAAAACATAATAAGCGTTGGAGTAGGCCTAATGCATTATGCTCTGTGGTTGTCTTGGAAAGCTAATGCTAATTTCATGCACAATGACTAGCAACTAACACACTACCCGGGATATTGAGCATGTTACGCACTGTGTATTACAAAGAGGGTCATTTGGGATTAGTAGTAGAAGCCAATTCATTCAAATGGAATGAAGAGATAACAGTAAATCAATTGCAGTCAATGAGGTGCAATTGTTTGTAATTACATTGGTTTAACCACTGGGAAAGCTGTATGAACAACAGCGTCTAAAAATTGCTCCATGATTGTTATAATCTAAATGCAAATAGGGGAATAAATACTCTACTGTTTTTCCATCGTCTTGCCAGCTCTTTGACACATTGTTCACGTACAATAATGATGTACGAAGTTCCTTTCTCTCTCCCGTTCTGTTCTCTCTCTTTCTCTCTCTGTCTGGTCCAATCTGTCTTTTAACAAATCTCTTTCTCTTTCCGCTCTCTATCTGTCTCTGTTTCTCATTCCACTCTCTTGGTGTCTCTCATTTTCTCTCTGTCTCTATGTGCAGTGAGTTCCAAAAGTATTGGGACAGTGACAATTTTATGTTGTTTTGTCTCTGTACTCCAGCACTTTGGATTTGAAATGATACAATGACTATGAGGTTAAAGTGCAGACTGTCAGCTTTAATTTGAAAAGGTATTTTCATCCATACTGGGAGAACCGTTTAGAAATTACGGAACTTTTTGCACCCTGAAAGGAAAATGTTCTACATTAATGTGGATGCTACCATGATTATGGATTGTCCTGAATGAATCGTGAATAATGATGAGTGAGAAAGTTACACACGCACAAATATCATACTCCCCAAAAATGCTAACTTCCCCTGTTATTCTAATTATGAGAGGTTAGTATGTCTTGGGGGTATCAGTACTTTGTTGAAGCACTTTTGGCAGCAATTACAGCCTCAAGTCTTCTTGGGTATGATGCTACAAGCTCGGCACACCTGTATTTGGGGAGTTTCTCCCATTCTTCTCTGCAGATCATCTCAAGCTCTGTCAGGTTGGATGGGGAGCGTTCTGGCTGGGCCACTCAAGGACATTCAGAGACTTGTCCTGAAGCCACTACTGCGTTGTCTTGACTGTGGGCTTAGGGTCGTTGTCCTGTTGGAAGGTTGTGGTCCCGTGTGGCTCAGTTGGTAGAGCATGGCGCTTGCAACGCCAGGGTTGTGGGTTCATTCCCCACGGGGGGACCAGGATGAATATGTATGAACTTTCCAATTTGTAAGTCGCTCTGGATAAGAGCGTCTGCTAAATGACTTAAATGTAAAATGTAAGGTTAACCGTTGTCTCAGTCTGAGGTCCTGAGCGCTCTAGAGCAGGTTTTCATCAAGGATTTCTCTATACTTTGCTCCGTTCTTCTTTCCCTCGATCCTGACTAGTTTCCCAGTCCCTGTCACTGAAAAACATCACCCCAACATGATGCTGCCACCACCATGATTCACCGTTGGGATGGTGCCAGGATTTCTCCAGGCTGACGCTTGGCATTCAGGCCAAAGAGTTCAATCTCGGTTTCATCAGACCAGAGACTATATTTTCTCATGATCTGAGAGTCCTTTAGGTGCCTTTTGGTAAACTCCAAGCTATCTGTCATGTGCCTTTTACTGAGGAGTGCCTTTCGTCTGGCCACTCTACCATAAAGGCCTGATTGGTGGAGTGCTGCAGAGATGGTTGTCCTTCTGGAAGGTTCTCCCATCTCCATAGAGGAACTCTGGAGCTCTGTCAGAGTGACCATCGGGATCTTGGTCACCTCCCTGACCAAGGCCCTTCTCCCCTAATTGTTCAGTTTGGCCGGGCGGTCAGCTGTAGGAAGAGTCTTGGTGGTTCCAGCCTAATTCTGTTTAAGAATGATGGAGGATACTGTGTTCTTGGGTATCTTCAATGCTCCAGAAATGTTTTAGTACCCTTCCCCAGAGCTGTGCCTCGACACAATCCTGTCTCGGAAATCTACAGACAATTCTTTCGACCTCATGGCTCGGTTTTTGCTCTAATATGCGCTGTCAACTGTGCGACCTTATATAGACAGGTGTGTGCCTTTACAAATCATGTCCAATCAATTGAATTTACCACAGGTGGACGCCAATCAAGTTGGATGATCAATGGAAACAGGATGCACCTGAGCTCAATTTCGAGTCTCATAGCAAAGGGTCTGAATACTTATGTAAATAAGGTATTTCTGTTTAAAAAAATATATAAATTTGCAAAAATGTCAAAAAATGTAACTTTGTCATTATGATGTATTGTGTGTAGATTGATGACGAAAATGTGTCATTTAATCCATTTTAGAATAAGGCTGTAACGTAGCAATCATGTGGAAAAAGGGAAGGGGTCTGAATACTTTCCGAATGCACTGTACCTCCTGCCCACTGTGGTGGATGGAGTGGGGACTAATTTATGATTACTAGGAGGCTGAGAGTCGGAGTTTTCCCCCGGGGGGGACTTCTCACTGAAACAGCACATGTTTAAACCATTAACATGGATGTGGCCTTTGGGATGTGAATACGGGTGTTTTGTGGTCCACAACCTCAACAGAAAAAAAAATGGGACTTGAATAATAAAGCGTAACGCAACATTCTTACCGCATTGGCTTTTAAGTGGGTTGAAAAGTGGGGTTTGAAAGTGGTGGAACAGTTTCCAAATGTGTTGTATGTTTTTGCGATTTGAAGACAATTCTATTCACTGTGCTGTCTCCCATTGAACCTTGAGTCCACCACCAATCAATTCCTGTTGATATATATATATATGTCTAGACCTCATAATGTGCTAGACCTTTTGAACAATACCATCCTTTGAGCTCAAGTTTAGATTGCATCTTGATTGAGACTGGTCCATAAAGTAATTGCAGAGGCTATTACGTAACCCACAGTCAATCAACAGTGATTACCGGGTTTCACTGTAAACTTTGTTTTGTAGAGTTTGTGTATCCTATATCGTAACATATTTGGGGGCTCGTYGGGAATGTGGACTATGATTTTACTTCTACTGTATAAATCAATAGTAGTACAATACAGTATTTCACACTTATTTCATGTTTATCCTGAAAACCTACTTGGATAGATGGAATTGGCCCTCAGGGTTCCACATTTCCCAATATGAAATAATACCTTGGACTTATCTATCTCTGCACAGTTGGTTAGAGAGCGTACCATGGACGGCCATGCCAGAGAGTGAGAATGTGGCTGAGCTGAGAACCTGTTTCGGATTAATCCCCGGTCTGAGTGGGTTTTCTCTCTGTCTCTTAATGACTCCCGACCTACATTTTCCATGGTCAACGATACTATCAATCTTTAAGTTAGACATCCAAAAACTTCCCGAAACAAATTGTCACGGTATAGGAAAGGAAAATGGATGAATAGATGGATGAAAATTCAGAGATGGAAGATTAGACAGGCTTTTAAGTCGTTTTGCAGTGTTCCCTGGTTTTCCTAGCGCCCATGTTTATTTTGGGCTGTGGAGAGTGGTGGTAGGGTGAGGGAGGGAGGTGGAGGGGGGTGAGAGGTGGGGTAGTGTGGGGTGGCTTGCTCCTAATTTCTCCCAAATGAGAGGCAGTCAGTCAGTAAAAACAGGGTGGGGCCCCTGAGTAGTAGCGTTGTGGAAATGGTGCTGGGAGTGGCGGGAGAGCACCAGCTAAGGGTGGAGTGACCAGACCAACCAGGAGACTGAATACAATGATTGAGTGGTTGTGGAAAACCTAGCTGTTGGGGGAAAAAGTGAGCGAAGCAAGGAGGAGGTGGAGTGGGCAAGGAGGGCTGGGGGAGGGGTAGTTAGACAGCTTCAGAAATAGCATTTATGGGGAGCTTTAATACAGTGGACTGAGATAGGATAGGGAGGGGTGGACGGCGTGATTTGGCTTATGCGGATAGGATGGGGAGTGGGGAGTGGGGCGGGGAGGCAACCTGAGCCCTGCGGGGCCTTCATCTGGTCTGCATTAAGGGGCTAATGTTGTGCTCTGATCTCACACACACACTGACTTACACACCAGGGTTGTAAGCCAGATAGGGAGCAACGCAGCTTTCTGCTTCTGTATCACAGTTTCCCCTCCACAGACTGTACACACAACCAGGCCTGCTTGGCTAGGGGCTCATAGCCCATAGAGAGAGCTCTGATCTGGGCTCTGCCTCAGACTAAGGGACTCTTTACTTTCCCCCTTTCTATACCCCATTCAGCTTATCCATATACCTGATTCACTGCACAGCACACAGCGCACAAAGGAGCCAGTAAAGAGAAATGTCTTTATGAATCAGGTCTCAAATATTGTCCTTTGTTGACATTCAGAGGGTGATTTATGACAGAGATCTGCTACTCGCCGAATTGTTCTCCACTCCATTGAAAAGCCAATGTCATGGGGATAATTAGCTGTTGCGTGAATGAAGGCTGCTCTCTAGTGCTCATAACCAGATTCATAACGGAGCAAATGTTAATACTAGTGAATACTGAATTAATTATGTTTTTGAAATGTCAGGAACAGTGGATTAGGTTAAAGCGGCAGGACTACAGACGTGGAGGTAAAGGTGATAGAAACTCTGTATGGAATATTTTACATATGCATATCTGTAAAGGTACACTGGTAGTGGGTATATGGGAAGGAAAAAAGGAAAAATATGAGTATTATACACATCAATCATCTCTTTCCAATATAGTGACATGAGGCTATGGTTGAACTTTATGCTACTAGTCTCATGTCAGAGTAACTACAGTGTAATAACCTATGTAATTGCACTGTAACAAGCTAGTAAGTACATTACATTATGGAGTAATTAGTACTTACATTTTCTCTCCATTTTTGTATTTAGCAGTGGTAAATGCCTGTACTGACCTAGCTACATGGTAATTTCCTCCATGCTTATGTCTTTGTACTGTAGTTACCCTGTAACGAAGCCTATGTAATTTCAAGTAATACTTTATTACAGTGCACTTGTCTATTGACTCAAGTGTCCCCAGGCATTGCTGACGCGGTCCACAAAAACGATGAAGGAGTCTTCAGGAGACAGCACCCTGGGGTTTTGATGTCCCTCCTGCAGGTCATACGAGTATAAACAATCCCTTGTTGTTAGTCCCAGTGATGTCACGGGGGGATTATTTAAACAGAACCCACCCGCAGGGACCTTGGAGGTTGATGGCTTCCGTAGCTCGCCTGGGCCTTACAGAGGCGTCCTTTGTATTGCCTGGCTATAAACCAGGCAGGGCTCAGGCCTGGCACAATGCTCCTGTTGAGGTTTCTGTTTTTGTTCAAATGCTGTTAGGTGAGTGAGATTATCCGTCCAGGCCATTTGTGACGACTGCTATTAGTCTTTCCATTTGGGTGTGATGAACTCTAAACCAAATAGCGAACTTGTTGTCCTGCTTGCTATAATGGAAGACATACAATTATTTACATACAAGGTAAACAATGTTGGTGATTTCAGACTGATGTGTCTTTTCGAGGTGTCTAAATAGGAAAGAATGAAGGATTGTATGACATCACTTGGTAGATTTGTCCAGTGGGCTATCGCAAATTTAACATGACACTGAAATGCAGCCAAGCTCTAACAAAAAGTACTGGAAACTACTGGAAACTGTGTGGTCCAAAACTGTACCCCCACCAGGGATGTGCAGTCAGGGTAGTGCAGTGGAAAAGTGCAAGATTATGTTATAGTGCTTGTAAAATTATATTATAATCTTTGTATTGCATTAGAATGGTTGTTTTATTCGACAGAATAGAATCTGTCGACTATTGTGTGTGTGTGTTCCACTGAGGAAATTGCCACGACAGTAGGCAGGGTAGGCCTGTGATAATCTAATTTTAAAAACCAGATAAAAATTATATAACAAATAGTCATTCTTTATTGTTATCTAAATGTTTTTTCTTAATGATTCTGGTGTTTTTTTGCTCAAAATCTCAACATTTTCTAAAACTGATTCAAAACCTCAGGAAAGGAGCCAGGGTATACATGCCTTCCTTTCCATTAATGCAAATCACTGCGTGCACGGCCGTTCCTGACTCCAGTAACTGTTAACGGACAGGGTCAGCATAGGCTTCGCTGCTTTGCCTAGCTTGAAGTACTGTAGCTTCATTAGTTTCATTGAGCCGATTTCATTTTTTGCACATGCGTATTGACTAAACATGTTGTTTGGGTAAACCTGGGATATGCTCTGAAAATGTGTCCGTGTCTACAAAATGTTGCACTCGCACCCTTTGAACTGAACAAAGCTAGCTAGCTAGCAAAACCAACCTGAGAAATGGACATTATACTGCACCTCAAAAATGTTCCAAGTTGGAATAATTGAATGAACCTTTTGGAGGGTTTGAAGAGTGGAACGCCAACTATACTGAAAGTTAAGACCAGACAGAGGCAGCATACAGAACCTTTACAAGACATTACTTTATTCATGACAAGCAACCACTGTCTCCATCACTGCTATCTGTCAAGCAGGCGAACAGTGAATACTGGACTGTAAACTACTGTCATTACCAATTAATACTTTTTACCCAGACTTTTACACATCTTAGACATGTTTTTTTGTGGACATAATTGGAATGGGGCTTCTCCCGCCTCTAAATGTAGGCCAGAGCTTTGGCTTCTACATGATGGATGCGACTAAGTACAACGATTCTCCATGCATGGGGCGAACTCGATTCTGCTCTCCAACCAGCTGGCAACCCTAAAGCAGGGATAGGCAACTCCAGTCCTTGGGGGCTGGAGTGGTGTCACACTTCTTTCCCATCCGTGGCAAACACAGCTAATTAAACTAATTGCATTCGAATTGAAGATCATGATTAGTTGGTTATTGGGAGTCAGATATGTTAGCTGGGGCTGGGGCAAAAGTGTGACACCAACCATAATTTCATTTTGATGAGACACTTTTTTCCAAATTTCCCCTCTTTGTTGGTGAACCAAGCCCAGACAACAGGGACTCTGCACGCAGAGACATGCAAATGGTATCCACTAGTTCATCTGACTCTGGGAAGGAGATAAAGGGCTTCATTGCTAAAATCCCAAAGTATCCTTTAAATCAAAGTTATTCTCCACCTCAACTTTCCCATGTTTTTTCCCTCATTTCTCTTGTCGAGTTCACAGCTGAACTTACACCACTATATTATGCTTCTCTCTAAGATGGAAGGGTCCTATGTTTTCCCACTCCATGTGTAAGCGCGGTGAGTTTTTACGAAGGGGCAGAACCGTTGTAATGATTCACAGGGAGAAGGCCACCCCCTGAGTCATGTCCAATGGCCACCATATTGAATCTTTTATTTATCTTTGCCCCGGCGGCTTTGGTGAATCTTGAGGGAACGCGGAGGTAGATGGGAATCTGAAAGGAGGCTAAAATTATGTTGCGCTTGCCTTCACAATGCTTGGGTCCTGTGTGAGAAATAGCTCCTCAATGACTGTGAATGTATGTCCCTGGTATGTCCTGGGTGACATATAGTTGAAATCGGAAGTTTACATACACCTTAGCCAAATACATTGAAACTCAGTTTTTCACAATTCCTGACATTTAATCCTAGTAAAAATTCCATGTCTTAGGTCAGTTAGGATCACCACTTTATGTTAAGAATGTGAAATGTCAGAATAATAGTAGAGAGAATGATTTATTTCAGCTTTGATTTCATTCATCACATTCCAAGTGGGTCAGAAGTTTACATACAATCAATTAGTATTTTCAATTAGTAAATTGTTTAACTTGGGTCAAACGTTTCGGGTAGCCTTCCACAAGCTTCCCACAATAAGTTGGGTGATTTTTGGCCCATTCCTCCTGACAAAGCTGGTGTAACTGAGTCAGGTTTGTAGGCCTCCTTGCTCGCACACGCTTTTTCTATAGGATTGAGGTCAGTGTTTTGTGATGGCCACTCCAATACCTTGACTTTGTTGTCCTTATTAAGCCATTTTGCCACAACTTTGGAACTATGCTTGGGGTCATTTTCCATTTGCGACCAACCTTTAACTTCCTGACTGATGTCTTGAGATGTTGCTTAAATATATCTACATAATTTTCCTGCCATCTATTTTGTGAAGTGCACCAGTCGCTCCTGCAGAAAAGCACCCCACAACATGATGCTGCCAACCCCATGCTTCACGGTTGGGATGGTGTTCTTCGGCTTGCAAGCCTCCCCCTTTTTCCTCCAAACATAAAGATGGTCATTATGGCCAAGTTCTATTTTTGTTTTATCAGACCAGAGGACATTTCTCCAAAAAGTACGATCTTTGTCCCCGTGTGCAGTTGCAAACCGTAATCTGGCTTTTTTATGGCAGTTTTGGAGCAGTGGCTTCTTCCTTGCTGAGCGGCCTTTCAGGTTTTGTCAATATAGGACTTGTTTTATTGTGGATATAGATACTTTTGTACCTGTTTCCTCCAGCATCTTCACAAGGTCCTTTGCTGTTGTTCTGGGATTGATTTGCACTTTTCGCACCAAAGTACGTTCATCTCTGGGAGACAGAGCGTGTCTCCTTCCTGAGCGGTATGATGGCTGTGTGGTCCCATGGTGTTTATACTTGTGTACTATTGTTTGTACAGATGAACATGGTACCTTTAGGCGTTTGGAAATTGCTCCCAAGGACGAACCAGACTTGTGGAGGTCTACAATGTTTTTTCTGAGGTCTTGGCTGATTTCTTTTGATTTTCCCATGATGTCAAGAAAAGAGGCATTGAGTTTGAAGGTTGGCCTTGAAATAAATCCACAGGTACACCTCCAATTGACTCAAAGGATGTAATTTAACCTATCAGATGCTTCTAAAGACATTACATCATTTTCTGGAATTTTCCAAGCTGTTTAAAGGCACAGTCAACTTAGTGTATGTAAACTTCTGACCTTACATAGCACTAAAAATCTGGAGTGTAACATTATTTACAATCTCACAAAGTTTACCCTATGAGAAGTATTCAAATTCCCAGTGTCTTCTTCAAAATGTTAATTCAAATATTGACTCAAAATTCAATCAACATTTATAATAAATCAACATTTATGCTTTAAACCATTTGCTATTTTAAAATATGTACAATTGATGTCAGAAGTTTACATACACTTAGGTTGGAGTCATTAAAACTCGTTTTGGAACCACTCCACAAATTTCTTGTTAACAAACTATAGTTTTGGCAAGTCGGTTAGGACATCTACTTTGTGCATGACACAAGTCATTTTTCCAACAATTGTTTACAGACAGATTTTTTCACTTCTAATTCACTGCATCACAATTCCAGTGGGTATATCAGAGGTAACATGTACAACATGAACCTTCATCACTGGTATTTATTATGTGAGAAGGCGGATGTGAAAAACTGTGTCAAAAACTGCCTTAGTCCACTCAGCCAGTCATCAGGATAAAACTGGTGTGATGAACCAACCTTGTTACACTGATGACATGGGGCCCGATTCAGACTTGAGAGTAGACAACATGGACTCAATTATGGACTACAGTCATACATGTCTGAATAGGGCCTAGGGATAATTTTTTGGGGGGTGAAATTCCACCTTTATTTTTTCATACCTTCATAACAGAAGATTAAAGGCAAAATGTGAACTACAAACATTGTGCTTTTGTACTGTTCAGAATTCCCCCAGTCTGAGGCATAGAGGTGGAGGGCGGGCATTTGTGGGCAGGTGTGCCCTCTAGTAAACTCTACGGTAAAGTATAAAAATAGGTAAGTTTGCGGCGCCTTCCCTGTATTCCGGTCCTTCACGAACTTAGACAGTTGAGGGCACACCAAACACTCAGATGAAACTCTCCAAAGCAATCCAAGAAAGTATGTGTCAATGAAACGTGAAAACACAATGTTATCACATTGAAGAAGGAAACAGAACAGGAATTCACTCAATAAGAACATTTATTTTGTGTAGCATTTCGGCTGCTTATGCTAATAGTCTAAGTAAAAGTCCTAACTTTACTGTACTGTGATTCAATTCATCTGAACAACCTTCCATGTCATGTATTGTACCATCATCTGAATATATAGACTCAGGACAGGACATTAGAATAATGGATGACTGACTAGTGAATCGCATTGAGCCCTGGGCTAAAGTTTGTTACAAGTTTTGTATGAGTGCTACTGCTAACATTAGCAGTCATTGTCCATATTGTTTTCATGAATGTGAAATATGCCACATTTCTGTTGCTTTAGAGGAATGTGATAAATATCTTAGACATTTACATTTTTGTTGTCATTTGATAATTTGCTAATAATTTGCTTCAGTCATGTCTTGAAAAAGTAATTTTGTACTCAATACATTTGTCCAGGATAATGAATAATTAGTATTTTCACAAAACAATTTTTTATTGTGTCCTTCGTTTGAGCATAATACTGTACATTTGACCATTTGTAATTACCGATGAGGAGTTTATAAACACACCATATAAGAGCAGGGAATATACAATAAGAGATGAGACTCCCATTTACAATATTTGGAAACTCCAGATGAAGGGATCTAATTGTGCACTAGACAGGATTTGAAACACCATCATAGTGGTTAGGAGCTTTAGAGAGCGGAAACGACCAAAAGAGAAGGGATTTAATTTTGCACTACACAGGACTCGAAACACCATAAAAGTGTTTTCAAGCTTTTCCGGGTTAGGGCTCCCAGTCTCTGGCAATGTGCAGCACAACTCTTGATTATGTGGTGTTACAACACACCATGTCAGAACACCTCAGGATGAATGTTTCAATACACCTTAAATCGGTCCCAGTACCCTCACAACCATGTGTTTCAATACTCCAGCAAAGTTAAGGTATCGTCTCCTTTAAGGTGGTGGTGGCAGCTCAGATGGCACTAGTTTGTCTTACAAAGCACTTTGTTTTTTACTGTGTGTGTTTGGTTCCTTTAAAGAGCAGCTAGCGTGCTGAGTTTTGCATGTGAATAACACTGTAGGTGTTATGCAGGTGAATGAGGACCCAAAAGCGACGTAATAGAAACAGAGTCTTTATTCCAGTATCAAACAAACAATGATTCTCCTGGATATATCAAAGGTAAATCCAAAACAGGAAACTGAAATCCTCTCGTCAGTAGAGAGGAACGACAGGAGACGCGACCACAGACTGCAGGTCGCTTCAGGAAGGCACAGGCCGTAGCTGACATAGACACCTGCTCACACGCAGCATCTGAAGAAGGCAAAAACACGACAGGGCCCGGGAACAAGGACCGGACAGGCAAAAAGTCAAAACCAAGGAATCCGACAGGAACAGGAGAAGCGAGACCAAAACAGAGGCGAGAAATAGGGACTCTAATCAAGAGGGCTTAAAATATCTGTCTGGTGGACAGCCCTAAGAGCGTGTTGTGAAAAGATGTAATGACGGTCAGTTTAGAGAATGCCATTAATTCGTTAGGCGATAGCGTGAGAATGATCGGAAACAGCTGGAGCAGGATGAAGGATACGATAGAGGGAGAGGACGAAGCAGCGGAAAGGATGCAAATCAGAGAGATCGCGAAAGAGCAGAAACATAAGGCAGAGGCAAGCGAATAGCGCTGAGATATGAGAGAGATGCTGGAGGAAAAGCAAGAGGAAGAAATTGAGACGAAAAAAAGAAACACCTTATCAATAAGTACCTACATTAGACGGAGCAAAGCACAGGGACAAGACATGATGATCAAAGACAAAACATGACAGTACCCCCCACTCACCGAGCGCCTCCTGGCGCACTCGAGAGGAACCCTGGCGGCAACGAAGGAAATCATCAATCAACGAACGTCCAGCACGTCCCGAGATGGAACCCAACTCCTCTCCTCAGGACCGTAACCCTCCCATCCACTAAGTACTGGTGACCACGTCCCCGAGAACGCCTGTCCATGATCTCCGTACCTTGTAAATAGGAGCGCCCTCGACAAGGACGGGGGGGGAAGACGAACGGGGCGCGAAGAAAAGGCTTGACACAAGAGACATGGAAGACAGGTGGAAGCGACGAAGATGTCGCGGAAGAAGCAGTCGCGCGACAGAGACGACAGGATTGACGACCTGAGAGACACGGAACGGACGCAATGCGCGGAGTCAACTTGCGAGAGCTGTCGTAAGGGGAAGGTTACGAGTGGAAAGCCACACTCTCTGACCGCGACAATACCTAGGACTCTTAATCCTACGTTTATTGGCGGCTCTCACAGTCTGCGCCCTGTAACGGCAAAGTGCAGCCTGACCCTCCTCCAGGTGCGCTCACAACGTTGGACAAAAGCCTGAGCGGAGGGAACGCTGGACTCGGCGAGCTGGACGAGAACAGAGGAGGCTGGTACCCAAGACTACTCTGAACGGGATAGCCCGGTAGCAGACGAAGGAAGCGAGTTTGGAGCGTACTCAGCCCAGGGAGACGTTCTGCCCAAGACGCAGGGTTTCGAAACGAAAGGCTGCGTAATATGCGACCAATCGACTGATTGGCCCTTTCTGCTTGACCGTTAGACTGGGGATGAAACCCGGAAGAGAGACTGACGACGAGAGCACCAATCAAAAGACAGAACTCCCTCCAAAACTGTGACGTGAATTGCGGACCTCTGTCTGAAACGGCGTCTAACGGGAGGCCATGAATTCTGAACACATTCTCAATGATGATTTGTGCCGTCTCCTTAGCGGAAGGAAGCTTAGCGAGGGAATGAAATGTGCCGCCTTAGAGAACCTATCGATAACCGTAAGAATCACAGTCTTCCCCGCAGACGAGAAGCAGACCGGTAATAAAGTCTAAGGCATGTGAGACCATGGTCGAGAAGGAATGGGAAGCGGTCTGAGACGACCGGCCGGAGGAGAGTTACCTGACTTAGTCTGCGCGCAGTTCGAACAAAGCAGCCACGAAACGGCGCGTGTCCCGCTCCTGAGTAGGCCACCAAAACCGCTGGCGAATAGAAGCAAGCGTACCCGAACGCCGGGTGGCCAGCTAACTTGGCGAGTGAGCCCACTGAAGAACGCCAGACGAGTAGAGACAGGAACGAACAGAAGGTTACTAGGAAAGGCGCGCGGCGACGCAGTGTGAGTGAGTGCTTGCTTTACCTGTCTCTCAATTCCCCAGACAGTCAACCCGACAACACGCCCTTCAGGGAGATCCCCTCGGGGTCGGTAGCAGCCACAGAAGAACTAAAGAGACGGATAAGGCATCAGGCTTGTGTTCTTATTTTCCGGACGATAGGAAATCACGAACTCGAAACGAGCGAAAAACAACGCCCAACGAGCTTGACGTGCATTAAGTCGTTTGGCAGAACGGATGTACTCAAGGTTCTTATGGTCAGTCCAAACGACAAAAGGGACGGTCGCCCCCTCCAACCACTGTCGCCATTCGCCTATGGCATAGCGGATGGCGAGCAGTTCGCGGTTACCCACATCATATGTTGCGTTCGATGGCGACAGGCGATGAGAAAAGTAAGCGCAAGGATGGACCTTATCGTAGACTGGAAGCGCTGAGACAGAATGGCTCCCACCACCTCTGAAGCGTCAACCTCGACAATGAATTGTTTAGTGACGTCAGGAGTAACAAGGATAGGGGCGGATGTAAAACGCTTCTTGAGGAGATCAAAAGCTCCCTGGGCGGAACCGGACCACTTAAAGCAAGTCTTGACAGAAGTCAGAGCTGTGAGAGGGCAGCCACTTGACCGAAATTACGAATGAAACGCCGATAGAAATTAGCGAAACCGAGAAAGCGCTGCAACTCGACACGTGACTTAGGAACGGGCCAATCGCTGACAGCCTGGACCTTAGCGGGATCCATCTGAATGCCTTCAGCGGAAATAACAGAACCGAGAAATGTGACAGAGGAGATGAAAGGCGCACTTCTCAGCCTTCACGTAGAGACAATTCTCTTAAAGGCGCTGGAGTACACGTCGAACGTGCTGAACATGAATATCTGAGTGACGGTGAAAAAATCAGGATATCGTCAAGGTAAACGAAAACAAAAATGTTCAGCATGTCTCTCAGTACATCATTAACTAATGCCTGAAAGACAGCTGGAGCATTAGCGAGACCGAACGGCAGAACCCGGTATTCAAATGCCCTAACGGAGTGTTAAACGCCGTTTTCCACTCTCCCCCTCTCTGATGCGTACGAGATGGTAAGCGTTACGAAGGTCCAACTTAGTAAAGAACCTGGCTCCCTGCAAAATCTCGAAGGCTGACGACATAAGGGAAGCGGATAACGATTCTTAACCGTTATGTCATTCAGCCCTCGATAATCCACGCAGGGGCGCAGAGTACCGTCCTTCTCTTCAACAGAAAAATCCCGCTCCGGCGGGAGAGGAAGAAGGCACCACGGTACCGGCGTCGAGAGAACAGACAGATAATCCTCGAGAGCCATACGTTCGGAGCCGACAGAGAGTATAGTCTACCCGAGGGGGAGTGGTCCCGGAAGGAGATCAATATAACAATCATACGCCTGTTGAGGAGGAAGGGAGCTGGCTTCTGGACCGACTGGAAGCCGTGCGCAGATCATGATATTCCTCCGGCACTCCTGTCAAATCACCAGGTTCTCCTGAGTAGAAGGGACAGAAGACACAGGAGGGATAGCAGACATTAAACACTTCACATGACAAGAACGTTCCAGGATAGATAGATTACTAGACCAATAATAGAAGGATTATGACATACTAGCCAGGGATGACCCAAAACAACAGGTGTAAAAGTGAACGAAAAATCAAAAAGGAAATGGTCTCACTGTGGTTACCAGATACTGTGGGGTTAAAGGTAGTGTCTCACATTGATACTGGGGAGAAGACTACCATCTAAGGCGAACATGGGCTGGCTTCCCTAACTGTCTGAGAGGAATGTCATGTTTCCGAGCCCATGCTTCGTCCATAAAACACCCTCAGCCCAGAGTCTATCAAGCACTGCAGGAAGCAGCCGAACCGGTCCAGCGTAGATGGACCGACAAGGTAGTACAGGATCTTGATGGAGAGACCTGAGTAGTAGCGCTCACCAGTAGCCCTCCGCTTACTGATGGCTCTGGCTTTACTGGACAACATGACAAAAGATCAGCAGAACGCAATAGAGGCAAAGGCGGTTGGTGATTCTCCGTTCCCTCTCCTTAGTCGAGATGCGAATACCTCCCAGCTGCATGGGCTCAGTCTCTGAGCCGGTGGGAGGAGATGGTTGAGATGCGGAGAGGGGAAACACCGTTAACGCGAGCTCTTCCACGAGCTCGGTGACGAAGATCTACCGTCGTTCTATGCGGATGGCGAGTGCAATCAAAGAGTCCACGCTGGAAGGAACCTCCCGAGAGAATCTCATCCTTAACCTCAGCGTGGAGTCCTCCAGAAAACGAGCGAGCAACCCGGCTCGTTCCAGTCACTGGATGCAGCAAGAGTGGGAACTCTATAGAGTAATCCGTTATGGATCGATCACCTTGACATAGGAAGCCAGGCCCTGGAAGCCTCCTTCCAAAAACTGAACGATCAAAAACCCGTATCATCTCCTCTTTAAAGTTCTGATAAACGTTAGAACACTCAGCCCTTGCCTCCCAGATAGCTGTGCCCACTCCCGAGCCCGACCAGTAAGGAGTGATATGACGTAAGCGATCCGCTCTCTCTCTTGAGTATGTGTTGGGCTGGAGAGAGAACAATATCACATGGTGAGAAAGGAGCGACACTCAGTGGGCTGCCAGAGTAACATGGTGGGTTATTAACCCTAGGTTCCGGAGACTCGGAAGACCAGGAGAGTAGCTGTGGCACGAGACAAGACTCTGAAACTGTCCTGAAGATCGAGACCTGAGCGGACGAGGTCTCAACAGGCATGACGACAGCAGACAATTCCTGCTCGTGTCTGCCGAGCATTGCTCCCTGGATCTCGACGGCAGTGTTGCGAGAATCCGTAGTCGCTGGGTCCATTCTTGGTCGGATTCTTCTGTTATGCAGGTGAATGAGGACCCAAAAGCGACGTAATAGAAACAGAGTCTTTATTCCAGTATCAAACAAACAATGATTCTCTGGATATATCAAAGGTAAATCCAAACAGGAAACTGAAATCCTCTCGTCAGTAGGAAGAACGACAGAGACGCGACCACAGACTGCAGGTCCCTCAGAGAAGCACAGGCCGTAGCTGACATAGCACCTGCTCACACGCAGCATCTGAAGAAGGCAAAACACGACGAGGGCGGAACAAAGGACAAGGGACACCACAAACACATCAAACAAGAATCCGACAAGGACAGAAGCGGAAAACAGAGGGAGAAATAGGGACTCTAATCAGAGGGCAAAATAGGGGACAGGTGTGAAAGAGTAAATGAGGTCGTTAGGAGAATGAGAAACAGCTGGGAGCAGGAACGGAACGATAGAGAGAGAGAGCGGGAGAGAAAGAGAGGGAGGAGGAGAGAGAGAGAGAGAAAGAGGGAAAGAACCTAATAAGACCAGCAGAGGGAAGCACAGGGACAAGACATGATGATCAAAGACAAAACATGACAGTAGGTGTTGCAATGAAGTGGTTTTAAAAAAACATCTTGGTGAAAAGGGCTCAAATCTTAGATTTGAGAAATAAGTGTAGCCTCGTAACGAAAGAAAACTCTGGGATCCTCCTTTTAACAGTGGCCATCAAAATTGCTTTAAAAGGAGTGTTTTCCCGCGACTGCACATAGAAATGTTGTACAATGACTGGCCATTTATATTTCACTCCCTGTGCGGCACTCGGAATTTGATTGCACCTCTAGAGGAACATTATTTTCTCACATAGAATGCAACAGGCTGAACAAGAATAGATCAACTATTCTACTATGGGGTTGTCTGATTTTGCTGTTGCTTACTCGTGTTGTTGGCTGTGGAAAATGTTCCCTGAACAATTTTTCATTAAATAATGAAAAATGACCAAAGTTTGGCGGCCTACCTACCAGGTCTCATTTGGATCATAGCGAGACCTGGCCCAATTTAACCCCTGTACATTATTGTCATTAAACTTTGAATGGATTCATTCATATCACTGTCATGTTACTTGTAATGGTCTCAGACAGTAAATGTCATCATATCCGTTAGTAGATCTACTCTATCGCGGAATAGCAGCAGCAGCCCATCCCTCTTGTAATTATATCCAGAACATCACCCTGCACTCGCTGGTATAGTGGGCAGGCACAACCCAGTAAGGAAAACAAATTACCAACATGACCGCTATTCATAGGCAAGTTGACCAGAGTTTTACCACTTCTACGCAAGTAGATGGTTTGTTTGGTGAATCAGTGGCTGCCAGTGGCTGTTGCTATGGAGGAGGGCACACATGGAAAAATGGTTTCCATGGTGCTCGTACAGATAAACATGCTGATGCGACCTGCATTATGATAGGGACTGTGACACACGTAATCTACAAATAGGACAATAGGCCCACATCAGTATTAATAAAAAATCATTTTGGAATAAAGCTCATGTTGAGTGTACAGGGGTATGGTTATGTACACTAAACCTGCACACCTGTATCTGATCTGGATGGTGTCTTCATCTCTAGAGAATACATGCAAACGTGATCAGAACACTAGAAATGCCATGGAAACGTTTGGGGGAAAGATACCAAATCTCCTTGCCCCCCCAGCAAAATGTGCCTACATTTAGGCTGTTGTTTAAGTGTGTGTTTCACACTATCTTGAGGTAATAATCTGAGTATAATGCTTGTATGGATGTCAACCCCAACACATATTCATGTCATCGTCACCAATCAACTGCATTACAGTTAAAAACGAGTTTGACTACCACCACTGATTTCTGCATGCTAGCTACGCTACCAGCTTATACGAACGGGAGTTAGCATTTAGCAGTCACTTCTTCTAAACCTGAAAAGGGACACCTTCTAAATGTTATGCAGCGAAAACATCCAAATATATCCAAACTGGATATTAGTAACCACATTGTGGGCCTCTTAAAATAAATAAATCATGACGGATTTAACGAATATCCACTTCGTTAGATCAGATTTGTTGAATGTGTGCCAATCCGGCATCCTCCTTCTATCCGCCATGGTCTGCATTTCATTGACCTCTTTACTGCATCTATAGTCAGAGGAATCTGACTCATCACCCTGCCAAGTCACAAGGCCAGAAGGAAGCAGTCCAAACAACGCATAGCTTCCTTCCCCTGTGCCCTCTTCCTCATGTGTTTTCCGGACATGTGTTGGGAGCCCGAAAGCAAAAACCCAGCTAACAATTGTAGGGAGAGAAAAAGGTTTTGTAATGTTACCTGTAATGTTACCCTGATGTTTGACTGTCCAGATACATAGATTGTTCCCCCCTAACTAACAGGTATGTTAGCAGAAACCTCCTATAACCTCTTTAGCATGTTTTGACATTAGCGTCAGGAGACCATTAGTGTCAAACAGAACTTACCCAGAATGTAGTTGCCATGTTCTCATAATATCCCATATGAATGTTCGATGCACTTTTCATGGAACGTTTTAAGAACATTAATGTGTCCAGTTTTCTGAGGGTTAGGAGAATATTTCATCGACATTACACCAAACATACACAGAATGTGTACACATTCTGAACATTCATGTGTCCAGTTATCTGAGGGTTAATGTTCTAGACATGTTTCATTGGAACGTAGCAAGAACATTCCTGTGTCCAAGGACATTTTAAACATAGGACATTCTGTCATGGTCCCTGGAGGAATTTGTCTACTTCCCGGCTTTTTTTCCGGGGACGTCCCTAATGGACGTTGCAATATGGTCCCAAAAAAACAGAATTTATTTCATTACACATCACCCCTTGTAACTATTGTCCATCATTGAACCATTTACAACTCTTTGTCTGTTGGCAAAGTTAGGGACATCCACACACAGTGCTTTCAACCTACATATTTGACACAGGATTACATTGTGCATGTTTATTTAACATGTCTCACTGGGGATTTGAACTCACAACCTATTGGTTCACAGAATTTACGATCTTCCTGCTACGCCAGCACGTCTGTGTCGATGATTGATTTCACTTCGAAGTAAATCTCAGCCCTGTTATTTCTCAGAGTGTTTACAGAGTAACATTAAAACAGAGTAATGTGCCCCAGCATCACTAGACTTTACAGAAAACCCCAAAATTGCTGAAATAAGCCAATCAAATCAATGACGAGAGAATAGTGAGATGGTGGCATAGCAGGAAGCTCGGAATGCTGTGAACCAAGAGATTATGCATTCAAATCCCAGGTGAGGACATGTTGTATAATAACTACTGTATAAATGAACATGCACAATGAAATCAAATATGTAAGTTGAAAATGTGTATGTGAAAAGCACTGCTCCTGTGTGAGGGTGTCCCTTGCCAACATACAAAGAGCTGGGAAATGAATCAGTGGTTCACCAATCATACACTGTACTACAGTAACATCGGGTGGTGTATAAAGAAATATTTTGTAGGAGAATTTGGACCATCTGGCAACATCCTAAAAACATCTTTAGGGACGTCCCAGCTGGGAACTACACAAAAACCTCCAGGGTGTGAATGTTCTTGCAATGTCCCATGAAACGTGTCCAGAACATGATTATCTTATATTCAGACAACATTGCAACCATGTTCTGAGTATGTTTGGTGTGACGTTGATAGAATATTCTTCTAACCCTCAGAAAACTGGACACTGGAACAGTCTTGCAATGTTCCAATGAAACATGTTTGAAACATTAATATTGAATATTCTGAGAACATGGTATCCACGTTCTGGGTAAGTTCCGTTTTACATTAAGGGAATGGTCTCTTGAACACAGTCCTTGCACTGGAGCATTCCTATGAAAACGTTAGGTAATGACATAATGAGACTCTTAAGGGAACGTTCTCTAAAGTTGTGGGAACATTTGTTGTTAGCTGGGAAGAGAGCAGGGGTTGAAAGAAGGGGATGAAAGACAAGAGGGAAATTAATTCACTGGTCTGAGGAATAGAAGACACTTTCAGTTTCCTCCGAACACTATAAATACAACCTCAGTCAGTCATCAAATTATAGCCATCTGCATTGGCTGCTGCCCAGGACACTGCCCATGCACAATACAGCAGTGTTAGCTTGGGTGTGGCGGCTAAGGGGGATAAGAGCTGTCTTCAGATCAGTTCTAGTGCATTCCCAGAGGAGCTGTGATGACTCTCACATACTCAGACAGACATGTGAGACCAAACCTCTCAGCTGTTTTACAACTCGGGTCTTCTGTCTACTCTGGTAGAATGTTAACCATAACTCAAACTTAATGATGCTTTACCATGGATCAACAAGGCTAGATTTCACCTAGGCTATACGCTCCCGGGAGGCCATTTCTTTTCAGAGTTAGCACCACATGTTTTACGAATGCTACCCAACTGGTCCTGAACTTCACCTGCACTTTGACAAAGGAAGTTCTCGCATTTTTGTGAAATCAGCATCAGTGTTATTTTTGTGATATTGTCTTGTTTGGCCACAGAGTGACTGTCTCTAGGTTGTGGTCTAGGTTTGTGAATCATACAGAGGTGGAACACCTCTGCTCACTCTGTGAGTGGGCTGATGGTAGTGAGGGCTGTCAGACAATAAAGGTTGAGAAATGCCTCGAAAAAACAAAGCATGGAACATTAAAACCCCATGCAAACCCTTTAAAAATGGCCAATTTCTTTACACATGTATTCTATTCACAGCACTCTAGGGGAGGTAGTGAATTCCAGGTACTCTGCTGAGACTAGGACCATTGTATCTCGTTACAAAATGGTGCTTCTTCCCCACAGGCTGGAACAGTGAGCTCAGCACGGACCAGAAAATCCCTAAGCAGAATTGTTTGGCATCACCCTCTACTTCAGTATTTTATCCCCTTTTCTCTGAGAACAATCCAGCTAAAGCTCCAGCTTAAGGACCATGAAGCTCATTGGGATTTGCTTTGTTAATTTAATTGACTTTTAGAGAACAGTTTATTTTTATTTTTGGTTCCAAGCCGCAGGCTCCTGTTCTATTAGCAGACATCTCGTATTTGGACCATGTCCCCAGAGTTCTCTGAAGCATATACAGCTTGGACACAATCAGAAACGTATAGACAGGGCTTCCTGACAATCTTCAGTATTTGCATATAGCCATAATATTTGTCTGCATTTAGGCTCCAGTCTCTTCGGAGGCACGGGGTTCAAATCCCACCGCTGCCACCAATAACAGATTTCTGCCTTAATTATAATGTTCTTACGCTCATTTTAGAGGGAAAGTAAACTCTCATTTGTGAACATTTGTATCGTTTTTTTGCAACTTGTTTATTTTCACTTTGCCATGGTTTGTAAATATAGTACGTATAATATAGTCATCATCTGCTGTGTATGTTTGTACATGTGATAACAGTTAGAATAATTGTATCGTTCAACATTGGGAGTTGCCTACATTGTGTATCCTTGGCAAGAGAGCAGAACTGTGCTGTGTGCCACTAAAGGTCACTGTGTGCATTTGGCTCTGTACGGGGACAGTTAATCACAACTGTCTTTGTTCATGAAAGAGCAAGCTTTGCACCTTCAAATGCGCACAGTGTGATCACAAAGGCCCTGGGCGAGACGCTAAAAGTTGTATCGACTGTCTTATTTTAGTTCTGTATACATGTGTTTGGGGGCTCTCTAATGCAGTATTTTGTTTCCCAATGTTTGTTGCGGATCTGGTTGGAAAGGGATCATTTTCCAGGATGAGAAAGCGCAGGACGAACATACCCTGGTTGCGTTTGGCAGTAGGCCTAAGGCCGTTAATGTTGATAAAACACAGATACTGACTACCACTCAACCATCTAAACACACACACACACACACACACACACATTGAATAAGTCTTGAAAGCATATTTTTACCTTTTATAGTTACAATAATGAGTCAGAATAACTGCACACGTGCACTTTATACAGCACAAAGTCTTGCAATTAGATCTGTCTCTTGTGGTGGCATTGCGCCTTCTACTCTTGGCAAGAGTGCTCTGCTGCTGAGTTGCTGGGTGCTCTGTTAGTTTTTGAGGGACACTGTGCCCTCTTTGGAATGTTCTGGGTGAGATGTAGCGATGTCTGTCTTTTCCTCCCGGTCCCCAGAACATCTGCATTGTCTGTCGTTCGGAACAGTGTCAGAGTTCCACTTCGATGAATTCCAGAAAGGCGCTCTGGTTTGACCTATAATCCCCAGAAGGCGAGTGTGCGGCTTGTGGAAAGCCCCCTTCTATGTCTCTTGGCTCTGGCTTTGGAAAACCCTGCCTTGGAAACAGGGCCTTGGAGGTCAAGCTATTGCTATTTAGGAGCACAAGCTATTGGGAAATAATTGGCTTCCTGAGTGGTTTACTGTTGGAGAGGGACTCCGGAGAACGTGGTCCAAGGCAGATGGCTGAATTTGCATATAGCTGGAAAGGAGACAGCCAAAAAGCCTGGGAAACCCTACAGCCCATAGTTGGCTCCCAGAAACCCTCTCTAATGATAATGACTGATGTCTCAGTGAGAGAATCCTTTTGAAGTGATGAGAACACCTCTTCAGAGAGCAACAGCTGTACAAGGCCTGATAATGTTTTAGTTAATCCAAAAATAGCTTTTTCATGTTGGTCAGTACAGCAGAGATGCAATGGAATAGAGTTGCAGCTGAACCATGATACAAAGGGACGATAAACTGAAAATTACCAACACCGACATTGCATAGGCCAACGTTGGTGATTTTGCTTCACATGTTTTCTGTAGATTGTTCTAAAAACCATTATCTGGTCAACAGTAATAACCTATACATTACGTTGATCCCTGCTATGATGGTTTCTGCCTGTCCCTTTTTTGCTGTCGGTTACTGTGTGAGCAGACCACTCTCACTCCCCCTCCCCACTATGCGCACAGAGGAGGGAGAGATGCATTCTGAGAAGCTCAAGCATATGACCATTGCTCAAAATGCAATTGCGGGAAAAATACAGTTTTCAAAGCAACTACTGTTGTTCCAGTTACAGAGAGGAGAATCACAGCTTTCTATGAGTATATACTGTATTGCTTACCTACCAATATTGAGTTCATGACAACATTTTACAACCGGAGTAAGCTGTAGTATGGTTTTGATTCGCCCCGGAGCAAGCAGAGTGCGCCATTTGCAGTGAATGGGCCTACATCAAGTAGCCTAGTCCTAGCTCTGGAAAGTTTTTCAAAGACATTAGAATACATTTACTGATAGATTAATAAATTAGCCTACATGGCTATATAGCAACAATATCATATTGTAATGACCACGATAGATCATAAATGAGAGAACGTCCACTACAGTTCTCGAGTTCTTGAATTGACGGCTTACTGACTCCAAACTCACAGGTTACTGTTTGGCTGTAGCCTACGCCAAATAAGTCAGATAAAACGATCACAGCTACTCAACTCACTGTCGGGACAAGAAAAAGAGAGAGAACAATGACAGCATGGCATATAACAGACGTCTCAACTAACCTGAATTCAACGTGAAATCACCCCCAAAAAGTTGGGTGAAATTCCCTTACGTTGATTACTTATTTCAAATCAAATCAGTTTTCCACGTCGATTCAATATAATCACATAGAATGTTTTTGTTGATATGATGTGGAAACAACGTTGAATCAACCGGTTTTTGCCCAGTGGGAGGCTACCATCTCAGTTGTCTTACTTTGCAATGGAAAAAAATGTCTAGAGCCCTGCCGCTAATGTAAATGAACTGTCCATAAAAAAAGTAAAAAATGTATTTGTTGTTATCCAGCAGAATAGTTACATGTACCACCATATGACTTATTGTCCATATCGCCCAGCTCTATGAAAGGGTATCAAGCTAATTTTCTGTTGATATCCCTATGCCATTTGGTACCAAGAATCCACCCCACACCACACATTTGTCGATAAAATTGGCAACTATATGAATTAATAAGTGACTGTATACTTAACAAAAATACACCTAACCATATTTATTGACTGTTCAAAGAATACTGTATGTCAGAATATTTTTTCTTTCTTTAACGCTCCTCATTTTTTGTCTCCCCAGCATCCTACTTTGGGGACAGTTTCTGCAAGATAACTTCGATCCAAGATGTCTCCTCCTTTCACCTGTCGCTGCAGTTCAAGACCAGCCGACGAAGTGGACTCCTCCTCCTGGCTGCAGGGATGCAGGACTACCTATTCCTGGAACTCCAGAATGGGAAGTTACAGGTTAGTATCAACACCTGTATTGTAGGAAATAGGATTCTATTTGCAATGTACTATCAGACCGGCTTAACCCAAGGCAACCTAGCAAGCTGTTGCAAAGTGTATTTTACACAAGCTTTATGTTGTTATTAAACCACCCAGAAATGTACAAGGCATGGTTATTTAGGTGGATGACTGATTGTGAATCCTAGATGGCAAACATGTTTTGTCAGCTGGTTCACAATATTCCAGTTTATAGTTCTATCCAGGGTTGGAATTGGAAAAAGTCACTCTGGGGACTGACCATGTCAAATCCTAGAAATTCAAATTAAACACCGTTTTACAAAAATGCTTTCACTTTGGGGACTCGGTTCCTACCCATTCCCCCGCCCCCCAATTCCACCTCTGGTTCTATCCTGTGGAGATGAGGCACTAAAAGTATTAGAAAAAGGACACCTGTCTTAAAACTTCCTATATATGTCCTATATTGTAATTGAAAGACTGACAACAGCATCTGTGATGTCACTTTCCTCTTTCCAAACCAACAATGTACTTCAACCTAATACATTTAAAGATTATAACAGAAGTGAAAGCAGGCTGGTGGTGTGTGCTCATTAAAGAACCATGTATGTGACAGTTTCAATTAGATGGTACTCTGAAATCATTCGACACTGCTTTACTGGTTGTCACTTTAAATGGGATTCCTGACATTTTAATTCCATAATGAATTTCTTGGCAGAGTCTGTGAGGAACTGAATTGGCATCAGATGTGCTGCCATAAACAATCCCTAAATTGTGTACAATAAACAAGGTATATTGTTTTTAGAGGTCTGGTGCGTTTGCTATTAATAACGTTTGAATATGATAGAATCACAAGAAAGCTATGATGCTGCTCTGATCCATAAGAAGCCGTTTGTAAGGACAAGATAGGTGAAAGAGGTATGCCCCCCAAAAGACAATCACAAGTCTATGCTAGATTGATTCCTCTTTGATATCATCTTTCAAATCCTTTTAGATAATCGTTCATGGAAAGAAAGGCTATGACGAAGGAATCCTTTCACGAATATAATGACAGTCCAAAAAACATACAATTATTGAGCTTCATAAAATAGCAATGACACTTCTCTTCTCTCTTTTTTCACATAGGTGCGAATGAACCTTGGGGCCGGTGAGATGGTGCTGTCATCATCTCTGGGGCTGCAACTGAACAACCTCCTGGAGCACAAGGTGTCTATCACGATGCAGGAGGCCAAACTGACCATGCTGATCGATGACCTCTTTTCCACTTTCATCTCTGTGCCTGAAACCCAGGAGGACCTCAACATTGACATGGGGGTTTACATGGGGGGCACCGGAGACTTAGACGCCCCATATCTCAGCAATGCCATACCTCCATTCCGCGGTTGCATGACCAATGTCAAGTTGGAGTCCCATCAGTTTGATATTCTCGACTCCGAGCCCATTGACTGCCATGATACAAAGCAGTCCTGTAGCAGTGAGTTTGAGGTTGGTGATGGAGAGGCGACCAGCTTTATCAGCCCAGACTCATTTGTGTCCTTCCCTACTTGGAGCGGGGCTAGTGGTAGTGAAAGGACCTTGGAGTTTCTCATGAAGACCACCATCGAGGATGCCCTACTCACCTTCCACCCTGGACGAGAGTCAGACTTTATAGCTGTTGGCGTTGTAGGCGGTTACCTAAAAGGTGTGGTGGACCTTGGGAGTGGGATGGTGGTACTGGACAACCCCAGAGTACAGCTAGATGATGATCAGTGGCATAGGATCAGAGTCACTGTAGATGCGAGTGTGTTTGAGATTAACGTGGACAGCCAGCCTGCCTCTATCCCTCTAAGGGGCTCAGAGCGATTGGATCTAGTTGGCAATCTGTATATGGGGGGAATCCAGGGCAAGATGAAGGATGTGTTTCGTGATAGTAGCTTGTCTCGTATGGAGGTGGAAATAACATCTGAGTCTTTTATCGGATGCATGGGAGAAATCAAAGTGAACCAGAAGGACAGAAGCCTGCAGGACGCGTTGGTCACCAAAGACGTCCATGTGAAATGCGAGGGAGAGGACTATGACTACTCAAGTTACTATGATTTGGAGGCAACCACAACTACGGCTCCTGTTCGGATCCGATATGTCGACGCTGACCCTAATGAAAGACATTGCTACCCAACTGACGACACACCAGAGGCCTTCCGGAACATTACAAAACTTATTGAAGTCAACCCTTTGCTTGTGCCCGAGGGTGGGGAAGCTTTTCTCGATATTAACAACCTTAGCCCTACATTTGACCTAAACACTGTGGGAATCCGCCAATCCCAGATCATCTTCACTCTACAAAGTGACCCTTGGTACGGACTCGTAGACATGAACATCAATACCAGACGTACCAAAAAGTTTACACTCCTGGATGTGGTCAACAAGAAAATCAAGTATCTCCACGACGGCAATGAAAAGTATGGCGATCAGATCCAGTTGGAGGTGGTTGCCCATAGTAACAGTTACCTTCCAGGATGTCTTAAAAAAACCCACCAGTACATTCTCCCAGTGGAGATCATACCTGTCAATGACACACCACAACTAAACGGAGGAGACATTTCCATCACAGAAAACGGTCGCACTCGCTTAAATCCCAACCTTATCAAGATTGTGGATTCGGACACTCGCTGTGATGAATTGATTGTCACCGTGACCTCAGAACCTCCCAGAGGGGTTGGCTACTTAGAAAATGCCCAGCAACCAGGAAGAAGTATCAAAGAGTTCACATGCAGACAGTTGAAAGACGGCAATATATATTTTGTCCACAGAACTGGGAGCGGTGGGATAACTTTACAGGTATCTGACGGACAATCCATAAGTCATTCGACCACTTTTAAACTGTCCATTACACAGCCCCAAATGAGCCTTGTGACCAATACTGGCCTTCTGTTGTCTCAGGGAAGCAACTCTTCCATTGGGATCCAGAACCTGGCCGTCATTGCCACCCCTCGTAATGGAGATATTGTGTTTAATGTCACACAGGCTCTGAGATATGGTGAATTGCATGTTCTCACTAGCAATGGTTTGCCCAAACAGGTGACATCTTTTCACCAGTCAGATTTGGAGCAAGATCGCTTGAGATATGTTAGCACAGACTCAAGTGACCTGGAGGACATTGTGTCAGATAATTTTCAATTTGATGTCCATCTTGGACAGTTTTCCCTATGGAACAATACTTTTTTGATCAAGATCACACCCTCACAGGTTAAAATGGCCCAAGTAGTTCCCCTTGAGATTGAAGGCAAGGTAGAGCAAAAGGCAATAAAACACACTGAACTTGAAGCAGAAGTGAAGGGGAAAAGTGTAGCCCCAGAAACTATAAGATACATCCTTCTGAAGGCCCCCACACTGGGTACTCTTCAAATGATCGACAGGAAGCTAGTTGAGGGAGACAGTTTCACCCAACAGGACCTCTGGAATGCCCAGGTCAGCTATAGAGTCCAGGTGCAAAGGACGGTGGCTAATGAGGACCAGTTCCAGTTCAGAGTCTTTGCAGAGAATCAGTACTCCCCTATATACACCTACCCAATCAAGATCCAGGCTGATTCAGACGCCCCTGTTTTGACTAATGAGAGACTAATTGTCTTGGAGGGCGGAGAGAATATTCTGAACAAAGACTATCTATGGGTTCAGACATCCATCTCGACAAACTTTGTTTACAGGGTGACACAAGACCCCAAGTATGGCCGTCTCATCAGGGAGTCCCCATCTGGACAGCCCAGGTTCGACGGGGCCATTAGAATGTTCAGCAATGAGGATCTGAATCTAGATAGGCTGATCTACCAACATGATGGCTCAGAGTCTAGCGATGATGAGTTCTCTTTCCTGGTATTTGAGCAAGCAGCAGGAAGTGAAAACATCAGAATCGATGGTCAAGAGTCTTTGAGCAGCATGTTTAGAATATCTATTCAGTCCAAGAACGACCACGTGCCTCTTAGAGTGGTTGATAAAACCTTTAACGTGGTGCGAAATGGACAACGTTTGCTGACCACAGAAGATATCCTCTTCAGGGACGATGACTCAGGGTTCAATGATACCCAGTTGGTCTTTGTTCGCACAGGCATTCTCTCAGGAAATATTGTCTCCCCATCAGACCCCTCGCAGCCCCTCTTTCGTTTCACTCAAGCGGACGTGAAAGACCAGAATGTTCTATTTGTGCACCATGGGGCAGACCGTGAGCGCTTCCAGCTCCAGGTTTCTGATGGCCTGCATAAGACCACAGCCCTGCTGCAGATCCAGGCTGGTGAGGCCTACCTCCGTGTGGTGAACAACACTATGGTTGTCATGGACCATGGAAGCACAAAGACGCTCAACACCAGTCTGTTGAGTGCAGAGTCCAACATGGACATAAGAGACGCCAGTGACATTAGGTACCAAGTGACATCACCCCCTAGTGATGGGAAGATCATCGTGAGTGGGATTGAGGCCTCTTGGTTCACACAGGAGGATCTGAAAAAGGGTGTGGTGTCCTACGAGCATAACGACCAGAGTCTGAGCTCCAAGGACTCGTTTGGCTTCACTGTGGAAGCGAAAGGATTTTCTGAGGAGGGCACATTCAGAATAAAGATCTTCAAGCAAGGCTATCTGTCAGAGCCTGAGGTCATCACCAATGAGATAATCATCTCCTATGAGGGAGAGCACACCGTGATTAACCAGGATCATCTTAAGGTATGTTTACTGTATATTCCCCTCTATGTTTACCAATCGTTGACTTCCACCTTTGCCTACTGTTTGTTCTTGAATCTATTACAATACCGCGAACTGCATGACTTAGTAGACTGTAATTGTGTTTATGAAGCAGTCATTAGAGTTGCAAGTACCCAAGCATGCACCCTCAACAGTATGTACACTTTATGGCTGCACGATCTGGATAAAATATCTAATTGCGATTTTTTGGGGGAAAGATATTGCAATTGCGAGTATGAATTGCGATTTTCGAAGCACTTGGGTGAAAACGTCAGACTTAGTTAAAACAAGAGTCAGGGTAGAGAACATCACTTCTAAAATGAGATCATATGAATGACTACATACTGTGCTAACTGAATACAAAACCAAATGAAACAAATATTTTCCAACATTGTTATAGGCTACATATGATAATAGTACTATTACACCAACATATTAACAAACGTTTTTACCATGATCATCAAAATATAGTGTGCATTTATTAATAAATTAATGAATAACATTATGAATTCCTATTTTACCATTATGAGTTCCTAAATAACCTAAGTTAATTATTTTTTCAGGCAGCCATGGCCTGCAGATGGAATAGGAAACTTATGATTGTGCAATTATGTATAAGTAGACTCAATAATTATTATAATTGAAATTGTAAGCCTTAAAAACATGTAACGTGTAGCCTACCAATTGCAAGGTGCAGCCTGTGTCCAAAACATTGCAGTCTGGTTGTCACGTCCTGCCCATAGAAAGCCTGTATTTTCTATGGTAGAGTAGGTCAGGGCGTGACTAGGGGTTTTAGTCTAGTTTATTATTTCTATGTGGGGTTCTAGGTTTAGCTAGCTGCCAATACGACAAGAGAGACAATAGTACATAAAGAGAGACCTAAGACAACAACATAGCTAGGCAGCAACACATGACAACACAGCGTGGTAGCAACACATGACAACAGCATGGTAGTGACACAACATGATAGCAGCACAAAACATGGTACAAACATTATTGGGCACAGACAACAGCACAAAGGGCAAGAAGGTAGAGACAACAATACATCACGCAAAGCAGCCACAATTGTCAGTAAGTGTCCATGATTGAGTCTTTGAATGAAGACGATTGAGATAAAACTGTCCAGTTTGAGTGTTTGTTGCAGCTCGTTCCAGTCGCTAGCTGCAGCGAACTGAAAAGACGAGCGACCCAGGGATGTGTGTGCTTTGGGGACCTTTAACAGAATGTGACTGGCAGAACGGGTGTTGTATGTGGAGGATGAGGGCTGCAGTAGGTATCTCAGATAGGCCTAAGAAGGTTTTATAAATAAGCATCAACCAGTGGGTTTTGCGACGGGTATACAGAGATGACCAGTTTACAGAGGAGTATAGAGTACAGTGATGTGTCCTGTAAGGAGCATTGGTGGCATTTCTGATGGCCAAATGGTAAAGAACATCTTGCCGCTCGAGGGCACCCTTACCTGCTGATCTATAAATTATGTCTCTGTAATCTAGCATGGGTAGGATGGTCATCTGAATCAGGGTTAGTTTGGTAGCTGCGGTGAAAGAGGAGCGATTACGATAGAGGAAACCAAGTCTAGATGTAACTTTAGCCTGCAGCTTTGACATGTGCTGAGAGAAGGATAGTGTACTGTCTAGCCATACTCCCAAGTACTTGTATGAGGTGACTACCTCAAATTCTAAACCCTCAGAGGTAGTAATCACACCTGTGGGGAGAGGGGCATACTTCTTACCAAACCACATGACCTTTGTTTTGGAGGTGTTCAGAACAAGGTTAAGGGTAGAGAAAGCTTGTTGGACATGAAGAAAGCTTTGTTGTAGAGCATTTAACACAACATTTGGGGACGGGCCAGCTGAGTAGAAGACTGTAGCATCTGCATATAAATGGATGAAAGAGCTTCCTACTGCCTGAGCAATGTTGTTGATGTAAATTGAGAAGAGCGTGTGGCCTAGGATTGAGCCTTGGGGTACTCCCTTCGTGACAGGCAGTGGCTGAGACAGCAGCTTTTCTGACTTTTTACACTGCACTCTTTGAGAGAGGTAGTTAGCAAACCAGGCCAAAAACCCCTCAGAGACACCAATACTTCTTAGTTGACCCACAAGAATGGAATGGTCTACCCTATCAAAAGCTTTGGCCAAGTCAATAAAAATAGCAGCACAACATTGCTTAGAATCAAGGGCAATGGTGACATCATTGAGGACCTTTAAGGTTGCAGTGACACATCCATAACCTGAGGGGAAACCAGATTGCATACCAGAGAGAATACTATAGACATCAAGAAAGCCAGTCAGTTGATTATTGACACGTTTTTCCAACACTTTTGATAATCAAGGCAAAATAGAAATAGGCCTGTAACAGTTAGGATCAGCTTGATCTCCCCTTTTAAATAAAGGACGAACTGTGGCTGCCTTGCAAGCAATGGGAACTTCCCCAGAAAGGAGAGACAGGTTCAAAAGGTCGGAGATAGGCTTGGCGATGATAGGGGCATCAACATTAAAGAAGAAAGGGCCTAAACCATCTGACCCAGATGGTTTTTGGGGTCAAGTTTCAGGAGCTCCTTTAGCACCTCGGACTCAGTGACTGCCTGCAGGGAGAAACTTTGTAGCGCGGCAGGGGAAAAAGAGGGAGAAGCATCAGGGATAGTCGGATTTGAAGGGGTGGGAGATGAGGAAATGTTGGACGGGCAAGGAGGCATGGTTGAGTCAAATAGGAATCCTGACTTAACCTCTCTGGGATATGTGGGACGGTAGCGTCCCACCTGGCCAACATCCAGTGAAAATGCAGAGCGCCAAATTCAAATAAATTACTTTCAACTTTCATGAAATCACACATTCAATATACCAAATTAAAGCTACACTTGTTGTGAATCCAGCCAACGTGTCAGATTTCAAAAATGCTTTACGGCGAAAGCAAACAATGCTATTATCTGAGGATAGCAACCACACAAACAAACACAGACCATCATATTTCAACACTCCCGGCGCGACACAAAACGCATAAATAAAGATATAATTCATGCCTTACCTTTGACGAGCTTCTTCTGTTGGCACTCCAATATGTCCCATAAACATCACAAATGGTCCTTTTGTTCGATTAATTCCGTCGATATATATCCAAAATGTCCATTTATGTGGCGCGTTTGATCCAGAAAAACACCGGTTCCAACTTGCACAACGTGACTACAAAATATCTCAAAAGTTACCTGTAAGCTTTGTCCAAACATTTCTAACTACTTTTGTAATACAACTTTAGGTATTTTTTTTTCTCAACCAATTTCTAAAGACTGTTGACATCCAGTGGAAGCGATAGGAACTGCAGGAAGGTCCCTTAGAAATCTGGATTCCCAATGAAAACCCATTGAAAAGAGAGTGACCGGCCTCCCGGGTGGCGCAGTGGTCTAGGACACTGCATCGCAGCGCTAGCTGTGCCATCAGACACTCTGGGTTCGCGCCCAGTCTCTGTCCCAGCCGGCCGCGACCGGGAGGTCCGTGGGGCGACGCACAATTGGCCTAGCGTCGTCCGGGTTAAGAAGGGTTTGGCCGGTAGGGATATCCTTGTCTCATCGCGCACCAGCGACTCCTGTGGCGGGCCGGGCGCAGTGCACGCAGCGCAGTGCAGGTGCACGGTGTTTCCTCCGACACATTGGTGCGGCTGGCTTCCGGGTTGGATGCGCGCGTGTTAAGAAGCAGTGCGCCTTGTTTGGGTTGTTTTTCGGAGGACGCATGGCTTTCGACCTTCGTCTCTCCCGAGCCCGTACGGGAGTTGTAGCGATGAGACAAGATAGTAACTACTAACAATTGGATAGCACGAAATTGGGGAGAAAAAGGGTGGTAAAATTCAACAACAAAAAAATAAAAATAAAAGAGAGTGACCTAAAAAAAAAGAAATCTGAATGGTTTGTCCTCGGGGTTTTGCCTGATAAATAAATTCTGTTATAGTCACAGACATGATTCAAACAGTTTTAGAAACTTCATAGTGTTTTCTATCCAATACTAATAATAGTATGCATATATTAGCATCTGGGACTGAGTAGGAGGCAGTTTACTCTGGGCACACTTTTCATACAAACGTGAAAATACTGCCCCCTATCCTAGAGAAGTTAATGAAGTGGTGATTAAAGAGCTCAGCCATGTGCTTCTTGTCAGTAACAACCACATCGTTAGCTTTAAGGGACATGGGTAGCTGTGAGGAGGGTTTAATCTCCAGGTCTTTAAAGTAACTGTCACGATCGTCGTAAAGTGAAAGAGAGGAGGACCAAGGCGCAGCGTGATAGCAATACATCTTTACTTTAATAAAGACGAAAAAACGAAGAACACTATACAAACAAAATCAAAACAATAAACCGACGAACGTGAAGCTATACAAACTAAGTGCTAACATGCAACATAGACATAGACAATCACCCACAAACTACCTAATGACTATGGTTGCCTAAATATGGCTCCCAATCAGAGACAACGATAGACAGCTGTCTCTAATTGAGAACCAATCTAGGCAACCATAGACATACATACACCTAGACTAAACACTGCCCCATAAACATACAAAAAAAAACTAGACAATACAAAACACATACTTCCCCCATGTCACACCCTGACCTAACTAAAATAATAAAGAAAACAAAGATAACTAAGGCCAGGGCGTGACAGTAACTAACTTTGTCCTTCCGGATAGCCTGCGTGCACTTATTTCTCATTTGCCTGAACGAGAGCCAGTCAGCCTGAGTATGCGTGTGCCGAGCCTTTCGCAAAATGCAATTCTTGAAGTGGAGTAACTGCAATATCACGGTCGAACGAGGGGCTGAACCTGTTTTTAATTATAATTTTCTTTATGGGGGCGTTGTTTGTTAACAATACCACTGAAAATATCAAAAAAGAAGGTCCAAGTGTCTTCGACAGAGGGGATCAAGTTGATTCTATACCATTTTACAGAAGCCAGTTCATGAAGGAAGGCTTGCTCATTGAAGTTTTTTAGCAGGCGTCTATGACAAATCAGGACAGGTCCTTTCACTGAGCAGCCATTATGAACACAGGCTGTAAAATAGTGATCACTAAGGTCATTACAGAAAACAAACCAAACGATTATGTTAGGTCAGAGCCAAGTCACAGAAAAACACAGCCATTTTTCCAGCCAAAGAGAGGAGTCACAAAAAGCAGGAATATAGATCAAATTAATCACTAACCTTTGATGATCTTCATCAGATGACACTCATAGGACTTCATGTTACACAATACATGTATGTTTTGTTCGGTAAAGTTCATATTTATATCCAAAAATCTGAGTTTACATTGGCGCGTTATGTTCAGTAGTTCCAAAACATTCGGTGATTTTGCAGAGAGCCACATCAATTTACAGAAATAGTCATCATAAATGTTGATGAAAATACAAGTGTTATACATGGAATTTTAGATCCACTTCTCCTTTTCTAAAAAACTTTACGGAAAAAGCAAACCATGCAATAATCTGAGTACGGTGCTCAGACGACAAATCAACCCAAAGAGATATCCGCCATGTTGGAGTCAACAGAAGTCAGAAATAGCATTATAAATATTCACTTACCTTTGATGATCTTCATCAGAATGCACTCCCAGGAATCCCAGTTCCACAATAAATGTTTGTTTTGTTTGATAATGTCCATAATTTATGTCCAAATTCCTCCTTGTTGTTCACGCGTTCAGTACACAATCTAAACTCACGACGCGCGGGCAGGTCCAGGTAAAAGTTCAGATGAAAAGTCATATTACAGTCCGTAGAAACATGTCAAACGAAGTATAGAATCAATCTTTAGGATGTTTTTAACATAAATCTTCAATAATGTTCCAACCGGAGAATTCCTTTGTCTTCAGAAATGCAATGGAACTCAAGCTAACTCTCACATAAACGCGCATGGTCAGCGCATGGTCAGCTCATGGCAGACCTTACTCAATCTCCTCTCATTCGCCCCCACCTCACAGTAGAAGCATCATACAAGGTTCTAAAGATTGTTGACATCTAGTGGAAGCCTTAGGAAGTGCAACATGACGCCATTTCCACTGTATCTTGTATAAGCAAAGAGTTGAAAAACTAAAAACCTCCGATTCCCCACTTCCTGGTTGGATTATTTTCTCAGGTTTTTGCCTGCCATATGACTTCTGTTATACTCACAGACATCATGCAAACAGTTTTAGAAACTTCAGAGTGTTTTCTATCCAAATATACTAATAATATGCATATCCTAGCATCTGGGCCTGAGTAGCAGGCAGTTTATTCTGGGCACGCTTTTCATCCAGACGTGAAAATACTGCCCCCTACCCCAAAGAAGTTAACTTCTGATGTAAAAACCAGTCTCTATCTCTCTTAGATACTGTACTTCTGAGTATACAATGTTCCAAGTTTAACCCAGAATCTAACACCAGCAAATCAAATTGTTTGGGGACAGACTTGGTGGAGACAACCGAGCACTGAAGGCGATCCTTGGTAAAGATTGCCACTCCCCCACCTTTGGAAGATCTGTCTTGCCGAAAAAGGTTATAACCAGAAAGGTTAACATCAGTATTTAAAACACTCTTCCTTAACCACGTCTCAGTAATGACCAACACATCTGGATTGGAGCTGTGAACACACTTTCAACTGATCTATTTTAGGTAATAAGCTTCTAGTGTTAACGTGCAGAAAACCCAGGCTTTTACGAGAGCAGAAATCAGTGAAGCAGATATCGGAGAACAAGTCAGAATTGGGGCTAGCAACAGTAGATGGGCCAGAGTGTACATGCACATTTCCAGATATCATCAACAGTAATACAATCAAGGCACAGCATAGGACAGGGAGAGCTCTGCAGTGCTGATTTATGACATCTGAATGTGCATCAGATGGCAACAAGATCATATTGTACAGCAATTTCATGAGGTAATATGAATACAAAGCCGGCGAGAGGTGATTAGAATAGGATGGGAGGCCAAAAGTCTGTGTGTGTAACCAATAGAGTCAGAGTCCCGAGTGTGGGAACAAACATAGTCTGTCCCACGGTTGGGGAAAGAAAGTTCGGAGTCAACAAAGCATGCAGGAGTCATGAGGCAAATAGAAAAATAGTCAAATGCAGAAGAAAAATATAGAATATAAAATATATAACGACTTAGGGATTAACCATTGTAAATTCAGAGTCACTCGCCCCAACAGTGCCTGTGTGCTGGAGGTGAGCAAAAGCTTGGGAGAGAGGTGGGGAGAGTGTGGTGAGGGTACCTGTACCAGACAGGGGAAGACAACCAGGGCAGACGATGAACAGATTGCCAGGTGGAATCTAAGCAATCTAAGCAGTAGGTGTCACACCCACTTGGGAGAAGCTTTTACTTCTGGAGGCAGATTTCTTGTAGTACATTTATAATACATTTGCAAAAATGTCTAAAAACCTGTTTTCGCTTTGTCATTATGGGGTATTGTGTGTAGATTGCTGAGGAATTGTTTTTATGTCATCAATTTTAGAATAAGGCTGTAACGTAACAATGTGGAAAAAGTCAAGGGGTCTGAATACTTTCTGAAGGCGCTTTTAATCTTGTTTATTACTTAATTATAGTCTATTTAGTGTGGAAAACACTCACGAAGTACACCCTACGGATATATCTGGAATCGTGTTGTTTCGAAGATGAATACGAGTGCACTTCATCTTGAGAGCCTATTGATGAAGTTACATTTTTTCCAATGCATATTGCATTCCTGTTTTCACCTCGCATTGTGAAGTAATAAGAAACATATTGAAAATTGTGCTTGATATTTAAAGTTCCATTTCTCAGAGGACCTTGTTCTGTTCTTTTCTCAGTATTGACTTAAGAAGGACCAAGGTGTACAGACATTGAGAATGCATTATTGAGAAATGTCGAACGAAGCTCAGGTTGTCCTTTAAATGTGGCCCTATTGACCATGGCTTTTGTGGAGCTTACTTGAAGTGCATTCTCACTTTTAGTTGGAGAACCAATGCTTCCCACGGTTGTGTCAAGTTGGCTGGATGTCCGTTGGGTGGTGGACCACTCTTGATACACACGCAAACTGTTGACCATGAAAAAAAATCAGCAGGGTTGCAGTTCTTGACACACTAAAACCGGCGCGCCTGGCACCAAATTAGCGTAAAATAATATATTTTTTTAGATATCAATACCAAGCTTTCCCAAGTGACCAAAAATAGGGCGTTTTTTTAAGACCGTATAGCTATGAGTCATAGCAAGTGCCCCATGCCTAATTCACATAGAAAAAAAATTGTATTTGTGACTAATGTTATAGATGGTAGAACAGTCAACTATTCCAGAAATGATTTATCCCTGAGGCAAAGCATCTCCCTTTATCCCAGGGTTTTCCAAACTCAGTCCTCGGTACCCATAGGGATGCACATTTTGCTTTTTGCCCTAGCACTACACAGCTGATTCAAATAATCACCTATAATCAATAATCAACTTGCTTTGAGATGCAGCTTTTGCCTATTTTGAAAGGTGCTTGTTTTCAGAAGTGCTTCAATCAGGCCACAAAAGTGCCAGACCCTGAATCTTCTTTAATCGACCAAGTTATGAGGGCTTTAGATGAAAAACTATTGTGCATCGAATGTAATTCATATGAATCAAAGCCAGTGGAGACTGTCTGTTTATTCGATTGCCTGAATTTATAGGTTGTAAAAACCTTTAGTATACTGTTATTGTAAATATAGGCCTACTTCTGTCATACAACATAAGGGAAGACATAGTAAATGCTACAGTACATTGATGTGCTCATCTTAGTAGCAGAAGGTTTTTACAGTGGTGGTGGAACAAATTGACTGAATGTATATGGAATGTACTGACTGAACTAACTGGTCCAACTTTACATAAGTGTCCCTAAAATGTGTATTTACATGGTAAGTTATAAGTACTATGTAACAATGTGTAGGCTACTTACAACATAGTCACACTCTGCACCTGTCCATGTAATTACCATGTAAATGCATAGCTATTACATAGGTGTTCTACAACCATGTAAGTACGGCCATTTAGTTAGTCAAGACTTGAAAGTGAATCTGAACCTGGTCTCCCAACTTTCTCCCCCCAGGTGGAACAAGCAGACATCCTGCCCTCTGAGATGGTGTTCACCATCAAGGAGCCTCCTCGTCTGGGCCACGTGGTCATGCTGACCAACCACTCGGACAGTACGGCTACGCCCATCCTCGACTACATCCACTCCTTCACCCAGGAGGATGTCAACAGGGGCCGCATCCTCTATGTCTCTGCCTCCATCCAGGGCAGTGACGTCTTCGTGGCTGACGTCAGCAACGGGTTCACCACCGTGGATGACCTCCGGATGATGGTGAACATTGTGCCTCGCCTCATCCCCATCCAGGCCCTCAACTTCAGTGTGAGGGAGGGCGGCGGGATGGCCCTTACCACTGAGCTCCTGAATATTTCTCACCCTTTCTACAGCGCGGTCAACGTGGACTTTGTCGTGGAGGAGCCACCGCAGCATGGGGGTATCCGCTACTTGGATGGTGACGAACAAGAGCTCACCTTCTTTACCTGGGAGGAGGTGAGTGCTTTTCATAGGTTTCGTTTTGGAGGGGGTAGGGGGATGGTTGGTTTGTTGATGGATTGATTGATTGATTTAGTTCATTAGCTCATTTAAAAGTACACAGATATCCATATCAACTGTTAAGAGGTGAATTCTGGTATGTGATAAAGACAGTATATTTATTCAAATTCTCGAGGATTTAAAAAAAACATAACATTTCTATTTAGATGCCAGGAATTGAGCTACTCTCTCTCCCCACATTTTAAGTGTTATTTGTTTGTTAATCTTTCTGAAAAGAAGGAACCATGAGAAAATACAACACAAAAAGGGATTCGTTAGTTTAATTGAAAATGGAGTTTGACTTTTCCGTTTTGACTTGTTTGGAAACAAACTGAGTCCCACCAGACCACAAGCCATATCATTTATATGCACCATAGCATTTTCTGTGTCTTAATTACAAGATGCTCACAGAATAATATCCACCTTCTCTGACTTTGATCTTGCTGGTTGTTCGCGAAGACAACCAAGGCCACACTAAGTTCACTTTACTGTTGTTTGCTTAGTAACTCTTTTCACAGTAGCTGCTCACTATTCTGTGCGATGCTTCTCTGCTGTTTTATGATTCTGTCCGTCGTATTAGATAGAGAGAAACTACAGTATGTGAGACTGTGAGTTGTCTCGTCTCCAACCATGTGGTCCTGAGGCCTAGCACTTGGAAAGAATGAAAAGGAGACATGAGTGGTCACTTGTGGTGGAAAAGCCTCATGCATTCTGTATGTACCAGGGAGCCTAGTGGAGCTTGTGAGTCACCCCACTTACGGCTTGCCTGCTACGTGTATAGCTCAGCTCTTCTCCTCACTCATACACTACTCTTCTGAAAGGGTTGTGGAAAAACTGACGGTGATGTTCGGCAGCCCGAAGCCAAAATAAACTGGCCCATGTATTCCTATAATAAGGCATGTGCACACAACCCTCCCGCGCTTTGCTCCCAGACAGACTTTCTGAAAGACCCCACTATGTGTTTCAATTCAACTGGGACAAGCGCATAGCCATGATTCAGGTTAAATCTGATTTTGATTTTTAGAGGAGAAAATGTGGGGGGGGAAACTTTAACATCATCGTCTGCCATCCTGGACACGTTTTCTCTCTGGATCTGTGTATTTTTGTGTGCACTCTACTCTGTACATCGCCAGTGAGTTTGTTTCCTGTTATGCAAGGACGACCAAAAAAAAGTTGAGAGGACAAAACACAACACTTCTCCAAATGAGTACCACGTTTAGAAGTAAATCTGCAGACTGACTCGGTTGAGGCAGGATTAGAAGCAGAGTGTAATTGTTTGTAAATTAAAGATGGATATGCTTGGACTCAATTTCTTGACTCACTCATGTGGGAGCAGTGGTTCTTTTCATGCTCAGCGATGCTTTTCATGCTCAGGGCCCACTACTCCGCGAAACTCATATTGGCTTAATTGCTGTGTAAAGACATTTTCGTGGTAAACTCTTCGTCAAGCAGTGGAGGTTTGTGAGGTTATGTCAGAGTATTGTAGCTTACTGCATGTAGGAGATGCAGTGGAGAAAATGAGAGTGGGGGAGCTTTACTCCTGTAGCTGAAGTGGTTGGCACATTATAGACTGGTAGTCATCATAAGTATGAATTAAAGAGGCCACAAGAATGTAAATAGCTACTTGCATGTACTGCACATATAACATAGGAACAGAACATAGAGTAAGTAGTATTGTAACATGTAACATAGGAACATAGTACATTACATGACGAAGGGTGTGTCAGAAAGGTCAGAGATAATTTAAACAATGTTTTCTAGAAGAGCCACTATATTGACTGTTTAGAGCTTTGTAAACAAACTGGCTTGGAAGTGGAACATTCTAGACTACCAAAGGTACGATAAACAAGCTCAACCAGGTGCAGAGAGAGGAGTTTCATCAGGAATGGTGTTGCTTCTATAAACATGGAGCCTCCATCTGATCGAAGCACTCATTAAAATCACATCCACGCAAGCATGCACAAACACACCACACCATCATGCACGCATGCCGCCCCCCCCACACACACACACACACACACACACAAACACACACAGCAGCCGAGCATTGACCTGTTTGATGCTGTACAAGCACTATCCTGGATTAGCAAAGCTCTCCCGCATACTGTGGTAAAGTTGAATGACTGTCCCCAATAAAAATATCAGAACACCACATTGTATCTCAGCATGGAACAATGTGACGGCCACATGTCGAACAAGAGCAATTCATTGTTTATTGTCCTTGAGCAGAGGCTGATTTTCCCGCTCACTTTCTCCGATCAGTAATGAAACCTAGTGTTTTTCCAGTTAGCTGGCTTCCATCTTGGATCAATTTGAATCTCCCTAATACAGTTGTGGTGCAGCAGGCCCCTCTCACCACCAAGTCATGCTCCCCTGCATGTAGACTAAATAGGAAGTCCTACCCATTCATTGGAAACAATGCTTCTGTATGCATTTCCTCAAATACTCAGGGCCTGTATTCACAAACAGTTGGACTGTAGGATTGTATTCTTAGAGTAGGAGTGCTGATTTAGGAGCAGGTCCCCCGGTCTTATTTAGGTATTATGATTTAAAAAGCGAAACGGATCCGTGATCAGCACTCCTACTCTGAGACTGGGAATACGGAGTGCTTGTTAGAGTATTATCTTACTATACCTCACCTGTGTATTTGCATATCAGAACATCAAGATCATCTGACGAAGTGGCCTACACTTTAACATGTAGCCTATGTGACTCACCACCTGGATTTGGTCTTATGTAGCAAAATTTGAAATTGTGTTTTTTACATTGGATAAAGGTAGAGACTTAGAGCTACAAAATGGTATATCATACACTGCATTTTTGAGGAACAATGGGAAAGTAATTCTGCTTGAAAAGTTGATAAATCTGTAAATTCACTTTTGGCCTTTGAACGTTTTGAAGAACTCTTCTTTGTCTACACCCATTCAGCATTGTTCACACCCTCTTAAGCTTTAGCCCCACCCATCTCGTTTCGCTCTTGGAGCGTTCAGAACGCACACTTGACGCTCTGGCCGATGATTTGTTTACCTCTTGATAACATGAAAACAGCCTAACCAGCTCTGCTGGCAACAATTTCATTACTCTTTTGTGCTGACGTTTACTGACACCGGCCATATTCAACGGGTGTTGTACACTTTAGCTTCAGACATGTAGCTAGCTAGCTAGGTAAACAATGTGCAAGATCCCACACGTAATGTAATGTTAGCTAAAGAGCCAGCCAGCTAACGTTAGCTAGTTAAACAACAATGAACATAGTGCCAAATCATGTTGTTACTATCCTGCATGAATCTGCTGGGAGCTAACCAACCAGGTTCAATGTTAGCTAGCTAACATTAGGCTCTAACTAGCAAAGCAAACGGCTCTGGGATATGAATAATAACGTCATACACGTAACGCTAGCTAGCTAACAGTACACTTGAGCTTGAAATGAAACCACTTTGTCTAAATGAGAATTGTGTAATATCTGAAAATGTAGCTAGCTAGACTATCTTACCCTTATACATCATCATGTATGATGGATCAGTCTCCATGTCACGGATGCCATGCCACGGTTGCCCTTAGTTTGAAGATGTAATCCGGAGACAGGTGTTTTCTCCATCTCTTTAGCTATCATACTCTCGCGCCACTGATTTGTAAACTCAAACCTCCAGAAAGTGGAGAGCAACCCTTACACAGCTCCACTACACAATAACATTTTTTTAAATCCGCGTTCGACAGGATTACCAACACAGACTCACCAGCTCAAATAGACAGAAGCCTTCTATATGGCAGACCAGCAACCTTCCCAATCCGAACTCCTCTCTCGGCATGTCCAGCCCACTCATTATCTCAGCCAATCATGGCTAGTGGGAAGGTTGCTGACTTTTTCTGTGCCTTAACCAACAAGGCTCGTAATTTAACAATTGTATTCGTATTTACAGATGGCATACAAGTTTGTTATTAAGGTGCATGAAAGTTCATATGTTCCAGAAGGTATTTCTGCCAAAAAAACGCATTTTGATTAAAAACAAAGTTGTGACTTGCGACATACTGTACGCCTAGTTTCCTGAAACGGGTCACCTATGTTATTGATCAGTAGAGGGAGAGAAAGACACAGTTATCCATTGTCTGTCTGGACTCCAAAATACTGGGATATGAAGACCTTGATAGAATATTGTTGATCCACCCATCTCTGAAACATGTGCATGATATAGTTTACACACATTAATAATTGCTTTTTGTTTGAGTGTAACAAACTTCCAACATGATAAGATAGTGATCAACATCTTGAATTATCACCTTAGTCCTAAATGTTTTGCCCAAAGGTTGCCAAATTTTGCCTAAACATTCCTAGACACAGGAGCTATTATAGCTTTGCTTGAGACTGGGATTAAACAACACCACTGTGTCCATTCTGCCAATTCTGTTTGCCTACCACTATTGTGTGACAGGAGAACTGACTAGTCTGTGTGACCCCCACGGCCCCTTTTGTTCTCTACAGGTGAAACTTGGACACATCTACTACTTACATGACAGCACGGAAAGCGGCGAGGACAGTTTCACACTCTCTGCCTCAGCCTATGAGATAGAGCGCCGCAGCCTCCCCGTTACCTTCACTGTCACCGTCTTCCCGGTCAACGATGAGGCACCTAAACTGACACGCAACACAGGACTGGAGGTACTGAGCTGTCGGTTTACCACAACAGTCGCCTACTGAGAACTATATATTTGATGAGTGCAAACTCCTTTTAATTGCGATGTACTGTATTTCACCAGAACCAATACAAACGCATTTGTTTTATGCTCCAGTTTAGTGCACACATTTAGGACACTCCAAAACCATTATACTTGTCAGAAGTTGACAGTGTTTGTTTGTTTGTCTGTTTTTCGTTTGTTCATCTATGCTATCATTTATGTTTTGATAAGCCTTCTCAGTGGGTTGCCTGAAAACAACTTAATAGCTAATTAACTCTATTCATAAGTGATTTACACATTGCCATGAGTTATGAAGGACATAATTGGTTTGTAAACATCTTACTAATTAATGTACTTGATAATGAATACCTTAATTAAGTAATACCTTAGACACATATGGCAACACTTTATATTAGTAACCCTTTAAGGCCTGAGGTTCATTACCAATTTCTGTCATGGATATATTGTATTACCCGTCAATTCTTGAAAGCAAACAGTAAGGCCATGTCTTAAATCTGACTTGCCTACTACTTGCTTAAACTGCATACTCTGTACTAATCGTACTACATACTATTTAGAACATACTGTTTAGTAAAACGAATGCAGTATGCAACAAATATCATACTAGGCACATCCTACTGAGAATGAGTCATCTAATGTGCATTTGCATTGATTCCCACAATTCATTTATTTTGGCACAGCGCATCCCCTCAACTGATTATCAGCTGTTGTCAGACACACGTGGGTCTCGAAAGACAATTATTTCCTCAATATTGTGTAGTGAAGTCTACTAAATGAGTATGACATTCTGGCATTTAAAGCATACTACATTTTCAAAATTTCAATAAAAAGTAATTTTTTCACATATCCAAAGTGCCTACTATTTAGAACGGAAATATGGGTATATTCGAACACGGCCTAAGTGTTTCAAAAATTCTGAATGTAGATTTTACTGTAGAGACAAAATGGCTGGAAAAAGCTATAATCATCTCACATACAACTGGAAACCGAGTGTGTCATTCAGCTTTGTTTACTCTGCCCTGTGGTTCGGCGTATCCACGGTAACCTGTATTTTGGGGAAACTGAGATGACAAGACCTCAGGCTTTTGGCGATGCCAGGGAACCAGCCAATCGCAGCGTCTCTCGCACGGCCACAAAATGTAATATAATGATATGTCTCTCTGTCCGCATGCAGGCCTAGTGTTCATTCATACCAGCTCCAGCTCCTCCTGTGAATTCTCTCCTTAGCTTCCCTAGCACTGCTTCTGATTTAGGGCAGGAAATGTGAGCATAGTGACCTACAGCAGATGATCAGGCATGACGAACAACATGGTCCGGTCGTGACTCTCTGATCGCCATAGATCCTGTTGGCCAGGCCCTTGCTACAGCTGTCTTCTATTAGGATATTTTCTCGCACTCCGTCTATCTTTCTCTTTCTCTATTTCTTTCCCTTTCTCTCCTCTCCCTCTCTTTTGCTCTAATCTCTCTCCCTCTCTCTCTCATTTAATCTCTCTCTATCAATCGCTTTCTCTCTCCCTCTCTCTTTACTGGGATTTGGAGACGGATACAATTAAAACATTGACACATTGAATCATATTGTTGGCTTCAAAAGAAATGAGACATCCATTTTGTCAGATCAAGTTTAATTTGCAACCCTTCTTCCTGAGGAGTAAAATTCATTGATTGTTATATAAACAATCAATTTCCAGCACAATTTAACTTGCCAAAATGACTCAGGGAAATTTCTTGGGTGATAGTGAGGTAATGTTGCCATCTAGTGGAAAGTTAATGGAATAACTAATTGTTTGATGGTGTACACACCCCCCAAAACATATTAACTTTATTGTCACGTACACTGGATAGGTGCAATGAAATGTGTTATTTTACTGGGTCAACCATAGTAGTACAGCACCCCTGGAGCAAATTAGAGTTAAGTACTCTGCTCAAGGGACACATTTTTTACCTGGTCAGCTCAGGTATTTTAACCAGCAACCTTTTAGTTACTGGCCAAATGCTCTAACCGCTAGGCTACCTGCCACCCTACACAGTAGTGCTAGGCTATCTGCCACCCTACACAGTACTACCACCAGACAGCAGTAAGAAAGAATAGGCTTGGCAGAGCACAGGCTGCATTTGCAGCAATTGTCAATTTACATTGTCCATAGAGTACATTCCATTATATGGAGGCCTACATACAATATCATTTTGGGGGTATATAAAACTTAACTAGTATGCTCAATCAGATCTATTAAAAGTAGTTGAAACATTCTCATAGTTGCCGGTTGAATATATCACAATGGGTATGATAAACATTCTAAACTTAAAACTTTTGAAAATAATGCACATCTTGTTTTACATATGTTTTTTTGAAAATAGACTCACCAAAAGTTAATAGAGATGTATCCCTTTCCTTAACCAAGACCAAGCTCTGTTCTTTGGGCTTCTCTCTCTCTTCAGGTTTTAGCTGGAGAGGAATCGGACATCACCACCAGCATGTTGAATACAGAAGATGCAGACACCCCCATCAACGAGTTGGTTTATTCCATCGAGTCAACCATCAATGGGTTGGTGGCACTAAAGGTGGAACCTGACGAAGAAATCCAGAACTTCACACAGGCACAAATTAACAATGGGGAAGTCGTCTTTATCCATGAAGGTAAGGATGTTTGAGCTTCTACCTACAGCCTCAGCTACCTCACTGACCCCAATTGACTCACTGGCCACAAATTCACTTTCAGGCTGATGAATCAATCTTTCTGTCGAAATGTTGGTAAATAAATGATTTAATCGGAGCTACTAGTGTGCAGCTTTTTCTTTTCTTTTTAAGGATGCAATTGGTATACCTTCTCTAAGACCTGAAAACCTGTGTTAGCTCCCTAGGCTTTAAAACATCAAAATAAAGAAAGTCGCACACTCCATGTATAATCTCCCAGCAATTTAATGGGTATTTACCAACGTTTCGGCATCACTGTGCCTTCCTCAGGGTAATGTCATGAATACTTTGAACCAGGTTATGTAGACACACAGTGCAATTAGTGTAACCAATGACAGTAGTGAGGGGTGTGTCATAATGATTAAGTTCATTAAAATGAATTAGTGAAACTGTTAAAAAAAATAGTATATGGCATATTAAGTATATTACGCTATTGTTATCATATAGAAACCTAATGGAATATTGTACATCATATTAGCATCAACGTACATTATTGTTTCATTCAATTTCACATAATAATTTTGTATTTCATTTCATTTTTGTTACATGTAATATTTTGGTTCAACCTTAATATACAATGAGCATCGTCAACAGGGGGAACATATTAGGTGTACGCTAATAAGCTGTAAAAAATTATTTTCCGATTTATAAGACTTGTTCATAAAGGAACATTTGTTCATAAGAAGGGCCTGAGATCAAAGTCAATATTCAGACCACTAGGGGTCAATGTTTTTAGATAGGACATCCAGTAAGCCTCACTTTGTAGTAGTAGGATCTCGATGTGACCTCCTTTCCTTGGTAGAGCAACATGCTCAATGCCTGTGTATTTGAGGGAGGAGATGGGATGGTTAGCTTCAACAAAGTGAGCTGCTACTTGATAGCCAATGTTCTTGGCTTTCCAGAAAAACAACGCAACCGTCTTTTGCACTAAATACACCAAGGGTTCGGAGAAAAGGAAAGCAATCCTGAAAAAGCACTGGCATATTCTGCAATCAGATTTTTTTTAAATCACACACCTCTTCAAGGAACCCCCACTGGTGGTCTATAAGCGTGGTCGCAATATTGGAGATAGTTTGGTGAGATCTGACCTGCCCCCTGAGCCCACTCAGACACTCTTGACACCTATCCCAAATGGGAACTACAAATGTGGCTCATGCGTACAGTGCAATAGCACTATAAAAACATCCTTCTTCAGACACCCACATACAGGTGGAAAGATCCCTGTTAGGGGTATCATCTCATACAAGACCAAGGGAGTAATCTATCTCATCACCTGTTCATGTGGAAAAGCCTACGTAGGACAAACGAAAATACAATTATAACAACACATAGCTGAACCCTGCAGCTCAATCAGGTGTAAGAACATTGACTTTCCAGTAACAGCTCACTTTGTTGAAGCTAACCATCCCATCTCCTCCCTTAAATAAACAGGCATTGAGCATGTTGCTCTACCAAGGAAAGGAGGTCACATCGAGATCCTACTACTACAAAGTGAGGCTTACTGGATGTCCTGTCTAAAAACATTGACCCCTAGTGGTCTGAATATTGACTTTGATCTCAGGCCCTTCTTATGAACAAATGTTCCTTTATGAACAAGTCTTATAAATCTGAAGAAAAAAAATCCAGCTTATTAGCGTACACCTAATATGTTCCCCCTGTTGATGATTCTTATTATATATTAAGGTTGAACCAAAAGATTACATGTAACAAAAATGAAATGAAATGATTATGTGAAATTGAATGAAAGAATAATGTATGTTGATGCTAATATGATGTACAATATTCCATTATGTTTCTATATGATAACAATAGTGTAATATACTTAATATGCCATATACTATTTTTTAACAGTTTCACTAATTAATTTTAATGAACTTAATCATTATGACACACCCCTCACTATTGTCATTGGTTACACTAATTGCACTGTGTGTCTGTCTACATAACCTGGTTCAAAGTATTCATGACATTACCCTGAGGAAGGCACAGTGATGCCGAAACGTTGGTAAATACCCATTACATTGCTGGGAGTTTATACATGGAGTGTGTGACTTTCTTTATTTTTGATAGTTTATAGTTTATTTTCCGTTAGTCACCACCTCCAAACAAGCTATTATTCTGGGTGTGCGCCAGCTCATGTTTTTTTTTTTTTAGCTCCCTAGGCTTTGTAAGCTTTATCTTTGACTCTGATGGTCAACCTATTCTGAACTGTTCCTTCAGGTCTGGAGTCTGGAGACTTCAGTTTTACCGTGACAGACGGAGAGCACACCTCTCCTCTCTACCGCTTTGTCGTTACGGCTAGACAGCTCACCATCACCATGGAAACCGGGGAGGAGCTAATGATCTTTCCAGGTGAGCTACCAAAAGCATGCTGGATCATGAAGTAGTGAACCCAACTTGACCAGACATGTATGATGAACAAATAATGGCCATTTCAAATTATGTCTCAGCATGGCTTTGTTTTTTTGTTTGGATAACAAATAGGCCACAATATCAGATAAAAATAGTTCCATGGGTATTTTGTAGCCTACAATGAATACAATTTAGGATGTGTAATGTTTAGCTTTGTTTTCTAGTATTTTCCCTTCTAATCATTTTCCCCTCTTTAAATCACAACATGTTGACATTCCACACTTAGGCATGAAACACACCGAGAATCTCACTGCCGAGACTGCCGATAGGTACTTATCACAGTGGGAGGCCGTTTTTTTTCTCTTGCAAGAATAAAAGTGGTACCTGCTAGTTACGTTTGATACCGGAGCTCTGAGGCATGCGTCGAAATCTCTAAGCAGTTTACTTCTAAGCAGTATGCTGATGCTTGTATCACTTTTATCAGAAGCACGTGATCAATGATCAACAACCACCTGATTGGTTTGATATTGGTTTCGGTAGGAGACAAAAATGCTACACTGCACACGTGCTACAGCGTGTGCGACGTCATCTATAATAATTTGCTGTTCTTTTGACCAGCAGGTGCCACTAATATACACAGTGTTGATTAAAGCCTCGGGTAATGAACCTATTTTCGACACAATTGGTGGGAAATGCTCAACTCTTCATTAAGTTTCATTTTCCCATCACTAGTACCAACCCGGTAGTGACGAACATGGCAATGCTCGTCAGTGGCCAACAACTTGACTTTGAGCCAATCAGAGCGCATGAACCCCCAGATGGGGAGCCGGCAAGAGTGACAACAAAATGGAAAAAAGAGGGCATTTTCTTCATACATCCACAGTTAAATGTCATGAGCCAGTCACACTTCATATGCAATGTAGGCTATGGGATGGTAATGCACACAACACTGAATACTTCCTCCAAGCTAACTAACCACTGTAGCTAGTATTGACATTATAATTAAATTACAATGGATTAGTTTCCATGAAACAGCTGCCATTTTAGTGCAGTGTCCTTAGCTACCTAGCTAAGATGTGCTAGCTAGCGAATATGCTAACATTAGCACATTAGCTAGATAGCTAAACAGTTGGCTATGGGCTGGCGCTGGGATTATGGAGAGTGAATTAAATTGTTTCTTGGTCATCTTGCTAAGTAGTTATCTAGCTGTGGCCATCTGGCTAGTATCAACAAGTGCTTTCTACAAAATAGCAACATTAGCTAGCTAACATGGGAATCTACACCATAAACTAAGCAACACACATGGACATGCATTGCCAAACAACCCTACTGCCACCTTCTGGTTTGGTGTATTTTAACAAGGCTGAGTGGCTGACGACTTAAGTCTTTGCTGTGTGAACACAAAAGAGATTGACTTCCGACACTGTTCAGAGGTGCTAAGTAAGTACTATCGGCAGGCAAACGTTTGACAATCCTTCTGGTGTCTGAGCTATTGGAAAGTCTGGCCTTAAAGGCTTAAAAGGTGTCAATGAGAAGCTAAGGGCTACAATGACAGGGCATGTGTTTTATATCCTGCGTTATATTCACTTATAGTGAACCTGTACCATTTTTACAATTTTATAGGAACAAGACATGCCATCACCAGTGCCATTTTGAAGGCAGTTACCAATGAGGATGGAGATGAGATAAGCTTCTCATTGGTCAGGCCTCCTCGCCTGGGAAGACTGATCTTAGCCAACGACAGGAACCAGTTTGAAGAGATCACACGCTTCTCTCAATCAGAGGTAAGACAGAGAATCCGCAGATGACTGAGAATTATTATAATTTCATTTCCATTGTGCCATCTTCTATTATAAGAACATTCCAATGAATGGATATGACATTTACTTCCCTGGCCTGTGCGAAAAGTGTCCAGTCAGTGCATCTGGTTTTCAATTTAGGATGAGTTTGGAAACCAATACTTAGCTAATGCTGTAAGAGACAAGCCAATGTCAGCAGGAAGCTATGTTCCATATTTATGTATATGCTGATGGGAAAAAGAAAGGAGCGCTAAGGAAAGATTACATACAATACATGCATCCAATGTAGGATCTTAATTTGACCAGTACTGACACAGCAAAATAAACTAGCAGCAACAGGATTTAAATGTTTACTCCATAATGTTGCTTGATGTAACGGCTGTTGGAAGGAGAGGACCAAGGTGCAGCGTGGTATGTGTCCATATTTATTAAATGAACACTGAAATAACAACCGAAACAGTTCTGGCTGGTGCAGACACACAACAGGAAACAACAACCCACAAAACACAGGTGGGATGAGGCTACCTAAGTATGGTTCTCAATCATAGACAACGATAGACAGCTGCCTCTGAGAACCACACGTGGCCAAACACATAGAAATATAAAACATAGAACAAAAACATAGAATGCCCACCCCAACTCACGCCCTGACCAAACCAAAAATAGAGACATAACAAAGGAACTAAGGTCAGGGCGTGACACTTGATCGGTGGTTAGGCTATTAGCTGGCCAAAATTAGGCTACATGAAAAGTGCAATACTGTTAATATGACCGTGTGTTAGTGTGGGTTTTCAGTGAATTTACACTACCGGTCAAAAGTTTTAAAACACCTACTCATTCAAGGGTTTTTCTTTATTTTTGCTATTTTCTACATTGTACAATAATAGTGAAGACATCTAAACTATGAAAAAACACATGGAATCATGTAGTAACCAAAAAAGTGTTAAACAAATCATAGTATATTTTATATTTGATGGACATTAGACCATCATTGTTACGGATTTCCTCTTCGTCTGAAGAGGAGTAGCAAGGATCGGACCAATGTGCAGCGTGGTAAGTGTCCATAGTAGAGTTTTAATAAATCAAAATGAACACATAACAAAACACGAACAAACAACCGAAACAGTCCCGTATGGTGCAAACACTGAAACAGGAAACAACCACCCACAAAACACAATAGAAAACAGGCTACCTAAATATGGCTCCCAATCAGAGACAACGACTGACACCTGCCTCTGATTGAGAACCATACTAGGCCAAACACATAGAAATATAACAGAACAAAACATAGAAAAACAACATAGAATGCCCACCCCAACTCACGCCCTGACCAACTAAAATAAAGACATAAAAAAGGAACTAAGGTCAGAACGTGACAATCATAGTCATATTATAGTGTGCCTTGAATTGTAAATAAATTAGTGTCACCAGCAAAGCCCCCCCATGCCATAACACCACCTCCTCCATGCTTTACGGTGTGAAATACACATGCAGAGATCATTCAATTTACCCACACGTGTCTCACAAAGACAAGGCAGTTGGAACCAAAAATCTCAAATTTGGACTCTTGACCAAAGGACAAGTTTCCACCGGTCTAATGTCCATCGCTCATGTTTCTTGGCCCAAGCAAGTCTCTTTTTATTATTGGTGTCCTTCAGTAGTGGTTTCTTTGAAACAATTTGACCATGAAGGCGTGATTCACACAGTCTCCTCTGAACAGTTGATGTTGATGTGTATGTTACTTGAACTCTGAAGCATTTATTTGGGCTGCAATTTCTGAGGCTGGTAAATCTAATGAACTCATCCTCTGCAGCAGAGGTAACTCTGAGTCTTTCTTTCCTGTGGTTGTTCTCATGAGAGCCAGTTTCATCCTAGCGCTTGATGCTTTTTGCGACTGCACTTAACAAACTTTCAAAGTTCTAGAAATGTTCCGTATTGACTAACCTTCATGTCTTAAAGTAATGGACTGTCGTTTCTCTTTGCTTATTTGAGCTGTTCTTGCCATAATATGGACTTGGTCTTTTACCAAATAGGGCTATCTTCTGTATACCCCCCCCTGCCTTGTCAAAACACAACTGATTGGCTCAAACGTATTGAGGAAAGAAATTCCACAAATTCACTTTTAAGGCATACCTGTTAATTGAAACGCTTCTCATGAAGCTGGTTGAGAGAATGCCAAGAGTGTGCAAAGCTGTCAAGGCAAAGGGTGGCTATTTGAAGAATCTCAAATATGAAGCATATTTTGATTTGTTTAACTCTTTTCTTTGGTCACTACATGATTACAAATGTGTTATTTCATAGTTTTGATGTCTTCACTATTATTGTACAATATAGAAAATAGTAAAAAATTAAGAAAAACCCTTGAATGAGTAGGTGTTCTAAAACCTTTGACCGGTAGTGTATGTAAATCACAAAATTCATCTGCATCTAAAAAAAAAACTCTTGGATATTAAAACAACATGATTCACATTTTAATAATTTAGCTGATGCTCTTATCCAAAGCGACTTTCATGAGTAATTTGGGTTAACATTGCTTGGGCCTTAAATTTTCATCTGTACTCATCACCATTATTAGGTGTAGGGGTCCTGTCTACAAGCCCCTTTGTTTATAGATTTAAGTGCCTTGCTCAAGGCACATGGACAGATTTTTAACCTAGTCGGCTTGGTATTCGAACCAGTGACTTTTTGGTTATAGGCCCAACATTCTTAACCGCTAACCACTAACCGCTTAACCGAAAAATAATGATACAAAATAGACTCTGCATACTGCATTACACAATGTATTCAGACACCTTTACATTTTCCACATTTTGTTGCAGCCTTGTTCTTACAATTGAATAAATAGCTTTTCCCCCTCATCAATCTACACACCACACCCCATAATGACAAAGCAAAAAGTGTTTTTGAAAATGTAAATATCACATTTACCTAAGTATTCAGACCCTTTACTCCGTACTCTGAAGCACCTTTTGGCAGCAATGACAGCCTCAAGTCTTCTTGGGTATGACGCTACAAGTTTGGCAACCTATATTTAGGGAGTTTCTCCCATTCTTCTGTGCAAATCCTCTCACGGTTGGATGGGGAGCGTCGCTCCACAGCTATTTTCAGATCTCGCCAGAGATGTTCGATCGGGTTCAAGTCCGGGCTCTGGCTGGACCATTCAAGGACATTCAGAGACATGTCCCGAAGCCACTCCTGCCTTGTCTGTGTGCTTAGGGTCGTTTTCCTGTTGGAAGGTGAACCGTCGCCCTAGTCTGAGGTCCTGAGCACTCTGGAGCAGGTTTTCATCAAGGTTCTCTCTGTACTTTGCTCCATTCATCTTTCCCTCGATCCTGACTAGTCTCCCAGTCCCTGTAGCTGAAAAACATCCCCCACAGCATGATGCTGCCAGCACCATGCTTCACCTTTGGGATGGTGCCAGGTTTACTCAAGATGTGGCGCTTGGCATGCAGGCCAAAATGTTCAATCTTGTATTCTTCAAACCAAATAATATTGTTTCTCATGGTCTGAGTCTTGAGGTGCCTTTAGGAAAACTCCAAGTGAACTGTCATGTGCCACTCATCAGTGGCACAGTCTGGCCACTCTACAATGAAGGCATGGTGGGTGGAGTGCCGCAGAGATGGTTGTCCTTCTGGAAGGTTCTCCCATCTCCACAGAGGAACTCTGGAGCTCTATCAGAGTGATCATTGGGTTCTTGGTCATCTCCCTGACCAAGACCCTTCTCCCTGATTGCTCAGTTTGGCTGGGCGGCCAGCTCTAGGATGAGTCTTGGTGGTTACAAACTTCTTCCATTTAAGAATGATGGAGGTGTTGTTCTTGGGGACCTTCAATGCTACAGAAATGTATTGGTACCCTTCCCCAGATCTGTGCCTGTCTTGGAGCTCTACGGACAATTCCTTCGACCTCATGGCTTGTTTTTTTACTCTGACATGCACTGTTAATTGTGGGACCTTATATAGACAGGTGTGTGTCTTTCCAAATCATCTCCAATCCATTGAATTTACCCCAGGTGGACTCCAATCAAGTTATAGAAATATTTCAAGGATGATCAATTGAAACAGAATGCACCTGAGCTCAATTTTGAGTCTTATTGCAAAGGGTGTAAATAAGGTATTTGTTTTTTTAATGTTTAATAAATTAGCAAAACTGTCTAAACCTGTTTTCGCTTTGTCATTATGGGGTATTGTGTGTAAATTGATGATTTAAAAAAAAATCTATTTTAGGATAAGGCTGTAACAAAATGTGGAAAAAGTCAAGGGGTCTGAATACTTTCCTAGTGCACTGTATGCTCCCATGTGTGGTTGATTGGCATGTTGCGGACAAGTTTTAGTGGTGTTGAAAAGTTCAGCTCAGGACACAGTAACCTCAAAGAAGCACACATAGGCACATTCCAGTCTACCTTCCATCACATTCCAAGTCTCGTTACTGGCCCAGATCTATCTTCAACACTCTACATTAGCTCAGTGGCAGTGGAGGCTGCTGAGGGGAGGGCGGCTCATAATAATGGCTGGAAAGGAGCTAATGGAATGGCATGAAACATGTGTATTTGATCCAATTCCACCTATCTGCTCCAGCCATTACCACAAGACTGTCCTGCCCCAATTAAGGTGCCGCCAACCTCCATTGTTCAGTGGTAATCTAACCTTACAATACAGGATGCTAAATGAAGATCATGAACATGTCCAGCCACAAATAAAAATCTATGACACAAATCGTCATGACACAAATGAATAAAATAGATCACAAAACAGGCAAGATCAGAAAAGCACTTGATCAAAAGTTTATTTAGAAGTTGTTGATCTTAATTACTCCATCTAATCTCCAGGCTCACATAGGGTTATGTTTATCATCCTCATCACACAGAAACCAGCTACAGGGGTTTAAAAGTAAACACTGACACGGTGCTTATGTTGACTGGGTTGAAAGTAATACACACGCACACCAGACCTGGGTTCAAATACATGTGTATTTGACTATCTGATATTTCAAATTTAAAAAAAAATCTGTATTTGAGTATTTTCTCTTTAACCTCATAGCCATTGAGCATTTTCAAATGCACAGCCCAAAACAAGTACTTTTATTTGAGCGTTTGAATGGTTATTTTGTCACGATCGTCGTAATAACATTCAGACCAAAGCGCAGCGTGAAATCAGTTCGACATTTTATTAGAAGTGAACCGCACAAAAAAACAATAAAGAGCAAACGACATGTGACGCTATGGAGTGCTCACAGGCAACTACACATAAACAAGATCCCACAAAACACAGTGGGGAAATGGCTGCCTAATATGATCCCCAATCAGAGACAACGATAAACAGCTGCCTCTGATTGGGAACCATACCAGGCCAACATAGAAATAAAACAACCTAGATTACCCACCCTAGTCACACCCCGACCTAACCAACATAGAGAATAAAAAGGCTCTCTATGGTCAGGGCGTGACATATTTGTATAAATCATATGCTGCTAAATCGTATTTCAAATACTAAAATACAGTGACTCAAATACACTCGCATGCATTTAACCCAAGTATTTAAAAATGGTATTTGAAAATACTGTGTATTTCCAAATACATTAAAATATTCAACTACTTATCTTTTCAAATAAAATATATCTGAATATGTCCTTTGTCACAATTATTTTGGCCCCTAAAATGGGGTGACTATGTACAAGAGTGCTGTAATTTCTACACGGTTCACCAAGGCTGCACTTTAACCTCATAGTTATTGTATAATTTCATGACGCCCACACACACACACGCTCGCTCACTCGTCTCTCGCTCGCTCACTCACTCGCTCACTAACTCACTCACTCACTGACAAACATATATACACACACACATAGAAACGCACAGCTACCTGGGTCGTGTTCATTAATTAAGCTCCAAACTGAAGAGTACATGCTGAAACAGGGAGGAACTACCTGGTCTTGTCTAATGAGAAATGCTAATTTTTGTTGCTAAACATTTTAAACGTTGCCTTAATGAACAATGTCCTATCCTCTGCTCTTCCCCACAGCTGGAGTCCGGGGCCGTCTTTTACGAGCACCAGATGCCTGAGGAGCCCTTCTGGGTGGTCCGGGACTCTGTGGAGCTCCTGCTCTCCTCCCCTCCGGCCCCAGCTGTGCATCACGTCCTCCCCATCACCGTGTCCTACTACGCAGCCAGCCACAATGTCTCCTCACAGCTCTGGAAGAACAGAGGTAGGTAGAGCCACATGGATCTGGGCAGGTGCCATGTCAAAAGTGGTGGATACCAAAGAAAATGGTGTCCAGGTCAGTCATTGTATGGAATTCAAGGCGTTTCACAACATCTGAAAATGCAGATAACTGTGTACTAGCTAGCACTAGTGATTATTCCGTTGGTTCTATTCTACTGAGTTAGATAAATCAAGCTGACTTGACATACAGTATGTATTTGACACAGGTCTGGCTGTCTGTTATCAGTCTAAGATATGCATATGTGTCAGGCAGCAGTTTGTAAACAAAATGTTCTGTAAAGAAAAATCTTGCTATTGCAGGTTTATTGAATCAGGTCTGTTCATGGCATAATTACAAAGAAGCATTACAAGAAAATGTAAAAGTTATTTCAAATGTCATATAAAGAAAGGGTATGTAGCCCTAAACATCAATGGATAATCTTGTATATTATTTTTCTTTCTTCTTCTCAGGTCTGGACATAGTGCAAGGTCAGAGGAAGGTGATTGACAGTTCCATCCTGGACGCCTCCAACCTGCTGGCCAGCCTCCCCGAGGCGGAGCGAGGTCTCTTGGACGTGGTCTTTGAGGTGCGCCGCTTCCCAGCGCATGGGAGAGTCACCCTGGGGGGCCTGGATCTTCCCCAGGGTGCCCCCTACTTCATGCAGAAGGACGTGGCGCAGGGCGAGCTGGAATACCTCCACGATGACTCTGGAGCCTCCGTGGACAGCTTCTCCTTCCGAGCCCGGCTCAACTCCCAGGGCCGTGCCACCCTTCCCCCCTCCCCAGCCCAGGCAGTGGTCCTGGAGGAGGTCTTCAACATCTCGATCCGGAGAAGGGACTCTAGTCCTCCAGAGCTGGTGAGTTTGGACGTTCTTCTGGAGGTTCTCCAGGGCTCCATGACGGTGATCACCCAGAAGTACCTCAACACCCGCGACGAGGACAGCACGCCCGACGAGGTGCGCTTCACAGTCTCCAAGGCGCCCACCAACGGGCGGCTGGTGGATGCCACCAAGGGCGACCACATCTCCACGTTCACCCAGGAGGCGGTCAACCAGGGCCAGGTGGGCTTTGTCAGTGACGGAAGCCTGTTGGACGGCTTCATGGAGTTCACTGTGTCGGACGGGAAGCACCACACCGAGCCGCACACTCTCCATGTAGGAGTCCTGTCCCGGACGCTAGTGCTGGCCAAAGCCCCAGAGATCCAGGTGCTGCAGGGGGACGACGAGACCCTAGTGACAGAGGAGATGTTGAGGGCCACCACAGGTGGCCCCAATGAGGAGGAAGTCCTCTACAAGATCACCAGTGTGCCCAAGTACGCTGCCGTCATGGTGGACCGGCAGCCCACGTCGGCCTTCACCCAGACCCAGATAAGGGAGGGCCGGGTGAGCGTTCGCTTCATCAAGTCCACCTCGCCCCGGGACAGCGTGGCCTTTGTGGCCCGGAGCCGGGCGGCCAATGTCTCCTCTGTCCTCAACATCACGGTCAAGCCTCTGGCCAACATCCCCCAGGAACTCCTGCTGCCACGGGGTGCCACCGTGCTGCTGGACAAGAAGCTGCTGGATGCCACGCCGCTGGCCAACAAGACCCGGACATCTCCCACCTTCAGCGTCATCCAGCAACCACAAGGCGCCCGCTTCGTGAGGGCTGGCGGGAGAGGGCCAGAGGGAGACGGCCAGCCCGTGGACACGTTCACCCAGAAAGAATTGGATGAGGGACGTGTAGCCATGGAGATCCTGAATGGAACAGGAGGCAGCCAAGCCCAGGACGTGGCTCGCTTCCTGCTCAAGGCCCATGGGGTCCCTCCCGCTGAGTGCGTTCTCTCCTTCAAGACGACCCCTTACAACGCCTCAGAGGTCTACCCGGCCACTCTCCTTAAGGTCCCTGGCGGGTCTGCGTGGTCCAATAGCAACGACCTCCCTGGAGGGGCGGGGTCCCCACGCATCACCCCAGCCAGCCCCCGCTGGAGGGGCAACATGGACTGGCCTCATGGAGGAGATGCCCCCACCACTGCCTACACTGACAAAGACTCCCATAGGAAGCCAGTGTTGTCCAGGAGGAACAACCTGTGGTCCATCCTCGTCCCCATTCTGCTCCTCCTGCTCCTCCTCCTGCTGGTGGCCATCTTGGCTTTCTACTTGGTGCGTCGCAACAAGACGGGCAAACACAATGTGCAGACGGTGGCTGGCTCCAAGCCCAAAAACGGAGAGATCAGCCAGGAGACCTTCCGGAAAACCGACCCGGCCAATAACATCCCCATGTCCCAAATGGACTCCAAAGACGCCGACCCGGAATTGCTGCAGCACTGTCGGACAACGAACCCGGAGTTAAAAAAGAACCAATACTGGGTATGAGAGTTGACTAAATGCTTAGACATAGGAAACAGAGAGGAAGATCCTCTACCATTTTGAATGCGGCCTTCTTGAATCATTCCTTTTCAGTGTTAAAGACCTTTTTGCCATGATAGTATTAAGAAATGTGTATGTTTTGATATCATTGGACATTTCACTATCACATATTAACGTTGTGCCAATCCTCAGGTCAAGAAACACTGAATATTTCCATTGGTAAAAATGTCACCATTAAACTTAAGAGGGTTTTGCCTAACACGTATATTTATTTTTTAGGACAACTGCTGGACATCTATGATGTACTTTTTCACAGGGCACAAATGAGGACATATTGTGTTTGCTAAAAAAAAAATGTGTGCTCCCACAATATATTCAGTATGCTATTATAGGACAATATTACTAATTTGACTACATAAACAGATTTATTTGAAGTTTTGGTAATAGTTTTATTGTAGTTTCGCTTTAACAGTAAAGGTGGACAAGTGTGTACATAATTCAACTCAATAAGGTAGGCTGTATGAAGGAAAAGGAAAAACTGCCTTTTGTTTTTGGTTATTATTCTATAAATGTATTATTGACCATGTATATATTTTTTTGCTTTGTTGTTAGGCCCCAATTCAATCTAACTTCTGTTGCAGTATTTACAAAGACACATATGACATTTGTCCTGTTGTAGAATCAAATCTGAGGTGTTTTGGGCAGAGCCTTCTATTTGGATATACACTACTTCACCAAAAGTATGTGGACACCCCTTCAAATTAGTGGTTTTGGCTATTTCAACCACACCCGTTGATGACAAGTGTATAAAACCGAGCACACAGCCATGTGTCTCCATAACAAGTTAGTTCATCAAATTTCTGCCCTGCTAGAGCTGCCCCGGTCAACTGTAAGTGCTGTTATTGCGAAGTGGAAACATCTAGGAGCAACAATGGCTCTGCCTCGAAGTCACACAAGCTCACAGAACGGGACAGCCAAGTGCTGAAGCGCATAGCGCGTAAAAACCGTCTGTCATCGGTTGTAACACTCACTAACAAGTTCCAAACCGCCTCTGGAAGCAATGTCAGCACAAAAACTGTTCGTCGGGTGTTTCATGAAATGGGTTTCCATGGACGAGCAGCCGCAACCAAGCCTAAGACCACCATGCACAATGCCAAGCTCGCCGTCATTGGACTCTGGAGCAGTGGAAACACATTCTCTGGAATGATGAATCATGCTTCACAATCTGGCAGTCCAGATGAGGAGAACACTAAACTGAAAGCAGATATTAAAGAGCATTTAGATTACCACCTGCAGTTTTTTCACACTAAGTTTAGAAATATCTCAAATTAGTATTTAGAACTAAGAAGAATCCTTAAGTTTTGCCATTGAGTTTAGGTTGTGAAAAGATCCATTTGGCGCTATTGGAAATACCATTGTAAATCTCTCTGTTCACAAGTACATAGATCTATGACGAATAATGTCTGTTCAACCAACACTGTTGTAACTTTATTTGGTGGTTCCAGAAATGATTACCGGGGTGTTTGTCATTTCTAACATCCCAAAGTTTGAATTATCTTTGTCCTCAGCTGGGCTGTCCCTCTAAAGTGGCTGTGTAGACAGCCTTAAGTGTATTTCCAGAGGTTCTCTCTTAAAATAACTGCACAGCCGGGCTGCATACCAGTTATTTTGCCCTCCCCTTCCCTCCACCCCTCCTCCCCTTCAGTCTTCACTTGTTGGAAGACCACCACCTACCATCCCATTGGCTGGCATACAGTGATGACATGGCCCAGGTCAAAAGCCAAATCAAGCCCTGTTTCCCATCGGGGCGTCCACCCTGGCAATTTCCCACCATCGACCCAGCCTCTGGCCTCCTCTGTGGTCTGGGGACGGGGTTGTGCTAGACTGAGAGCTGCGTTTTCCTTGGCTGTATCTGGCTTTGTAGTCTGACCCAGCCCACTGCAGGGCCTCAGACACTCACATGCATGCACCCACGCACACACACATTCACACGCACACACACACAACCTGTTATGTTTGTTCCTTGATTAATGATAAACCGCGGCGTAGGTTTAACTACTTTTAATAACGAGATACTGTATATCTTTATATATAAATATAATCCAAATAAAATGGCTCTGGTTTTGGTTATTTTTCCAATACCAGATAGACTACCCTCACAGGAATATACTTCAGTTTTTCATTTGATGGCACAAGTGTCTCAGGGCAGTACTTGTGAAAAGATAATCCCTAAACATTGGGTTTTGATTGAATTGACCCTAAATCTTTCAAGCAGCTTTTAATCGTATCCTTTCATTTAGCCTTTCAATGCTAAAGAGTTGCTCAAAACTGAATCACTTGCTTGGATTCACAGGACTGACTTATGACACTGATGACAAAAAACTGCATAGTATAACATTTCGACACCACAGACAGGACGTGACTCACGAGTGGCTGTCTTAAAAGCAACTCTATTGGCTGACAGGCAGCGGTGAGGTCATTTTAGAACTGCCAGAGTTTTATTTTCCCGGCCTGCAATTAATGTTTAATAAAGGCTCTGATTTCTATATGTGAAGTTGAGAGAAACGTCTGTGATAGGATAGGTGTTTTGCCTAAGCTCCACTGGTTGGATCATGTGGTATAGCACATTCTGTGAGAGGTTATTCTCTAGCTTGGTCCCAGATCTGTTTGTGATGTCTTTCCAAATGCTATGGTTGTTGTGATTTGGCAAGACAGCACAAACACATCTGGGGCCAGGCTAGGTATTCTGTGCTGATGAGATTTTGTGTCCCATTAGCGGTTTACATTCCATAATTAAGTTGACCAGATGAAGGTACAGTACAATCTTGCAATTTCAGGAGATACAGTGTACATCTTATGCCATAAGTAATAACATTCAAATTGGCATCACATCCTGGTGGTGTTGAAATGTTTATCTATAGACTTAACCTGAAAATGAGCAACAACAAAAAAATCAAGATAGACGTTGATGGACACATAGTTTGAGTAAGAAACTCCCATCAAAGTAACATTAAAGCAGTTATTTACTGTCAGTGAACTGCAGGGTGTTTTCTTTTGATATAGTTATCTGATAGAAAATAATAGGTCGTAAGTCATATCAACCACAATTTACAGAAACGTTTATTATTTTACTGTTACTACATTTTACTAACCAAATGTCCTCTTTAATTTAATTTAACGGTGCCTATTACCTTGTATATACTCTGTTGCTTTTAAATTAAATTAGCTGCTGACTGTTGTGAAGTTGTCAAATTAGGAAAAAAAAAATTCAGAATTAGACAATATAAAGGGTAAAGATAATTCTCATATAATCACCAATTATATGAGAATATTGTTTGTTGTATTTTATAATTTGATGAAAATAAATGGGCCTGAAGGTTAGTATCGTTACAAAATCTAACAGTATAACACATTTTGGCAACAGTTGTACATTTATTTTCCTTTGAAATGACTATATACAGTGCAATCAGAAAGTATTCAGACCTCTTGACTTTTTCCACATTTTGTTACGTTACAGTCTTCTTCTAAAATGGATTTGATAGATTTTTTTCCTCATTAATCTACATAAAAATAAATATCACATTTACATAGGTATCCAGACCCTTTACTCAGTACTTTGTTGAAGATCCTCAAACTGTGTCAGGTTGGATGGTGAGTGTCACTGCACAGCTATATTCAGGTCTCTCCTGAGATGTTCGATCGGGTTCAAGTCCGGGCTCTGGCTGGGCCACTCAAGGACATTCAGAGACTTGTCCAGAAACTACTCCTGCGTTGTGTTGGCTATGTGCTTAGGGTCGTTGTCCTGTTGGAAGGTGAATCTTCGCCCCCAGTCTGAGGCCCTGAGCATTCTGGAGCAGGTTTTCATCAAGGATCTCTTTGTACTTTGCTCCGTTCATCTTTCCCTCGATCCTGACTAGTCTCCCAGTCCCTGCCCTGAAAAACATCCCCACAGCATGATACTGCCACCACAGTGCTTCATTATAGTGATGGTGTCAGGTTTTCTCCAGACGACGCTTGGCATTCAGGCCAAAGAGTTCAATCTTGGTTTCATCAGACCAGAGAATCTTGTTTCTCATGGTCTGAGAGTTCTTCAGGTGTCTTCTGGCAAACTCCAAACGGGCTGTCATGTGCCTTTTACTGATCAGTGGCTTCCAGGCCTGATTGGTGGAGTGCCCGAAGAGATGGTTGTCCGTATGGAAGGTTCTCCCATCTCTACAGAGGAACTCTGGAGCTCTGTCAGTGACCATTGGGCTCTTGGTCACCTCACTGAACAACGCCCTTCTCCCCCGATTGCTCAGTTTGGCTGGGCAGCCAGCTCTAGGAAGAGTCTTGGTGGTTCCAAACTTCTTCCATTTATGAAGGATGGAAGCTGCTGTGTTATTGGGGATGTTCAATGCTGCAGACATTTTTTGGTACCCTTCCCCAGATCTGTGCCTAGACACAATCCTGTCTCGGAGTTCTACGGACAATTCCTTTGACCTCATGGCTTGTTTTTTGCTCTGACATGGACTGTCAACTGTGCAACCTTAAATCATGTCCAATCAATTGGATCACAGGTGGACTCCAGTCAAGTTGTAGAAACATCTCAACGATGATCAACGGAAACAGGATGCACCTGAGCTCAATTTCAAGTCTCATAGCAAAGGGTCTGAATACTTATGTAAATAAGGTATTTCTGTTTTGTATGTTTAATACATTTGCCAAAATATCTAAAAACCTGTTTTTCGCTTTGTCATTATGGGGTATTGTGTGTAGATTGATGAGGGAAAAAATGTATTTAATCAATTTTAGAATAAGGTTGTAACGTAACAAAATGTGGAAAAAGGGAAGGGGTCTGAATACTTTCAGGATGCACTGTATGTACCAGTATTATATCTATTTTCTTTAGATCGCTACACATTACCTTGTTGTTACTTTTAGAGGCTGTTGCTGTTTTTGTAATAGTTTTTTTTTATCTGTAGAGCATGATATTACAGTATAATATTGGTATCAGATACACCATTCAGGAGATAGCTCAGGAAATGTCTGAATTGTGTTTCCTTTTACAGTATTATTATAGACAAGGAGCCTTGTTGTTTTGTTTCTGTTTAAATGATTAAGTCCATGCCTTGATGGCTATTTTGTAAATGTTGTACTTTTAAATACCATTGCTTGTGCATACCTCATAGAATAAAAATAAAAACTCTTTAAGACTAGTTTTTTTTATTTTTTGCAATGCTAATATGCCATATTTTCTATATTTGCACTTTTTTTGTCTCCTTCTCTCTTCCTGTTGAGGGTGTCTTTGCATATCACCCCTAATATGTTTCTGCTTTTATTTATTTATTTTGGTCACTTCTGCCATACATAGACTTGGTTATTTGGTTTGTCAGAGACTTTGTATATGCAATCCAACAACAACATGTGCCTTAAATTGTCATAAAATTCCAATCCTCAGACAAATAAAGAGTTATGTCCATGGAATATGTCTTTGAGCTTGTTTTTGACTGTTTTATAGAAGATGATTTATACACAGAGGATTTGGTGTGCTCTAGCTCTACTATTACATCAGTTGCTTGGTGACAGGTAGCTCTACTTACAAAGACTCTTTGGTTGAGTGATATTTCATTTTATTTCACACAGAGAAACTTGTATACATTTTTTTGACTCATCTGAAAGAATTGAAATTACTGTAACTGAGACTAAGATTTGCACTCCCTCAGTGGAACTCAGTGCAACTTTAGGGTGTCATATGTGCTATTTGACACCAGGTGGCGGAAGGGTGAAAGTGGAATTTTCAAGTAATGACGTATGTACAGGCATTCGTCAGCATTTAACAAGGCCCTCTTCAGACATAATTTTTTCCTATGAACGACCTTTACTTTCAGGGCTTATTTCTGCTTTTTCCTGCTTTTTCTGTCTCGTCAAAACAGCCCTCATGCTTTCATGCTATTGTAAAGTGGTTGTTCCACTGGATATCATAAGGTGAATGCACCAATTTGTAAGTCGCTCTGGATAAGAGCGTCTGCTAAATGACTTAAATGTAAATGTAAATGTAATGCTAGTGTTCTGGATGTGCTTTTCAATGATATGCTACTGCACCCTATGCGTTTCATAACTTCCTAGGCAAACATACATTTAGACAGCTGTTTCTGCATGTGTTTGCTTTGCTTATGGCTTACATCATGGACAAACAATTGGATGGAACAGTACAGTATGTTTCCAGAGAGATTATGTCATGGTAAATTGGTTACACCCTACACCAACTTCACTCCCAAAACTGTGTCTTTGTATCGAAGGAAATGCTTTTCTTCCTCCTACATTCCCTTTGTTGTCTGTTTTCTTCTATTCTGTAGCAGTTGGAGCAGCAAGAGAGAGAGGGAGGGAGGGAGGGAGGGAGGGAGGGAGGGAGGGAGGGAGGGAGGGAGGAGGGAGGTGAGGGAGGGAGGGACCATAGACTTAGATAGACACCACATCATTGTATCTGTCGCATTATGGCCTCTGAGGTCATCTCCATTTTCAAGTAGTTAATTTTCTTCTTCTGCTTCTATGAGTTGGCAAACAAACTGAAAGGGTGCATACTGCCACCTAGAGTGTGTTGTTTGAACAGGTATAAAGCTAAGGTTGATGATTTACTGCCACTTGCAGTTCTGGAATGTTTGCTCACAAGTATAATTCATTGGCTGACCCCTCATTACCTGGATGGAAATCATGTGATATTTCCTTAACCCATAGGAAGTCCCACCCAGTTGTCTACTTCAAGATGGTGAATGTCCTCAATGGCACTGCCCAGGATAAAACAGGATTTTGAGCAGCAGAGTCCTCTATCTTTCTCCATGGGAAAGACAGACAGAGAGAAAGAGAGAGAGAGCAGCTGATTGCTGTCTGTGCTACAATCAGCCAATCAGTCTTTGTTCCAAGTAGACCAGCTCCCCCCTTAACTTCTCCAGAAAAAAACATAAGGGAGAAAACAGGCAAATGAGACAGAAACTAACAGGAGTAGTCAGTGTTTTTAAAGTGCCGAGGTAGTGGGACATGGGCCTTAGAATAGCTGATTTGGGTCTAAAACAACACAATAATGTAAGAGCTTAATGGTGATATCCAATGAACTTCACTGAAAACAATGAGTATGTTTACATGCACACTAATAATTCAATATTAAACTGATTATGGCAGTAGCCCGAATATGGCATTTGTCTTGTAAACACCTTACCCTGCTTATCTTAATCGGTGTATTTGATCTATGCATATGCTAGCAAGAGCAGCACAAGCCTCCCACTTTGCCAAGTGAAGAAAAACTGAAAGTATGCATCATATTTTCCACATACAAACTTCATATGTTCAAACTCAGAATCAATTAGGCTTCCCTAAAATAACATGCTCGCTGTTCTAGAATGTTTATTTTGATTGGCGATGTTCTGCATTTGCATTTCCTATCAGTCCTATCAGATATGTCCAGGTTAACAGGATTATTAGAGCAATCGTTCTTCTTGCAAAGCATGTAAATGTTTATAATCAAACTATTATATTATTCTGACTATTCACAACGTGCATTTGAAAGTATTCTTACAGTAAGGACTCTATTTTCGGCTGGCGCTAAGGGTGCGCATTCTTACAGCAAGTGTCAATCATGGACAAACAATTTACCTGTAAAATATATTTTCGCTTGCGCTGCAATACTTGAGGTGTGTCCTTAAAAACAAGCATAAAAGTTTATTATGTTACTTTTTTTACTTAAGTTTGTAAATATTTTATAAACTCATATTTGTCTTAACTGCATTGTTAGTTTAAGGGCTTGTATGTAAGCATTTCACGGTAAGGTCTACAGCTGTGTATTCCGCGCACGTGACAAATAAATTTGATTTGATTTGAAACGTGACAATTTCATGCAGCAACAGGGGTGTAGAGCTGCCGGCGCAGAGAAGCGGCGTTCCCTCGCGTTTTTCTATTTGAGAATACACAGAGGTGGTCAAACTATTTCTGGAAAATGTATTCTGATAAATTCTAAATAAATTATATTGAATTACCAACAAAAAAAGAAAAACAATAGAATGACAAACCAAATAAATATGTATAGCAGCCTAGAGGTAGGTGAATGGTGGTTTCTTCCCTGTCTTCTCTCTGGCGATGGCAAGAAATCTGAACAACTATATGTGCACAATGTGTGCACTGCGGAGGCCCGTCAGCAGTTAATAAAACTCGACGGTCCCCCTTTCTACTTTTGCAGAGTGGAGCCCAGAACATACAGTATGTGACCACTTGATACGGCGACACCATTCTAAGTAGGACACCCAAACCAGAGTAGCCATCGCAAAGCCCAAGGAGCTTGACCCTCTCTGGAAGTTGCTGTAGTCCTGCTAGGGATATTTTGACTGCCCGTTCTAGCTTGGTACGTCAGGGTGGGTAATTGGACATTTGAATTGGGGCAAGTTGGAGGGTAGTAATGCATTTAGGTTATTATTTATTGAGATGCAGTAACACACCACAACAAAATATTGATTTTTATGGCTGTTTTAAAACGAATTTCCTGCAATTCTACTAGTAATGATTTATATTCACTACTTGGTCAATTCATTAGATAGCATGTTTAATCAATCTGTTTTCTATACTCTGTAATAGGGTATATTGTAACTCAAATATCTATTTATTGACACAGTGTGTAAGCTACACAATACAATTAAAATGCCTAATCGTAATGAAGCTTTCCTCGCAAACTGTGCAATGATATTAAGCTATATGTATTTGTATATATATTTAGGCTATAGCCTACCAAATAAACACAGCAAAAAAAGAAATGTCATCTCTCACTGTCAACTGCGTTTATTTTCAGCTAACTCAACATGTGTAAATATTTGTATGAACATAACAAGATTCAACAACTGAGACATAAACTGAACAAGTTCCACAGACATGTGACTAACAGAAATGGATAATGTGTCCCTGAACAAAGGGGGGGTCAAAACCAAATTAACAGTCAAGTATCTGGTGTGGCCACCAGCTGAATTAAGTACTGCAGTGCATCTCCTCCTCTTGGACTACACCAGATTTGCCAGTTCTTGCTGTGAGATGTTACCCCACTCTTCCACCAAGGCACCTGCAAGTTCCCGGACATTTCTGGGGGGAATGGCCCTAGCCCTCACCCTCCGATCCAACAGGTCCCAGATGTGCTCAATGGGATTGAGATCCGGGCTCTTCGCTAGCCATGGCAAAACACTGACATTTCTGTCTTGCAGAAAATCCCGCACAGAACGAGCAGTATGGCTGGTGGCATTGTCATGCTGGAGGGTCATGTCAGGATGAGCCTGCAGGAAGGGTACCACATGAGGGGGGAGGTGTCTTCCCTGTAACGCACAGCATTGAGATTGCCTGCAATGACAACAAGCTCAGTCCGATGATGCTGTGACACACCGCCCCAGACCATGATGGACCTTCCACCTCCAAATTGATCCTGCTCCAGAGTACAGGCCTCGGTGTAACGCTCATTCCTTCGACAATAAACGCGAATACGAGCATCACCCCAGGTGAGACAAAACCGCAACTCGTCAGTGAAGAGCACTTTTTGCCAGCCCTGTCTTAATTTGTGCCCATAGGCGACGTTGTTGTCGGTATGTTTGGTGAGGACCTGCCTTACAACAGGCCTACAAGCCCTCAGTCCAGCCTCTCTCAACCTATGAGGACAGTCTGAGCACTGATGGAGGGATTGTGTGTTCCTGGAGTAACTCGGCAGTTGTTGCCATCCTGTACCTGTCCCGCAGGTGTGATGTTCGCATGTACCGATCCTGTGCAGGTGTTGTTACATGTGATCTGCCACTGCGAGGACGATCAGCTGTCCGTACTGTCTCCCCGTAGCGCTGTATTACGCGTCTCACAGTACCGACATTGCAATTTATTGCCCTGGCCACATCTGCAGTCCTCATGCCTCCTTGCAGCATGCCTAAGGTCGTTCACGCAGATGAGCAGTGATCCTGGGCATTCTCCTTTTGGTGTTTTTCAGAGTCAGTAGAAAGGCCTCTTTAGTGTCCTAAGTTTTCATAACTGTACCTTAATTGCCTACCATCTGTAAGCTGTTAGTGTCTTAATGACCATTACACAGGTGCATGTTCATGAATTGTTTATGGTTCATTGAACAAGCATGAGAAACTGTGTCAATCATGGACAAACAGTACCTGTAAATATATTTTCGCTTGCGCTGCAATACTTTGAGGTGTGTCCTTAAAAACAAGCATAAAAGTTTATTATGTTACTTTTTTTACTTAAGTTTGTAAATATTTTTATAAACTCATATTTGTCTTAACTGCATTGTTAGTTAAGGGCTTGTATGTAAGCATTTCACGGTAAGGTCTACAGCTGTTGTATTCCGCGCACGTGACAAATAAAATTTGATTTGATTGTAAACGTGACAATTTCATGCAGCAACAGGGGTGTAGAGCTGCCGGCGCAGAGAAGCGGCGTTCCCTCGCGTTTTTCTATTTGAGAATACACAGAGCTGGTCAAACTATTTCTGGAAAATGTATTCTGATAAATCTAAATAAATTATATTGAATTACCAACAAAAAAAGAAAAACAATAGAATGACAAACCAAATAAATATGTATAGCAGCCTAGAGGTAGGTGAATGGTGGTTTCTTCCCTGTCTTCTCTCTGGCGATGGCAAGAAATCTGAACAACTATATGTGCACAATGTGTGCACTGCGGAGGCCCGTCAGCAGTTAATAAAACTCGACGGTCCCCCTTTCTACTTTTGCAGAGTGGAGCCCAGAACGATACAGTATGTGACCACTTGGATACGGCGACACCATTCTAAGTAGGACACCCAAACCAGAGTAGCCATCGCAAAGCCCAAGGAGCTTGACCCTCTCTGGAAGTTGCTGTAGTCCTGCTAGGGATATTTTGACTGCCCGTTCTAGCTTGGTACGTCAGGGTGGGTAATTGGACATTTGAATTGGGGCAAGTTGGAGGTAGTAATGCATTTAGGTTATTATTTATTGAGATGCATGAACACACCACAACAAAATATTGATTTTTATGGCTGTTTTAAAACGAATTTCTGCAATTCTACTAGTAATGATTTATATTCACTACTTGGTCAATTCATTAGATAGCATGTTTAATCAATCTGTTTTCTATTACTCTGTAATAGGGTATATTGTAACTCAAATATCTATTTATGACACAGTGTGTAAGCTACACAATACAATTAAATGCCTAATCGTAATGAAGCTTTCCTCGCAAACTGTGCAATGATATTAAGCTATATGTATTTGTATATATATTAGGCTATAGCCTACAATAAAACACAGCAAAAAAAGAAATGTCATCTCTCACTGTCAACTGCGTTTATTTTCAGCTAACTCAACATGTGTAAATATTTGTATGAACATAACAAGATTCAACAACTGAGACATAAACTGAACAAGTTCCACAGACATGTGACTAACAGAAATGGAATAAGTGTCCCTGAACAAAGGGGGGTCAAAACCAAATTAACAGTCAAGTATCTGGTGTGGCCACCAGCTTAATTAAGTACTGCAGTGCATCTCCTCCTCTTGGACTACACCAGATTTGCCAGTTCTTGCTGTGAGATGTTACCCCACTCTTCCACCAAGGCACCTGCAAGTTCCCGGACATTTCTGGGGGGGAATGGCCCTAGCCCTCACCCCGATCCAACAGGTCCCAGATGTGCTCATGGGATTGAGATCCGGGCTCTTCGCTAGCCATGGCAAAACACTGACATTTCTGTCTTGCAGAAAATCCCGCACAGAACGAGCAGTATGGCTGGTGGCATTGTCATGCTGGAGGGTCATGTCAGGATGAGCCTGCAGGAAGGTACCACATGAGGGGGGAGGGTGTCTTCCCTGTAACGCACAGCATTGAGATTGCCTGCAATGACAACAAGCTCAGTCCGATGATGCTGTGACACACCGCCCCAGACCATGATGGACCTTCCACCTCCAAATTGATCCTGCTCCAGAGTACAGGCCTCGGTGTAACGCTCATTCCTTCGACAATAAACGCGAATACGAGCATCACCCCAGGTGAGACAAAACCGCAACTCGTCAGTGAAGAGCACTTTTTGCCAGCCCTGTCTTAATTTGTGCCCATAGGCGACGTTGTTGTCGGTGATGTTTGGTGAGGACCTGCCTTACAACAGGCCTACAAGCCCTCAGTCCAGCCTCTCTCAACCTATTGAGGACAGTCTGAGCACTGATGGAGGGATTGTGTGTTCCTGAGTTAACTCGGGCAGTTGTTGCCATCCTGTACCTGTCCCGCAGGTGTGATGTTCGCATGTACCGATCCTGTGCAGGTGTTGTTACATGTGATCTGCCACTGCGAGGACGATCAGCTGTCCGTACTGTCTCCCCGTAGCGCTGTATTACGCGTCTCACAGTACAGACATTGCAATTTATTGCCCTGGCCACATCTGCAGTCCTCATGCCTCCTTGCAGCATGCCTAAGGTACGTTCACGCAGATGAGCAGTGATCCTGGGCATCTTCCTTTTGGTGTTTTTCAGAGTCAGTAGAAAGCCTCTTTAGTGTCCTAAGTTTTCATAACTGTTGACCTTAATTGCCTACCATCTGTAAGCTGTTAGTGTCTTAATGACCATTACACAGGTGCATGTTCATGAATTGTTTATGGTTCATTGAACAAGCATGAGAAACTGTGTTTAAACCCTTTACAGTGAAGGTCTGTGAAGTTATTTGGATTTTTACAAATTATCTTTGAAATACAGGGTCCTGAAAAATGAACTTTTCTTTTTTTACTGAGTGTAGCTATATCACGTAGTCGTAGATTTATAAGGCTATAGGCCTGATGCAAATTATTATTGTTTCTTCCTAGACTGGCTGAATGCACAGAGCTATCCTTCAGCACCACAAGTTGGTTCAACTTTTTTTAAATCGTTGCACGATCTTGGCGGTGTCTTTCAGCACCACAAATGGCGCACCAATTGCTTAAAATGGCATCTCATCAATAGTCGTATTATTATTATTATTACACATATCACTTCTCACAATGGTGCTCATTTAGTAAAGTTAGAACAAAGCTGAATCAATTTCTCGTAAGATCACATAATGATGAATTAGCATTTTAACGTAACAGAACCAAATATAATACCATGGCATAGTATGTCTATAATGTTACTGTTACACCAAAAACACATAATTTAGCATTTTTTTGTACCATTTTTTTAACAATAGAAAACATACACATACGAATGACAACATACAGACGCTCACAAACATCCACAACATCACCCCTGCCCAGACCCACCTGCTCACACCCCCATTTCCAGCGCCCGCATCACTCTCCGCCACATGGCCTCAAACTGCACCATTTTGTTTCTCTCCGCTGCCCATGCACTTTCGACATTTAGATAATAAAGCATTAGATCTTTCCATTGCGTTGACAATGAAGGACTTGTTGATTTCCAGTTTTTAAGCATACATTTTTTCAAGATGATTGACAAGAAAAGTATTGTCCAACCCATCGCGTATATAACTCCACCCTCATATGCCATGTCTTGAAATATGCAGACAGAGATTAAAAGTACATTTATATTGTACAACTTCTGACAGCCAACTATCTAACTCCGCCAATAACTTTTGGTCTTTATAGCACTTCCCGAAAGCATGGATTATTGAGTCATTGTTAGTTTTACATTTAAGACATGACTCTGCCATTGTGCTGTTGTCACGTTCCTGACCTGTTTTCTGTTAGTTTTGTATGTGTTAGTTGGTCAGGACGTGAGTTTGGGTGGGCAGTCTATGTTTTCTGTTTCTATGTTGGTGAATGGGTACCTAATATGGTTCTCAATTAGAGGCAGGTGGTTTTCATCTCCTCTGATTGAGAATCATATTAAGGTAGGTAGTTTCACAGTGTTTGTTTGTGGGTGATTGTCTCCTGTGTCTTTCGTGTCAGTGTATGTGCACCACACGGGACTGTTTTGGCTGTTCGTTCGTTTGATGTAGTCTGTTCCTGTTCGTGAGTTCTGCGTGTAGTATGTAAGTTCCATGTTCAGGTCTGTCTACGTCGTGTTTGTTATTTTGTAATTTTCAAGTGTTTTCGTGTTCATTTCGTATTTCAATAAATATCATTTATGTCATCATACCTCGCTGCGTGTTGGTCATGCTCCTCTTCGTATGAAGAGGAGGAGGAACACCGTTACAGCTGTAGAATTTGTGAATTTTGTCTCTTGTGTAATAAATTAGACAAATTAGTTTATACTTGATTAAGCGTACATTTTCATTAACTGAAATATTGTTAGCTATGTTCCAACATTCTCTCCATCTTGTCCCAATATCAGTTCTTTTTTAAGTCTTGGTTCCAAATTAATATTTTTTTCTAAGAGATTGTCAGTTGGATAGGCTATCTGCAAGGTTTTGTGTATCTTTATGAATATCCTTTTCTGACTCAAATAGGATTCCCTCAAGATTGCTCTGAAATTTCTTGATATAATACTTTTAAGTTGCATGTATTTAAAAATAGCTACGTTGGTCAGTCTAAAATTGCTTTTTAATTCTGTCATGGAAATACATGTATTTCCTATTACCAAGTAATTTACGTTTTCCATGCCTTTAGTTTTCCATGTGGACCAATTTATCTGTGTGTTCTGAAAAGCTATCCAATTATTGTTCCATGGGGTTGTGTTTTTAGGGATTGATATTGGTTCTTGTAGAATACGATTAATTTTCTTCCATATTGTTATGGGGTTCTTAACTACGAAGTTGTGCATGTTCCTAGCTTTATCCTTTGAGAATAGACACGTGAATGAGTATGCGTATCTTCAATTTGTACACATTGTTCCTCCTTAGTGCGTTTAACTATACACCAGTGGAGGCTCCTCAGAGGAGGAAGGGGATCCTCCTCAGTGAAATTTCATAAAAATAAAAATGTAAAAGGTTATCCTTTTTAAATAAAACTATACTAAATATATTCATATGTCACCAAATAATTGATTAAAATACACTGTTTTGCAATGAAGGTCTACAGTAACTTCAACAGCACTGTCTGGGTAGCACCATGGTGTAGCCAGGGGACAGCTAGCTTCCGTCCTCCTCTTAGGAGGCTCGTAGGCCTCACCCCGTTCCATAGATGTACATGGTTATTATGACCAATTCTGGAGGACGTCCTCCAACCAATCAAAGATTTTGCATGAACTGACATGTTGTCCATCCAATCATAGAATCAGAGAATTAACCTAGTGTGTTGTATTGGGATTGTGCCACAGAACATTATGGGGGTTCTATGTGTTAGCTTGGTGACATTGTTGGGTAGAGATTAAGAGTGATAGTTTAGCATTTTTTAGATATAATTCGTTTTTTCAAATTACTGGAGACGGATGAGGTAAATTGTTTTCTTGGTTTTAGAACTTGTTTTTTTGTGTCCAGTTGTCCAGTGCAATTTATTTATATTTGCCTTGCTAACTTCAGTAGCTAGCTACCAGCTCGAGTGTGCAGTTTTCTCCGCCAGAATGGTAGAATGGCCAACGTTGCCACGCTGTGGACTTTTTGTTGAAGAACCCCTTTCATTCTCTGGGGAACACGGAAAAGGTGCGAATTAAAAGTGAGGGTCATCCTCTGCCTGAGAACAGTTTCATGAAGACGGATGAGAAGGTCAGGGTGTACAATACCAACTGGTATCAAAAGTATAGCCGGTTAACAGGGAGCCTTTCATCAAGCCGCCTGTATTGCTGGCCTTGCCTGCTTTTTGGAAAGTCTGAGCCTTGGTCGAAAGGTGGGTACAATCTGCTTTTAGAGGACACGACGACAGGCAAAGTTCCGTCAACGAGAGCAACTACAAGGAGCTTGCAGAGGTAAATACACTTTACGATTCATTACTTGCTGAACATATCGAACTTTCGACTGTCTTTTCTGGGATGTCGAAAACAATTCCGAATGATTTGATAGCTTCCATCGCATCATCCATTAAAAGTAAGATTAAAGAGAGCGGTTGACGGCGTGCATTTCTTTCACGTGCGCTCAAGTAGGCTTTCCACTTTCTTCTGGTAACTTTATTTATTTGGCAAAGTTGATAACACATAATCACTCCGGACAGACACAAGCAAAAACTCATGACATAAATGTTGCAGCAGCCTAGGCTACACCTAAACATTGGAAATCTGACATGCTGTACGGTATGAAAATGAGACTATTTTTCAGTTTGATCAACTGTAGGCTACTAATAAGAGCAGCTGCATACAGCCTATGTGCGCTGCTGTCCATTTGGTCAGGGTAACTAATTGGTAACGTTATGTATTTATAGTCCATTTGTGAGTCAGGAGAAAATGTGAACGTGATCAAATTTTGTTTATATTCAAAATTGGCCTGGCTAGGCTGCCTATACCTTTTTAATCCAAAATGATTAACTGGAATGAATCATTCAACATAATAGTGATGACAGATATGAGTATATTTGTTACAAGGCCTGCAGTTGCACAGGCCTGCATGATGCCAGCATGCATAAAGCAATCTAAGCTCTGTGAGTTCTATTGTCTGTCAGTGTCGAGGTAGAGGAAATCCCCCACCTAATCCAGTCGAAATATAATTTCTAAGAACAAATAGAAGGTAGCTGCAGTTTGACAGGGTTTTTTTTCAGGAGTTTTTTAAAACCATGTGACTTAATTAGGAAAACGTGTCTCATCGTAGCCCATGTAAATCTTTTTTACAACTGATTAATCACTGTCATACCTTATAGGGTCCAGAGTTTTCCTAGTTAGGTTAACATATAAGGCAAACTCCAGGCCCCAGGGGGTTAACATTTTCCCACCGCTTTGGGACCTATGATGCCACCAGTCTGCTTGCAGTTGTCAGTTATCGTCAGGTATGTGGACGATCAGGGCTTTATTCACAACCGTTTCTTTGGCTACTTTGATGTGTCAAGTGTGCGAGATGCGCAGTCTGTTTGATTTGATGAATTTTGACATGTCTGAGTTTAACTTCATGGAGAAACTCGTTGTCTAAACCTACGATGGCGCAGCTGTAATGGAATGTATCTGCTGTTTGTATTTACACCTAAGTCCCCTCCTGTTCCCTGATTTAAGTGGTGATGACTACTCCACTCCACTACAGTTGTCAACTTTCTCCTGACATGAACTGAAGCCACGTCTCATGTGCCCGCTCATCCACTGGCACATTGAATGTTTCCCCTCCAAGCACCCTGAGTACCCCTATCAATTTTCTCTCATTACTGTGTGTAGTATCAATCACATACAAAAACACAATCCCATTATTACACATCAATGATTTTACTCCTTGCTTGGAATAGCTCATTTTTAGATATTTTGTCTAACTGTGTAGTGTGTTGTGTTTGTTTTTTGTCTTGCCAGTCAAATCCTGTCCTGCACTGGTGAAGCCTCTGAATATCTCAACTCATGCCACATACCCTCATTCAATCACTGCTGTGATCCCTTTCCAACACTGTGTAAGTAGCCCTCTCATTCCCATTCCCCATAACATTGTACTATAAATGTAATTATTAAACGCTTTAGGTTCAAATAATTAGTCTTTGACGATTTCTGAAAGACACTTTGTGGTCTCTGTGCGTTCTGCGCCTATACTATGGGTCTCCCATCCTCCTCAATTTTTTAAGTCACCAGCCTCCACTGCCATACACTGAGTATACAAAAAATGAATAACACCTGCTCTTTCCATGACATAGACTGACCAGATTTATTCAGGTGACGGCTATGATCCCTTATTGATGTCACTTGTTCAATCCAATTCAATCAGTGTACTGTGGCTGAAGGGAAGGAGACAGGTTAAAGAAGTAGTTTTAAGCCTTGTAACAATTGAGACATGGATTGTGTATGTATGCCATTCAGAGGGCGAATGGACAAGACAAAAGATTTATGCGCACTGAGGCGCACACGCTCCTAATATGCACAACCAGAATGACAGAGACATAGGACACAGACGGAACTCCGACATAACACTGGAAAACAAAGGAAAGCATACATTGAATTAAATTAACAGAACTTCTACCTCAAGAGTCTTGTGAGCGTTCATGTGCACAATAAACACAGTGCCCACTCAGAGGGTAAGACATGGTTGGCTAAATAAGAATGTATCATAGACCTATCAAATATGAAAAATAAATGTATGTGTTGCAATAAATGGTACGGGGATGGAATGATGAAACGCTAACAATTAGGGCCTATGCATTTAAACATGTGAAAGCAAGAGCAAACATTTCAACAAGATAAAAAAAACACTCCACTGCGCCTATGGTGCGTCTTCGCCAAAGTAATACTTCATTTGAAACATATTCCAAATGCAAGCTTCGTAAGTAAATAATCATATTCAAGTAATTGTTACATACCAGTAGGCCTATATTAGTAATTGTTGCCCAATTGCTGATGAGATTGCAAAGTTAACCCTTTAAACTAACTCCTAACCTTAAAACCTAACCCCTAGACTAGCTAACGTTAGCCAGCTAGTCAACGTTAGCATTAGCTACCTAGCCACCTAGCTAACTTTAGCCACAACAAATTGGAATTCATAACGTATCATACGTTTTGAGAATTCACAACATACTGTATCATACGAATTGTAACATATCATACATAGCATCCAACAATGTATACATACAATATGAAACATAACATATCATACTAAATGGAGTGTATTTACGTACAGAATAATGAGATATGCTATGAGACCAGGTTGATCCACCGCATCCACCAATGTCGGACTTGCGTTTGTCAAACCAGGAAACATCCTGAAAATCTCACAATAATGTATATAGCGTCCGAACGGTTTGGGCTACAAACTAATATGACCCTTCTATGGAAAGATGAGACTCACAAACTCAATGGTGTTCTTCGTTTGAAGTCGGACCGCCGATGTGCCAACTTCTGTCTGTAGCGTCTGAACGGTTTGGTATAAAAAACATAATGGAATGGGAGACACCCACCAGGTGGTGGGTGTCTGTCTGTTGCCAGTTCGTCTTGTCCCGTCAAGTCCTACCAGCGTGTTCCCGTGTTCCCTGTGCTCTAGTTTTTGCTTTTCTAGTCTTTCTGCCCGTCCTGTACCTGCCTGACTCTGATTTGGATTACAATTCTTTGCCTACCTTGACCTACATATTGCCTGCCCCTTGTACTGTAATAAACTGTGAGATTAGTACTATCCGCCTCCTGTGTCTGCATCTGGGTCTTAGCCTGAGCCGAGATAGTATGAACTGGCCATGACTGACCCAACAGACTCGGACCAGCGCCGCAACGATGTCTCCTCCCAAGGAGGCACCATTGGAAGACACAAGGAGTTACTGCAAAGCCTTATGGAGGGACTCCATACTCTGGCAGAACGCCATGACCATATATTCAGTACATTGCTGGAGCAATTCCACAGATTCACAACTAGGCAGCAAGCCTCAACAGTAATCCCCCAGACTCTCAGCAACCCCGCCACCAACGGCGCTTATTTCCAGCCTACCCCATTGTCCCGAGAACCTTGCTTACCTCCTCCAGAGCGCTACGTAGGAGATTCTGGAACCTGTTGGGCGTTTCTCTCCCTTGTGCTCCCTCATCTTCGAGCTGTAACCTTCTTCGTTCCCCTCGGACCGCTCAAAGATAGCGTATTTGATCATGTCCGGGAGGGCCCTCGTCTGGGCTACGGTGGTGTTGGAGTAACATTCCACCGTTTTCCTCAGTCTAGAGGAGTTTGTGGCGGAGGTATGTAAGGTGTTCGATTCTCCGTTGTCCGGGAGAGAGCCTTAAACATGGCTAGCGGGCACTACAAGTGCCTGGTCCCGTCAGTTCGTGGTGGAGGTTGATGCCTCAGACATCGGAGTGGTGGCTGTCCTGTCCAAGCGTTCTGCCCAGGACCAGAAGCTGCATCCATCCGTTTCCTTTCCCATCGTTTTAACCCTGCTGAGAGGAACTGTGACGTGGGAAATCGAGAATTACTCACAGTTAAGATGTTGTTGGAGGAGTGGAGGCACTGGTTAGAAGGGGTGAAACATCCATTCTTGGTGTTGATGGACCATAAGAACCTGGAATATCTCTGCACCGCCAAGCGTCTCAACTCTAGGCAGGTGAGATGGGCCCTGTTATTCGCTCATTTCCGTTTCACTATCTCCTACCGCCCGGGGTCCAAGAATGTGAAGCCTGACGCACTTTCACATCTGTACAGAAACGGTACAACACCATCGGACCCCGAGAACTCCTGTCTACTTCCTGTCTAGCGGCTACTATCATCTGGGGAATAGAGAGTCTGATCCACAAGGCTAACCAGATGTTTGTTCTGGACTCTGCCTGTGCTCTGCATGGCTGACGTTTTACATTCTCCCAACCAATTGTGCTATTTTGTAATCTTTTTGTGTTTTGTGTAACTTATTTTTTTTATTATTTTGTACATAATGTTGCTGTTACCGTCTCTTATGACCGAAAATAACTTCTGCACATCAGAACAGCGATTACTCACCACGGACTGGAAGAAACGTTTTCCTTTAATGAGTCCGACGAGAAGGATGTACTGCTTTCACTGGAACAGGCCCAGATCCCCGTAATTTGCTTGAAGAAAAGACGGAGGAAAAGGGGCCGCAGATCAGGCTGCCTTCTGAGAATCTGTAGGCGGGCAAGTAAACCCCCACTGCCATCCATTCTTCTTGCTAACGTGCAATCATTGGAAAATAAAATTGATAACCTACGATTAAGATTATACAACCAACGGGACATTAAAAATTGTAATATCTTATGTTTCACCGAGACGTAGCTGAACGATGATACGGATAATATGGAGCTGGTGGGATTTACCATGCACCGGCAGAACAGAGAAGCTACGTCTGATAAGACGATAGGTGGGGGTGTGTGTCTATTTGTCAATAACAGCTGGTGCACGATGTATAATATTAAAGAAGTCTTGAGGTATTGCTTGCCTGAGGTAGAGTACCTTATGATAAGCTGTAGACCACACTATCTACCAAGATAGTTCTCATCTATATTATTCGTAGCCATCTATTTACCACCACAGAACGAAGCTGGCACTAAGACTGCACTCAACCAACTCTATAAGGCCGGGGACTTTAATGCAGGCAAACTTAAATCAGTTTTACCAAATATTTACCAGCATGTCACATGTGCAACCAGAGGGGAAAACATTGTAGACAACCTTTACTCTACACACAGAGATGCATACATATCTCTCCCCGCCCTCAATTTGGCAAATCTGACCATAATTCTATCCACCTGATTTCTGCTTACAAGCAAAATCTAAAGCAGGAAGTACCAGTGACTCGCTCAATACGGAAGTTGTCAGATGACACAGATGCTACACTACAGGACGGTTTTGCTAGCACAGACTGGAGTGTGTTCCGGGATTCATCCAGTGGCATTGAGGAGTACACCACCTCAGTCATCGGCTTCATTAATAAATGCATCGACAACGTCGTCCCCACAGTGACCATATGTACATATCCCAACCAGAAGCCATGGATTACAGGCAACATCCGCATCGAGCTAAAGGCTGGAGGTGCCTCTTTCTAGGAGCGGGAGACTAATACAGACGCTTATAAGAAATCCCGCTATGCCCTCAGATGAACCATCAAACAAGCAAAGCGTCAATACAGGATTAAGATTGAATCCTACTTCACCGACTCTGACGCTCCTAGGATGTGGCAGGGCTTGAAAACTATTACGGACTACAAAGGGACACTCAGATGCGAGTTGCCCAGTGACTCAAGCCTACCAGACGAGCTAAATGCCTTTTTATGCTCGCTTCGAGGCAAGCAACACTGAAGTATGCACGAGAGCACCAGCTGTTCTGGATGACTGTGTGATAACGTTCTCGGTAGCCGATGTGAACAACACCTTTAAACAGGTTAACATTCACAAAGCCGCTGGGCCAGACGGATTACCAGTACGTGTACTCAAAGCATGCGCGGACCAACTCTCAAGTGTCTTCACGGACCAACCTCTCCCTGACCGAGTCTGTAATAACTACAGTTTCAAGCAGACCACCATAGTTCCTATTCCCAAGGAAGCGAAGGTAACCTGCCTAAATGATTACCGCCCCGTAGCACTCACGTCGGTAGCCATGAAGTGCTTTGAGAGGCTGGTCATGGCTCACATCAACAGCATCTTCCTGGACACCCTAGACCCACTCCAATTCGCTTACCGCCCTAACAGATCAACAGATGACGCAATCTCAATCGCACTCCACACTGCCCTTTTCCACCTGGACAAAAGGAACACCTATGTGGGAATGCTGTTCATTGACTACAGCTCAGCGTTCAACACCATAGTGCCCACAAGGCTCATCACTAAGCTAAGGACTCTGGGACTAAACACCTCCCTCTGCAACTGGATCCTGGACTTCCTGACGCCCCCAGGTGGCAAGAGTAGGCAACAACACATCTGCCACGCTGATCCTCAACACTGAGGCCCCTCAGGGGTGTGTACTTAGTCCCCTCCTGTACTCCGTTCACCCACGACTGCGTGGTCAAACACGACTCCAACACCATCATTAAGTTTGCTGACGACTCAACACTGGTAGGCCTGATTACCGACAACGATGAGTCGGCCTATAGGAAGGTCAGAGACAGGACAACAACCTCTCCCTCAACGTGATCAAGAGAAAGGAGTTGATCATGGATTACAGGGAAAGGCGGGACGAACAGGCCCACATTAACATTGATGGGGCTGTAGTGGAACTGGTCGAGAGTTTAAAGTTCCTTGGTGTCCACATCACCAATGAACTATCATGGTCCAAACATACCAATACAGTCATGAAGAGGGCACGTCAAACACTTTTCCCCCTCAGGAGACTGAAAAGATTTGTCATGAGTCCCCAGATCCTCAAAAGGTTCTACAGCTGCACCATCGAGAGCATCCTGACCGGTTGCATAGGCGGTGCCTGGTATGGAAATTGCTCGGCATCTGACCGTAAGGCGCTACAGAGGGTAGTGCATATGGCCCAGTACATCACTGGAGCCATACTTCCTGCCCTCCAGGACCTCTATATCAGGCGATGTCAGAGGAAAGCCCATCAAATTGGACTCCAGTCACCCAAGTTATAGACTGTTTTCTCCGCTACCGCACGGCAAGCGGTACCGGAGCGCCAAATCTAGGACCAGAAGGCTCCTCAACAGCTTCTACCCCCAAGCCATACTGCTGAACAATTAATAAAATCGCCACCGGACTATTTACATTGACCTGCTGCTACTCGTTGTTTATTATCTATGCATAGTCACTTGACCCCAACCTACATGTACACTGACTCTTGTTATTCTTATTGTGTTACTTTTTATTATTATTTTTTACTTTAGTCTATTTGGTAATATTTTCATAACTCTTCTTGAACTGCACTGTTGGTAACGGCCTGTAAGTAAGCATTTCACGGTAAGGTCTACATTTGTTGTATTTGGCACGTGACAAAGTTTGATTTGATTTGCTCCAGTCCTGGAATGGGCATATTCCTCAAGACTCACCTGTCATCCTGGCTCCCGTCGGACCTTGGCTTTCATCCAACATCATTTTGGTGGCCCACCATGGTTCCTGACGTCTCTGCGTTCGTTGCCACCTGCACTTTGTGTGTGCAGAACAAGACTCCGCGGCAAGCCCCAGCTGGCCTCCTTCAAACACTCCCTGTTCCTCACCGCCCCTGATCCCATATATCCTTGGACTTCATCATGGGTTTCCCTCCATCAGATGGCAACACCACCATCCTTACGGTGGTGGATAGGTTTTCCAAAGCCACCCATTTTATCTCCCTTCCTAAGTTGCCCTCAGCTAAGGAGACGGCCTAGCTCATGGTGTAGCACGTCTTCCGGATCCATGGACATCCGGTCGACATGGTCTCCAATTACTGTCCTCAGTTCTCATCCCGGTTCTGGAAGGCGTCCTGCACCCTGTCAAACCCTGATGTATTTAATTTCAACTCAGTTCTTCACAATTCCTGACATTTAGTTTAATTAATCTTAGGTCAGTTAGGATCACCACTTTATTTTAAGAATGTGAAATGTCAGATTAATAGTAGAAAGAATGATTTATTTCAGCTTTTATTTCTTTCATCACATTCCCAGTGGGTCAGAAGTTTACATACACTCAATTAGTATTTGGTAGCATTGTCTTTAAATTGTTTAACGTGTGTTGAACATTTCGGGTAGCCTTCCACAAGCTTCCCACAATAAGTTGGGTGAATTTTGGCCCATTCCTCCTGACAGAGCTGGTGTAACTGAGTCAGGCTTGTAGGCCTCCTTGCTCGCACAAGCTTTTTCAGTTCTGCCGACAAATTTTCTATAGGATTGGGGTCAGGGCTTTGTGATGGACACTCCAATACCTTGACTTTGTTGTCCTTAAGCCATTTTGCTTCAACTTTTGAAGTATGCTTGGGGTCATTGTCCAATTGGAAGACCCATTTGCGACCAAGGTTTAACTTCCTGACTGTTGTCTTGAGATGTTGCTTCAATATATCCACATAATTGTCCTGCCTCATGATGCAATCTGTTTTTTGAAACGCACCAGTCCCTCCTACAGCAAAGCACCCCCACACCATGATGCTGCCACCCCTGTGCTTCACGGTTGGGATGGTGTTCTTCGGCATGCAAGCCTCACCCTTTTTCCTCCAAACATAAAGATGGTCATTATGGCCAAACAGTTCTATTTTTGTTTCATCAGACCAGAGGACATTTCTCCAAAAGGTACGATCTTTGTCCCCAAGTGCAGTTGCAAACCATAGTCTGGCTTTTTTTATGGCGGTTTTGGAGCAGTGGCTTCTTCCTTGCTGAGCGGCCTTTCAGGTTATGTCGATATAGGACTTGTTTTACTGTGGATATAGATACTTATGTACCTGTTTCCTCCAGCATCTTCACAGGGTCCTTTGCTGTTGTTCTGGGATTGATATGCACTTTTTGCACCAAAGTGTGTTCATCTCTAGGAAACAGAACGCATCTCCTTCCTGAGCGGTATGACGACTGCGTGGTCCCATGGTGTTTATACTTGCGTACTATTGTTTGTACAGATTAACGTGGTACCTTCAGGCGTTTGGAAATTGCTCCCAAGGATGAACCAGACTTGTGGAGGTCTACAATTTATTTTCTGAGGCTGATTTCTTTTGATTTTCCCATGATGTCAAGCAAAGAGGCACTGAGTTTGAAGGTAGGCTTTGAAATACATCCACAGGTACACCTCCAATTGACTCAAATGATGTCAATTAGCCTAACAGAAGCTTCTAAAGCCATGACATAACTTTCTGGAATTTTCCAAGCTGTTTAAAGGCACAGTCAACTTAGTGTATGTAAACTTCTGACCCACTGGAATTGTGATACAGTGAAATAATCTGTCTGTAAACAATAGTTGGAAAAAATGACTTGTGTCATGCACAAAGTAGATGTCCTAACCGACTTGCCGAAACTATAGTCTGTTAACAAGAAATTTGTGGAGTGGTTCAAAAACGACTTTTTAATGACTCCAACTTAAGTGTATGTAAACTTCCGACTTCAACTGTATGTTTCGTTTTTATAAAAATTTGATTAGAATTATACACTGTCTTTTTAGTCCTTATCAATAGCATAGTGAATTTAATCTTGCTTTTTGACTACGTTGTGCATGCCCATTTCCAGACAGCAATTTACAGTAGGCCTATACCCTATTTTAGCGTAAGTGCTATAGCCTATGTTCAACAATGTATTTCCATGTTTAAGCAATGTAATTAGAACACTGGGGACTACAAATATTTTCAACATATTTAACAAATATGGGGCAGGCTATTTAACAAACTAGGCTATAATGGACTAAGATTGGAGTTGATGACAACACAATACATAAAATGCCATAAATACCGAACTTGAAGCAACCACGTATTTATCCATGGAGGACATTCTGATTGGCCAGTGAGGGGCCAAGCCTCGTGTCACGCCCTGGCCTTAGTATTATTTGTTTTCTTTATTATTTTAGTTAGGTCAGGGTGTGACATGGGGTATGTGTGTGTTTTGGGTGATTATATGGTATAGGGGGTGTTGGTTGTAGTGTATGGGTTTGTGTTGAGTGTGTGTTGAGTGTATGTGTCTAGGTATGTCTATGGTTGAGTGTAGGTGTTTAGGAAAGTCTATGGTTGCCTGATTTGGTTCTCAATCAGAGACAGCTGGTTATTGTTGTCTCTGATTGGGAGCCATATTTAAGGTAGCCATAGGCTTTAGGTGTTTGTGGGTAATTGTCTATGTTGAACGTAAGTAGCTTGTGTGTGCACTTTCGTTTGTAGCTTCACGGTCGTTTGTTGTTTTGTATAGTTTGTATAAGTGTTTCGTTTCGTGTTCATCTTCGTCGTTCTAATAAAAGAAGATGTATTCATATCCCGCTGCGCCTTGGTCCGTCTCTCCTCCACACGATCGTGACACCTCGAAACACGCACAACTTGTTTATTCATCAAAACCCAGCCCTTTCGCACCATCATCAGCTACTGTGCCCATAATTTCAGTTGTGAAAATAGCTAAAATATTTCTGACAAACCCCCAAACCTAGAACGCTAACACCAGAGCTAAGATTTATCTTTTTGGTAGGTTTGTGTTAAAATAGAGTGCTAGATGTAGGGTTATGTTGGAGAACTGACCATTAAGATATTTTTTCACAGTTGCCAAGATGAAGCATGTGATGTACATAGGATAAAGAGTTACAAGCCTGCATGGAGAGGTCATTTTGTTGTTTTGTTGTTATGAAAGTGCAACTCACAAAACAGAGGTTGCACCATCTGAGACTTTGAGGCAAATTGTTTTCAAGAACAAGATGTAAACAGAATGCATCAGATTTCACCAAACCATGGACCACTTGGCAAAGTTTGCCAGCTCTAGTTCCAATAAACAACCCCAGTAATGTTTCCAACCTGCGTGATTTCAAGTTGGTTCAGGACCATTGTTTTGAGTCATTAACCTCTCATATCATTGAAAGCCAAATGTTGTTCACTTGGGTTTTTCACCGAGTCTGCGTCTCAGACATCTTCTCAGACATTGGACTCTGTGACCACTCCCAAAGCCCAGTCAGTCTTCCCCTCCACCTGCACCTCATAGGATAATCTCCCTGAGGAGAAGTCCCCCAGCTAGCACATAACGCTGTGAGAACCATATGTTTCTTGGAGCTTGGTGAGAGCGTGGATGTCCTATGGTTATTTTGCATACAACCTTCCCACAACTTTCTGGGAATGGTGCATGATAGTTGCTTGACATTGGAACATTCTTAACACATTTAAAGGGGAACTGCACCTGCTGATTTGGCTTCGTTTTTTGGCTTGCTCCTCAAGAAATGCTGGTGGCCATGACAGAAGCCAAATGTGAGTTGGCTTGGGGGTGTGGTTTGATGTGGGTGTTTCTTGGGTGCGTCCAAAACACACCTATCTGTCAGAAGCTTTCCCACAGCTCTTTCCTGCTACTCAATCACAACAAATAAACCTCCTGCAGGTTGAGTTCAATAACTACAGGCAGATGTACGGTGAGATGCTCGAGGAAGCTTCGAATAGGTAAATAGCCCACAGAGTAATATGAGAAGAATGCAATTGATGAAATGATGTAGATTTTCTAAACTAAGTGTTTTGATAACTTTCAAATGTATTACAGGTCCATGCAAATAGTCCCATGGAAGCAGTGCTCTGCTAATATAACAATATGCACCTTTCATCTTTCATTCCCAGCCGATACAGATAATGTGCCTATCGGCATTTTGTCTGGTGATAATGGGGCTACCTTGGCAAACATGTCAGAGTGCTCATCGGTTCCTGTGTGGTGTCCCCGATACAACAGGAGTTCCCAAAATGAACAGGGTTTCTCCCGCCCCATATTGACTGATACCATTTGATTCAATAAAAAAAAGATAATACAAGTAAAAGTTGTGTCCAGGAAAATGGTAATGCCGAGTGCCAGGTCTCTCTCAATTCAGAGACATCACTATCAAGCTAGTCTGGACATCATCTTGCAAGTCTCTATGTGCTGGCTCCATACATGTTTCTGGGAACACTCAGAGTCCCTGTTTTATTACCAATGGTAGTTAGTATAGGTAATATCTGACACACGAACAGGTACTATGTTGACGTTTTAATAGGTCAGATAAAACCTACCCAATTTTGTTCCCCATCAAATGACAGAGGCTGCCGTCTGGTAAAAGCATCTTCAGTCCATCTGTAGAAATAGGCAGATGTTGTGACAGTGAATTTTCAAGGTCATTTACTGATTAATTACTGGAATAATTAATTGATCTAATTGATTTATTTAATTTGGTTATCCTATCCAAATTAACCTAAGTGGGGCACCATTAGGGGTTTTGATATGGAGAGACCCCTTGAATTAACTATATCAGTAGTTATCATTAACTCAATATCAACAATAGTCTTAATCAACAGTCAATTTACCATATTCTCATTCTGAATGGTTGTTGAGCTCGGAAACTTCAAGAACCCAATCGCTTGGTAATGGATTCAAAACAAAAAATAATTCATTTAAGGTTTTATTTAATAGACTAAATAAGTTGGAAAATTAGGTCGTTAACAGATACAATAGTATCTACATGCACTGTAGTCTTACAACCCACCCCTCAGAGCCTGATTCCTCTCTAGGTTTCTTCTTAGGTTCCTGCCTTTCTAGGGAGTTGTTCCTAGCCACATGCTTCTACATCTGCATTGCTTGCTGTTTGGGGTTTTCGGCTGGGTTCTATATAAGCATTTTGTGACAGCTGCAAATGTATAATACATTTGACTTGTATGAACATTTTCACATATCTGTGACCAATGGTTCTCCATAATGTTTTCCTTTAGATCTGTTTCCCATTTTTTCCATGTCGGTTATTTTTCAACCCTTGATATAACTTGGCAATCAACGTCTTTGGCGTAGCAGGTTATTTCAGTATGTTTAAATTCATCTAGATTCTGCCACTCACAAAACAGGTTGGACCATCCACATCTGTCGAGACTTTGAGGCAAACTTATCTCAGGAACAAGAAGTAAACAGATTGCATCAGATTTCATTAACCATGGACCACTGGCAAAAGTTTGCAGACTCAGCAGGTTCCAGTGTCCAAGTATCGTTTCCAACCTGTGTGAGATCAAGTTGGTTCAGGACTATTGAGTTCAGTCATTAACCTCTAATATCATTGAAAGCCCAGTGTTGTTGACTCTGGGGTTCTTCACTGAAGTCTTTCTCAGACAGCTTAAGTACTAAGGATGTGACTGTTTACTTTGCTTAGAAGTGTGCTGACAGCATCTAAACACAATTGTTTCTTAAGTACATGGCTTATGTATACATAGTACAATAACCTCGATGATCAAGGTTATCCAGGTTTGTGTGTGTGTGACTGCATGCGTGTTTTACTGACTCTGAAGGATAACATGCCTCTGTCTACTTTTCATTCATATAGTCATTTATTACCCCCTCTTTTTTAGGAAATGTTCACATACAAATCATTGAATAGCAGGGAAAGTGTGTATGAGACACAAAACATGGTTCAACTACTTCGGATGAGAAAATTACCAAAATAAAACTTGAGAAAGATATTGACCCTTTCAATGTGTCAACAAAAGTTTGAGTCTGTTTTACTGACAGGAGTGATGATCAATGGGGCTGGGTTTATACCATTCTCATAAGTGTCTGGACTGAAGAATAGAGTTTCTCGGTGAAGGTGTAGCCAGTGATAGAGTTGATGTGAAACCTGGCCTCCACATCATAGAAAGAGACCTGACTCATCTCGTAATCCACAAACACCCTCACCTTCTGGGGCTTCTGATTAATAGAGGACAGAGGTGTAACCAAGACCTCCATACTTACACTGAGTATACAATACATTAAGAACACCAGCTCTTTCCATGACATAGACTGACCAGGTGAGTCCAGGTGAAAGCTATAATCCTTTATTGATGTCACGTGTTAAATCGGTGTAGATAAAGGGGAAGAGTGCCCCCCCAAAAAACATTTTGGGGACTGCCTCTCGGGCCTCTGTCGTGATTGCGACTCCCGGAGTCGTCGTTGATCCTCCTTCGCTGCCTCCGCCTGCTTCCATGGCAGGGTCTTGTCCCCTGCCATAATCTCCTCCCATGTCCATGATGTCCTCCACTCACTTTTCTCCCGAGCCCAGGATCCCTGCTCCTCCTGGCCATGCTGCTTGGTCCTTTGGTGGTGGGATCTTCTGTCACGCTCGTTGAAAGGATTGGACCAAGGTGCAGCGTGGTAAGCGTACATTTTATTTTATTTAAATGAACAGCAAACAAAAACAACAAAAACGTGAAGCTACTGGTGTGCACGCAGGCAACTATCTGTAGACAAGATCCCACAAAACACAAAGGGAAATGGCTGCCTAAATATGATCCCCAATCAGAGACAACGATAAACAGCTGTCTCTGATTGGAAAGCATACCAGGCCAACATAAACCATTAAACACCTAGATGACCCACCCTTGTCACTATCACGCCCCAACCAACAGAGAATTAACAGCTCTCTATGGTCAGGGCGTGACAGGGGTATATTTTGTACTTAGACTTGGTTTATAAATGAAGCCCCAGCTGTGCAAAGTACTTAGTGATTTACCCAAAAAGTCTCAGCTATAATTGCTGCCAAAGGTGTTTCTAACATGTATTGAAAATTGTTAGACTTTATCTTCCACTTTGACATTACAGAGTATTTTGTGTAGATCGTTGACAAAGAAATGACAATTAAATCCATTTTAATTCCACTTTGTAATGCAACAAAATGTGGAAAAACGAATCACAATTCACCTACACCAGATTTTCGGGGGCATTTGGGGGCATTTGGCCCATAGACTGAGAGTTGCCCCTTGCTATTGTTCCATACACAACTCCAATATGAGCAAGGTGACAATATAAACCCTCTTGAAAACTTGATATAAAGTAAATAAATATAGAGTATATAGAAAAATGTAAATATTGATCATTCAGAAGCAAGAGGAGTGACATACAGTCGATTAATGAATATGTATCCATGGGATAAGCACATTACAGTTCACCACTGTACATGAAAATACACTCTCATGCCCTTGATATATCTGCACACTATCACAACAGTCCAGAGTCATTACATTTTTCAGGAGTCCACTATAACTTGACTTACAGTGCCTTCAGAAAGTATCCATTCCTCTTGACATATTCCACATTTTGTTGTGTTACAGTCTGAATTCAAAATGGATTAAAAATAAATAAATCTCACCCAGCTAGACACAAAACCCCATAATGACATGTTTTTATAATTTTTTTGCAAATGTATTGAAAGGATAAATAGAAAGGATTAATAGTGTCAGTTGCCCTGTGATCCACTGTACACAAACAGTCCGTGGATGCATGTGTGCGTGTGAACCCCGTACAGCTGTTCCTGACTCACTGTAAGCAAGCCTGTACGGACGTGTGTTTTTGAACCATGCAATTACCTTTTACGCAACCTCAGCTTCCTGACCGGGAGACAGTGTAATTTACTGGTGCTTGGTGGTGACAGAAGAAGTGCAGCATTAGAAGGGTCACAACTTTTAAATGGCTTATTTTCATCAATATTAGTCCTAATCAGTGCGGGTCCCTATTGCTTGATGAAACTTCTGAGGCATCGGTCTCTGTGTTTCATTGTGAGCAACTGTGCGCTTATGCGGTGACCCCATTTACGTCCACCTCAAGACAATCCAAATCAATAAAATAAAATAAAAATGTATTTGTCACAAACAGTGAAATGCTTACCTCTGGGTCCTTTTCCAACAATGCAGAGTTACAGATAAAGATCTAAAATAAAACATAGAAATAGTGACACAGTGAATAAACAAATGACATTAACGAGTAAAAATAACATGGCTACAGTTGAAGTCGGAAGTTTGTATACACTTAGGTTGGAGTTATTAAAACTCGTTTTTCAACCACTCCAAAAATTTCTTGTTAATAACAAACTATAGTTTTGGCAAGTCGGTTAGGACATCTACTTTGTGGATGACACAAATAATTTTTCCAACAATTGTTTACAGACAGATTATTTCACTTCTAATTCACTGTATCACAATTCCAGTGGGTCAGAAGTTTACATACACTAAGTTGACTGTGCCTTTAAACAGCTTGGAAAATTTCAGAAAATGATGTCATGGCTTTAGAAGCTTCTGTTAGGCTAATTGACATCATTTGAGTCAATTGGAGGTGTACCTGTGGATGTATTTCAAGGCCTACCTTCAAACTCAGTGCCGCTTTGCTTGACATCATGGGACAATCAAAAAAAATCAGCCAAGACCTCAACAAGTCTGGTTCATCCTTGGGAGCAATTTCCAAACGCCTGAAGGTACCACATTCATCTGTACAAACAATAGTATGCAAGTATAAACACCATGGGACCACGCAGTCGTCATACCGCTCAGGAATGAGATGCGTTCTGTCTCTTAGAGATGAACGTACTTTGGTGCGAAAAGTGCAAATCAATCCCAGAACAACAGCAAAAGACCTTGTGAAGATGCTGGAGGAAAACAGGTACAAAAGTATCTATATAAAACGAGTCCTATATCGACATACCCTGAAAGGCCGCTCAGCAAGGAAGAAGTCACTGCTCCAAAACCGCCATAAAAAAGCCAGACTACGGTTTTTCGTCTGCACTTGGGGACAAAGATCGTACTTTTTGGAGAAATGTCCTCTGGTCTGATGAAATTAAATAGATCTGTTTGGCCATAATGACCATCGTTATGTTTGGAGGAAAAGGGGGGAGGCTTGCAAGCCGAAGAACATCATCCCAACCGGGAAGCATGGGGGTAGCAGCATCATGTTGTGGAGGTGCTTTGCTGCAGGAGGAACTGGTGCACTTCACAAAATAGATGGCATCATGAGGCAGGAAAATTATGTGTATATATTGAAGCAACATCTCAAGATATCAGTCAGGAAGTTAAAGCTTGGTCGCAAATGGGTCTTCCAAATGTACAGTGACCCCAAGCATTCCTCCAAAGTTGTGGCAAAATGGCTTAATAAGGACAACAAAGTCAAGGTATTGGAGTGGCCATCACAAAGCCCTGACCTCAAACCTATAGGAAATAAATCATTCTCTCAACTATTATTCTGACATTTCACATTCTTAAAATAAAGTGGTGATCCTAATTGACCTAAGACATGGAATTTTTACAAGGATTAAATGTCAGGAATTGTGAAAAACTCAGTTTAAATGTATTTGGCTAAGGTGTATGTAAACTTCCGACTTCAACTGTTTATACAGGGAATACCAATGTGCCCTTTAGCAAGGCACTTGCTCCAGTAAGTCGCTCTGGATAAGAGTGTCTGCAAAATGTTAAAAAATATATAATTTAATGAGGCAATGCACTACCCAAGCAGTGGTTTTTGGGGAGGGATACTATTCACGCCACTTTGATACAGCTACGACCGGAAGTCATTTCTGTAGCAGGTTAGGAGAGCGCTAACCCTTTTCTCAACTTTAACCTAATTCTCCTAACCTGTTATGTTCATTCTCCTAACCTGCTGCATAAGATCTACTAACCCGCTATAAAAAAGTAACTTCCGGTAGTAGTAGCTGTATCGAAGTGGCGTGAAAATAGTGTTCCTCGGTTGTTGGGAGTATGCATTGCATGGCTACATACTGTACTATTGTTGGCTGAAGTTTCTTGTTATTTAAAAGAGTTAAACCTACGCCCAGGTTTGTCATTGATAATGAACAAATATAACATGGTGTCAGATTGGTAGTCACTCTGAAGAGAAGGAGAAAATAAAGGATTAAACCAACTGGGCACAAGCTGGTTGAATCAACGTTGTTTCAACATAATTTGTCAATGTATTGTGATGTGGAATTTATGTGGGAAATACACTGGATTTGAAAAAAGTTAAATTAGGGTGAAATTTAACCACAGGATTATGTTACCATGGTAACCAAATGTCAACATAGACAAACCTTGTATAAAATATATTGAATTTGTACCTTTAAAACAATGTCAGATCTTCAAAGTTATATCCGCTTCAGAATCCAAAATATAAATGATTCATTTGTAGACAAACTGGAATTAAAGCCAGACGAAGTCAGTGGCACAGATGGAACTATCCAAGCAGTACGTACTGTACAGTACATCTCCTTTAAGGGTTCTATTGGAGATTGCGTGGTAGAAATGTAAAGATAATTTCCGATTGAGCCAACATACTGTATGCAGCATTTACCGTGAATGCAGCCTCCACTAACCCGGGAACATTGCCTTTTAATCACGATGTAACGCTGAACTTCTGCAATATGGATTGAATAGAGGCATAAATGTTCGTATTTAGTTGCGTGGTCAACCAAATATAATTCAATGTTACTTTTGTAATACCGTATATAGCCTAAATTTAAGGCTATTTTACAAACTAATGTATAAAATGAGTAACACATCCATGGCCGCAGGTTACTGTAACTATGCATTTCTTCTTATGTAGTCATATAAAGCGTGCATGTTCAACATAGCATGATAGGTCGTCGCAGGTCAGTGGTCTTCACAATTGCTGTAATAGTCGAATGGCATTGATCACTTACAACATGTACTTTTAACGTAAACTCAACTGCAATCCAAGTAATTTGGTTCTGCTATTCGATGGAGCACAGCAATAACACAGTCATTTGTATAACTGACATTGTATTCCCATTTTAACTTTCTGTGATTTTAAATGATTGAAAACACAGTGATAGACATTTGGGTGAAAAACTAAAATCAGACATTGTTTTTCCATTGGAATTTGGTCAGGCTTTTAGATGGTTGAAGTTTTGGCTTTCTTTTTGAGAAGGTGAATATAGGTTGTAATTTCATTTATCAACATCTCAACCAAATATTACCCAGTTATCCACATTGACTGATGTGGTGTGCCCAGTGGTTATGGAGTCAAATACGATTCAAAAGTCGAAAGGGCGCGAGATCAAATCAAACTTTATTTGTCACATAAGCCGAATACAACAAGTGTAGACCTTACTGTGAAATGCTTACCTACAAGTCCTTAACCAACAGTGCAGTTCAAGAAAGAGTTAAGAAAATATTTACCAAATAACCTAAAGTAAAAAATAAATAACAATAATGAGGCTACATACAGGGGGTACCGGTACCGAGACAATGTGCGGGGGTACAGGTTAGTCAAAGTAATTTGTACATGTAGGTAGGGGTGAAGTGACTGCATAAATAATAAACAGCGAGTAGCAGCAGTGTACAAAACAAATGGAGGGGTGGGGTGGCCATTTTATTAATTGTTCAGCAGTCCTATGGCTTGGGGGTAGAAGCTGTTAAGGAGCTTTTTGGTCCTAGACTTGTTGTGCGGTAGCAGAGAAAACAGGCTATGACTTGGGTGACTGACAATTTTTAGGGGCTTTCATCTGACACCGCCTAGTATATAAGTCCTTGATGGCAGGAAGCTTGGCCCCAGTGACGTACTGGGCCGTACGCACTACTCTCTGTAGCACCTTACGGTTAGATGCCGAGCAGTTGCCATACCAGGCGGTGATGCAACCGGTCAGGATGCTCTCGATGGTGCAGCTGTAGAACCTTTTGAGGATCTGGGGACCCATGCCAAATCTCCTGAGGGGGTAAAGGTGTTGTCGTGCCCTCTTCACAACTGTCTTGGTGTGTTTGGATCATGATAGTTCGTTGGTGATGTGGACACTAAGGAACTTGAAACTCTCGCCAAGCTCGGCGATGTTAATGGGGGCCTGTTCGGCCCGCCTTTTCCTGTAGTCCATGATCAGATCCTTTGTCTTGCTAACATTGAGGGAGAGGTTGTTGTCCTGGAACCACACTGCCAGGTCTCTGACCTCCTCCCTATAGGCTGGCTCATCGTTGTCGGTGATCAGGCCTACAACTGTTGTGTCGTCAGGAAACTTAATGATGTTGTTGGAGTCGTGTTTGGCCACGCAGTCGTGGGTGAACAGAGAGTACAGGAGGGGACTAAGTACACACCCCTGAGGGGCCCCAGTGTTGAGGATCAGTGTGGTGGACGTGTTGTTGTCTACCCTTACCACCTGGGGGCAGCCCATCAGGAAGTCCAGGATTCAGATGCAGAGGGAGGTGTTTAGTCCCAGGGTCCTTAGATTAGTGATGAGCTACGTGGGAACTATGGTGTTGAACGCTGAGCTGTAGTCAATGAACCGCATTTTCACGTAGGTTCCTTTTGTCCAGGGGGGTAAGGATCAGTGTGGAGTGCAATTGAGATTGCATCATCTGTGGATCTGTTGAGGTGGTATGCAAAATGGAGTGGGTCTAGGGTATCCGGGAGGATGCTGTTGATGTGAGCCATGATCAGCCTTTCAAAGCACTTCATGGCTACCGACGTGAGTGCTTATTGGGGTTGTAATCATTTAGGCAGGTTACCTTTGCTTCATTTAGTTGTTGTCTACCCTTACCACCTGGGGGCAGCCCATCAGGAAGTCCAGGACTCAGATGCAGAGGGAGGTGTTTAGTCCCAGGGTCCTTAGATTAGTACTCTACAACATTCGCAGAGTACGACCCTGCCTCACGCAGGAAGCGGCGCAGTCCTAATCCAGGCACTTGTCATCTCCCGTCTGGATTACTGCAACTCGCTGTTGGCTGGGCTCCCTGCCTGTGCCATTAAACCCCTACAACTCATCCAGAAAAGCCGCAGCCCGTCTGGTGTTCAACTTTCCCAAGTTCTCTCACGTCACCCCGCCTCCTCCGCTCTCTCCACTGGCTTCCAGTTGAAGCTCGCATCCGTTACAAGACCATGGTGCTTGCCTACGGAGCTGTGAGGGGAACGGCACCTCCGTACCTTCAGGCTCTGATCAGGCCCTACACCCAAACAAGGGCACTGCGTTCATCCACCTCTGGCCTGCTCGCCTCCCTACCTCTGAGGAAGTACAGTTCCCGCTCAGCCCAGTCAAAACTGTTCGCTGCTCTGGCACCCCAATGGTGGAACAAACTCCCTCACGACGCCAGGTCAGCGGAGTCAATCACCACCTTCCGGAGACACCTGAAACCCCACCTCTTTAAGGAATACCTAGGATAGGATAAAGTAATCCTTCTAACCCCCCCCCCCCCCTTAAAAGAGTTAGATGCACTATTGTAAAGTGGTTGTTCCACTGGATATCATAAGGTGAATGCAGCAATTTGTAAGTCGCTCTGGATAAGAGCGTCTGCTAAATGACTTAAATGTAAATGTAAATGTAATTTAGCACAGGGACTATGGTGGTCGGCTTGAAACATTTAGGTATTACAGACTTGGTCAGGGAGAGGTTGAAAATGACAGTGAAGACACTTACCAGTTGGACCGTGCATGCTTTGAGTACACGTCCTGGTAATCCATCTGGCCCCACGGCTTTGTGAATGTTGACCTGTTTAAAGGTCTTGCTCACATCGGCTACCGAGAGTGTTATCGCACAGTCGCCCAGAACAGCAGGTGCTCTCGTGTATGCTTCAGTGTTGCTTGCCTCGAAGCAAGCATAAAAGGCATTTAGCTCGTCTGGTAGGCTTGCGTCACTGGGCAGCTCACGTCTGGGTTTCCCTTTGTAGTCCATAATAGTTTTCAAGCCCTGCCACATCCGTCGAACGTCAGAACCGGTGTAGTAGGATTCAATCTTAATCCTGTATTGATGCTTTGCTTGTTTGATGTTTCGTCTGAGGGCATAGCGGGATTTCTAATAAGAGTCCGGATTAGTGTCCCGCTCCTAGCCTTTAGCTCGATGCGGATGTTGCCTGTAATCCATGGCTTCTGGTTGGGATATGTACGTACAGTCACTGTGGGGATGACGTCGTCGATGCACTTATTGATGAAGCCGATGACTGAGGTGATGTACTCCTCAATGCCATTGGATGAATCCCGGAACACATTCCAGTCTGTGCTAGCAAAACAGTCCTGTAGCCTAGCATTCGCATCATCCGACCACTTCCGTATTGAGTAAGTCACTAGTACGTTCTGCTTTAGTTTTTGCTTGTAAGCAGGAATCAGCAGGATATAATTATATTATGGTCAGATTTGCCAAATGGAGGCTGGGGGAGAGCTTTGTATGCATCTCTGTGTGTATAAGGGCACAGGGCGAGACCCAGGTGCAGACACGTGAGGCAGATGGTTCGAGTCTCTGATATTTATTATAATCCAAGGGTCAGGCAAGAGAATGTTCATGGACAGCCAAAAGATCATAACAAGGTCAGAGTCCAGGAGGTACAGAGTGGAAGGCAGGCTCGAGGTCAGGGCAGGTAAAATGTTCAGGCAGGCGGGCTCAGAGTCAAGGCAGGCAAGGGTCAAAACTGGGAGGACGAGCAGAAACAGAGATAAGACAAAGCAGGAGCACGGGAAACCACGCTGGTTGACTTGACAAACAACGAACTGGCAATAGATAAACAGGGAATGCAGGAATTACCCAAGGACTAATGGGGAAAACAGGTGACACCTAGAGGTGGGTGGAGACAATCACAAAGACAGGTGAAACAGATCAAGGAGTGACAGTGTGTGGAGTAAAAGTTGTCAAGAGTTTTTTCCTCTGGTTGCACGTGACATGCTGCTAGAAATGAGGTTAAACGGCTTTAAGTTTGCCTGCATTAAAGCCCCCGGCCACTAGGAGCACCAATTCTGGATGATCATTTTTTTGTTTGCTTATGAGTGCGGTCTTACTGCCAGCATCGGTTTGTGGTGGTAAATAGATGGCTACGAATAATATAGATGAGCTCAACCGCTTATCATACCTCGAGACTTTTTTAATATTAGACATCGCGCACCAGCTATTATTGACAAATAGACACACACCCCCACCCCTCGTCTTACCCGCCAGCTCTATATTATCCATGTTGTCGTTCAGCCACGACTCGGTGAAACATAAGATATTACAGTTTTTAATGACCCATTGGTAGGATAATCTTGATCGTAGGTCATCGATTTTATTTTCCAATGATTGCACGTTGGCCAATAGAACAGAGGGCAGTGGGAGTTTACTCGCTCGCCTACAAATTCTCAGAAGGCAGCCCGACCTCTGCCCCTTTTTTCTCTGTCTTTTCTTCACGCAAATGACAGGGATTTGGGTTTGTTGCTGAGAAAGCAGTATATCCTTCGCGTTGGACTCGTCCGACTCACCCGCCGAAAAAGCTTCTTCCAGTTTGAGGTGAGTAATCGCTGTTCTGATGTCCAGAAGTTATTTTCGGTCAGAAGAGACGGTAGCAGCAACATTATGTACAAAATAAGTTACAAAATAAGTTACAAAAAACGCTAAAAAACTAACAAAATAGTACAGTTGGTTAGGAGTATGTAAAATGTCAGCCATCCTCTCCGGCACCATTTTACACTGGCGTGCTTGCTCACTCACACCTCAGACACTCCCACACATGCACGAGATGGTGTGCATGAGCAAGATGAAATATCATTGCGCGAGCAAACACTGAGTCGAGAGAGAAGAAATATGGTCGAGCGAGCAGAGGACTGGTCCCGCCATTGCACAGGCCAGTCAAAAGCGCAGATTAAACTTGCAAGTGTGACTTTGAGAGAGCAGAACATCATTGTCACAGATCAAAAGAAAAATGTCTGTAAGCAATAAATGTTGGTCAGGGCTCTGTGCAGGCCAGTCAGTTCTCCCACACCGATCTCGACCAACCATTTCTGTATGTACCTCGCTTTGTGCACGGGGCATTGTCATGCTGAAACAAGAAAGGGCCTTCCCCAAACTGTTGCCACAAAGTTGGTAGCACAGAATCATCTAGAATGCCATTAATTGAATGCTGTAGCTCTAAGATTTCCCTTCACTGGAACTAACCTTGAAAAACAGCCCCAGACCATTATTCCTCCTCCACCAAACTTTACAGTTGGCACTATGCATTCGGGCAGGTAGCGTTCTCCTGGTAAGATTCGTCCGTCAGACTGCCAGATGGTGAAGCGTGATTCATCACTCCAGAGAAAGGGTTTCCACTGTTCCAGAGTCCAATGGTGGACTAGGCACTGCGCATGGTGATCTTAGGAACACATTTCATGAAGCCCCCGATGAACAGTTCTTGCGCTGACATTGCTTCCAGAGGCAGTTTGGAACTCGGTAGTGAGTCTTGCAACCCAGGACAGACGATTTTTACATGCTATGTGCTTCAGCACTCGGCGTTCCCGTTCTGTGAGCTTGTGTGGCCTACCACTTCGCGGCTGAGCCATTTTACTCCTAGACGTTTCCACTTCACAATAACAGCACTTACAGTTGAATGGGGCAGCTCTAGCAGAGCAGAAATTTGAGGAACTGACTTGCCCTATGATGGCGCCACGTTGAAAGTCACTGAGCTCTTCAGTAAGGCCATTCTACTGCCAATGTTAGTCTATGAAGATTGTATTGCTGTGTGCTCGATTTTATACACCTGTCAGCAATGGGTGTGGCTGAAATAGCCCAATCCACTCATTTTAAGGGGTGTCCACATACTTTGTATATATAATGTATCTCATTATTAAAGTAGCTAAACCTATTATTAATCAAGGAACAAACATAACTGGTTGGAAAATGATTGTGTGTGTGTGTGTGTGTGGGTGTGTGTGGGTGTGGGGGTGTGGGGGTGGGGGTGTGGGTGTGGGTGGGGGTGTGTGTGTTTGTATGCATGCATGCATGCGTGGGAGTGTCTGAGGCCCTGCAGTGGATTGGGTCAGACTACAAAGCCAGATACAGCCAAGGAAAACACAGCTCTCAGTCTAGCACAACCCCGTCCCCAGACCACAGAGGAGGCCAGAGGCTGGGGCGATGGTGGGAAATGGCCAGGGTGGACGCCCCGATGGGAAACAGGGCTTGATTTGGCTTTTGATCTGGGCTATGTAGTCACTGTATGCCAGCCAATGGGATGGGGGTGGTGGTCTTCCAACAAGTGAAGAGTGAAAGGGAGGAGGGGTGGAGGGAAGGGGAGGGCAAAATAACTGGTATGCAGCCTGGCTGTGCAGTTATTTTAAGAGAGAACCACTGGAAATACACTTAAGGCTGTCTACACAGCCACTTTAGAGGGACAGCCCAGCTGAGGACGAAGATAAGTCAAACTTTGGGATGTTGTTAGAAACGACAAACATCCCAGTAGTCATTTCTGGAACCACCAAATAAAGTTACAACAGTGTTGGTTGAACAGACATTATTCGTCATAGATCTATGTACTTGTGAACAGAGAGATTTACAATGGTATTTCCAATAGCGCCAAATGGATCTTTTCACAACCTAAACTCAATGGCAAAACTTAAGGATTCTTCTTAGTTCTAAATACAAAGTTGAGATATTTCTAAACTTACAGTCTGAAAACACTGCTGGTGGCAATCTAATTGCTCTTTAATATTAGCTTTCAGTTTAGTGTCCTCCTTATCCTGGAATGTTTGTAACCACAGATGGACAGAAAGAACAAAATATTCCTGGAATAGCATACTGGAAGGCGAAACATATTGGCACACCTCCACAGAGTTAGAACAAAGCCAGGCATTTCTCTTCCTTATCATTTCCCCTTTGCTCTGCATTAAAGGGATAGTACAGGCAAATTTGAAATTGACATATTGGTTTCCTTACCCTGTAAGCAGTCTATGGACAAGGCATGACACCAATCCATCCTTTGGTTTAGTTTCCCTGGCACCGTTTCCACATTCCACATGATGCAACTATCGGTCCCATGACTTGAATGGAATGGTAAAAATGCTAAAAGAAAAATGTTAAAACGTTAGAATGCGGAAACAGTGCCAGGGAAATTAAACCAAACCATGGATTGCTGTCATACCTTGTGCATAGACTGCTTACAGGGTAAGCAATTTGTCCTGCGTTCAATGACCAAAAGCACCCTGGGTAGAAAGTTATTAATAACTTCATAATTTTAAATTACATTCAGAGACAGAAATCCAGTGTTTCTATGTCAAACAGTTTTGTTAAATGTCAGTCTTCTGTGATGCATATAAAGTGTAATATTGGGATGAAAACTCAAAATTGAATACATTTCAACTCTATATCTGACATGGTAGGTAGCCTGACTTGGGGCGGCAGGTAGCCTAGTGGTTAGAACGTTGGACTAGTAACCGAAAGGTTGCAAGATTGAATCCCCGAGCTGACCCTGAACAAGGCAGTTAACCCACTGTTCCTAGGCTGTCATTGAAAAAAATAGTTTGTTCTTAAAAACTTCTTGTCAATATGGGGGCGCTGTTTTCACTTTGTAAAAAATCGTGCCCAAATTAAACTGCCTCGTACTCTATTCTAGATCGTACAATATGCATATTATTATTACTATTGGATAGAAAACACTCAAGTTTCTAAAACCGTTTGAATTATATCTGTGAGTAAAACAGAACTCATTTTGCAGCAAACTTCCTGACAGGAAGTGAAAAATCTGAAATCGAGGCTCTGTTCCAGGGCCTTCCTATTCAATTGCTTGAAATCTATGGATATACATGCACTTCATACGCCTTCCACTAGATGTCAACAGGCAGTGGGAGGTGGAATGGGGGTGTCTAGCTTGATCTGAGGTCGAACAAGAGCTCTTGGAATGACGTGACCACAATTTCCTTTGTCTACCAAGGCGCGGGAAGGACATCAGCATTGGCTTCTGAAAAGCGTTCGGTATAGACGGCTAATATCTCCGGCTTTGATTTTATTTGATACATGTGATAATATCATCGTAAAGTATGTTTTTTCAATATAGTTAACAGATTATTCAACGTTTATCGGGAGTTTTGGAGTTTTCCGTTCTCTGCGTTAGGTGAAGATGGACATCTTCGCGCCACTTGGCTAGCTAAGGTTGCTAATTCGACAGGAGAAGAGGACATTCTAAAACCAAACAACGATTTATTCTGGACAAAGGACTCCTTGTACAAGATTCTGATGGAAGCTCAGCAAAAGTAAGAACCATTTATGATGTTATTTCGTATTTCTGTGGAAAATGTTTAGTCCTATTTTCCTTCCTTTTTGAGGGCGCTGTCTCGCTATAACGTAAGCTGTTTGTTATGGTAAAGTTATTTTAAAAAATCTAACATGGCGATTGCATTAAGAACTAGTGTATCTTTCATTTGCTGTCCAACATGTMTTTTTTAGTAAAGTTTATGATGAGTTCTTTGGTCAGATTAGGTGACTGTCCAAAATATCTCCGGATAATTTGGTGAATCGAATTATCCGGTTTGCAGCTCAAAATATGCACATTTTCGAACAAAACATAAGTTTATTGTGTAACATGATGTTATAAGACTGTCATCTGATGAAGTTGGTCAAGGTTAGTGATTAATTTTATATCTTTTGCTGGTTTTTGCGAATGCTATCTATGCGGTGAATAAATGCGGTTGTGTGTTTGACTATTGTGGTAAGCTAATATAATGCTATATTGTGTTTTTGCTGTAAAACACTTAAAAAATCTGAAATATTGGCTGGATTCACAAGATGTTTATCTTTCATTTGCTGTACACCATGTANGACTAATTATATCTCTATTTGGTCGGTTTTGTGATAGCTACCTATGCGGTAAAAAAATTGTGAAAATATGCGGTTGAGTCTTTTGCTATTGTGGTTAGCTAATAGAAATACATATTGTGTTTTCGCTGTAAAACATTTTAAAAATCGGAAATGATGGCTGGATTCACAAGATGTGTATCTTTCATTTGCTGTATTGGACTTGTGATTTCATGATATTTATATGCTAGTATTTACTTGTGGCGCTATGCTAGGCTATGCTAGTCAGCTTTTTACTGATGAGGATGCTCCCGGATCAGGGATGGTGATGAAGTAGAGGTTAACTGACTTGCCTAGTTAAATAAAGGTTATTTATAAATACAAAATACATTTTAAAAAACTAAATAAGAAGTCACATCAACTATGTTTTTTAAAGTTATGATAACAAATGATAACTTCTTAAGTAAGTGCAACTTTATCACAGCAAGTTTAAACAACTTGATTGTAAAATGTTCACATAACAAGCTGTTTATTGAGCATTCACTTTATAAGTAGTTCTAACTCAAAAGCTGTCAGGACAACTAGGTACTAAAATATTTAAGTTTTCTCAGCATTTGATTGGTTTCGGTTATTTAACATCATCTATAAACTGAATTGAGGGGAGTGGGGGTTTATTCAATCGCCTCCGACTCCTCAGAAGGCAGCCCACCCTCCGGCCTCTCTTTCTCCACCTCCTCTTCACGCAGATCACTGGGGTCGGTGCCTGTTCCCAAGGGAGCCGTATATCCTCCGCCTCGGGCTTGTCAGAGTCGTGATAGAAGAAAAAGGATTCTGCTAGTCCGGGGTGAGTAATCGCTGTCCTGATTTTCGGTCATAAGAGACGGTAGCAGCAACATTATGTACAAAAATAGTAAATAAAAAAGTTACAAACAACGCCGATAAACAAACAAAAAACACAATCGGTTGGGGGCATGTAAAAGGTCTGCCTTCTGCTCCGGTATTCATACCCCTTGACTTATTTCACATTTTGTTGTTTGACGGATAAAAAATAAAGAGGTAGTAATATCATTAGACGCCGAAAAGGCATTCGATCGAGTAGAGTGGGATTACCTATTTGCAACGTTAGGAAAATTTGGACTGCAATTACATTTCCTGGGTAAAATTATTGTATGATTTACCATGTGCTTCACTAAGAACCAATGGCACAAATCACAATATTTCTCACTAAAACGTGGAACTAGGCAAGGGGGTCCACTCTCGGGGCTCCTATTTGCCATTGCGATATAACCCCTGGGCCAATTCAAATATTCAAATATAACTCAGCAAACTGGATGCAGTCTATCACAGTGCCATCCGTTTTGTCACCAAAGCCCCATATACCACGCACCACTGCGACCTGTATGCTCTCGTCGGCTGGCCCTCGCTACATATTCGTCGCAAGACCCACTGGCTCCAGGTCATCTATAAGTCTTTCCTAGGTAAAGCTCAACCTTATCTCAGCTCACGCGCTCCAGCAGGTATTTCTCACTGGTCATCCCCAAAGCCAACACCTCCTTTGGCCGCCTTTCATTCCAGTTCTCTGCTGCCAATGACTGGAACGAATTGCAAAAATCGCTGAAGTTGGAGACTTATATCTCCCTCACTAACTTTAAGCATCAGCTATCTGAGCAGCTTACCGATCACTGCAGCTGTACATAGCCCATCTGTAAATAGCCCATCCAACTACCTACCTCATCCCCATATTGTTTTTATTTACTTTTTTGCTCTTTTGAACACCAGTATTTCTACTTGCACATCATCATCTGCACATCTATCGCTACAGTGTTAATTTGCTAAATTGTAATTACTTCGCTACTATGGCCTATTTATTACCTTACCTCCTTACTCCATTTGCATACACTGTATATAGATTTTTCTAATGTGTTATTGACTGTACTTTTGTTTATCCCATGTGTAACTCTGTGTTGTTTATTTGTTGCACTGCTTTGCTTTATCTTGGCCAGATTGCAGTTGTAAATTAGAGCTTGTTCTCAACTGGCCTACCTGGTTAAATAAAGGTGAAATAAATAAAAATAAACAAAAACATTGTGAAGTGAAAAGAGAGGACAGAAGGTGTCTCTACATGCTGACGACTTGCTTTAATACATTTCAGACCCGGTTGCTCCCATTCCTCTGGTGCTTAATAATATTATTGCGTTTTTTTCCCTCCCCAGTTTCGATCTTGTCTCATCGCTGCAACTCCCCAATGGGAGGCAAAGATCGAGTCATGCATCCTCCGAAACATGACCCACCAAAACGTGCTTCTTAACACCACCCGCTTAACCCCGGAAGCCAGCCACACCAATGTGTTGGAGAAAACACCGTTCAGTCTGCAGGTGCAAAGCCCGCCACAAGGAGTCGCTAGAGTGTGATGAGCTAAGTAAAGCCCCACCTGGCCAAACCCTCCCCTAACCCGGACGACCACGGGCCAATTGTGCACCGCCCTATGGGATTCCTGATCACAGCCGGTTGTGATTCAGTCCAGGATCGAACCTGGGTCTGTAGTGACGCAATGCAGTTCCTTAGACCACTGTGCCACTCGGGAGGCCAGTGCTTAATATTTTAACTCAATTTGGGAACATCTCAGGATACAGTAAAAAAAAAAACTAAATTACAGCAAAATGAAGGTCCTACCAAAATTCCTGTGTATCCCAATTGCTATGCCTAAAACTTTTTTTAAGGTGCTGGACATAATGATCTCAGAGATAATATGGCATAATAAAAAGCCACGAATCCGTAAAGACATACTAAGAAGAAATAAATAACTAGGGGGTTTGGGGCTCCCTCATTTTCACAAATATCATTGGGTCACAAACATTCATAATATCATGTTTTGGATTCAGTCTCCTGACTCTATAACTCCACAGTGGGCAATCATAGAATCCAAATAATATATGGCCACATCGTTATTAAGAGCTATGGTAGGGCCTCCCCATCAGCTCCATTTGCTACCTTCAGTAAGAATGACCTGCTCAGACAAACTCTGAAGATATGGAATAACCTAAGGTTCACCAAGATGTCAGAGATATTCTTACCTACTGCCCATTAGTTTGTAACCATCTATTTACACCATCCCTTCCAGACAAAGCTTTTGATATATGGAGACAAAATGGTGTGAAATCACTCTAGGACCTCTATAAAGATGACACCTTTGCATCATTTGAATATATTTAAAATACATTCAACATTCCAAATGCCCATTTCTTCAGATACTTACAATCCGGAGATTGGGTCCAAAAAATGACCAATTATTTCACATAGGTACCATCTCACACCATTTTGGATTGTATCAGCTGTGTATTCACTACAACCAATGAGATCCACTTGGGAAGAGGATTTAGGAATTTAAATTTCAACAAATGTTGGGATCAAATAAAAATAAACTTTCCCTTCTATTTCTATATGAACCAGGCATGTTGTTACAGACTTTAAAGTAATTCATAGAAGTCACGACACAAATGCCAAGCTGGCTAAATTCAAATCAAATCAAATCAAATTGTATTAGTCACATGCGCTGAATACAACAGGTGTAGACCTTACAGTGAAATGCTTACTTACAAGCCCCTAAACAACAGTGCAGTTTCAAAAAATACAAATAACAATAAGAGATAAAAGTAACAAGTAATTAAAGAGCAGAAGACAAAAAATTACAATATTTACAGGGGGGTGCCGCTACAGATTCAATGTGCAGGGGCACAGGTTAGTCGAGGTAGTATGTACATGTAGGTAGAGTTAATTAAAGTGACTATGCATAGATGACAACAGAGAGTGGCAGTGGTGGGGAGGGTGGGGGGCAATGTGAATAGTCTGGGTAGCCATTTGACTAGATGTTCAGGAGTCTTATGGCTTGGGGGTCTCTATCTGTTTAGAAGCCTCTTGGACCAAGACTTGGCACTCCGGTACCGCTTGCCGTGTGGTAGCAGGGAGAACAGTCTATGACTAGGGTGGCTGGAGTCTTTGACAATTTTTAGGGCCTTCCTCTGACACCGCCTGGTATAGAGGTCCTGGATGGCAGGAAGCTTGGCCCCAGTGATGTACTGGGCCGTTCGCTCTACCCTCTGTAGTGCCTTGCGGTGGGAGGCCGAGCAGTTGCCGTACCAGGCAGTGATGCAACTAGTCAGGATGCTCTTGGTGGTGCAGCTGTATAACCTTTTGAGGATCTGAGGACCCATGCCAAATCTTTTCAGTCTCCTGAGGGGGAATAGGATTTGTTTCGTCCTCTTCATGACTGTCATGGTGTGCTTGGACCATGTTTGTTTGTTGGTGATGTGGACATGAAGGAACTCTCAACCTGCTCCACTGCAGCCCCGTCGATGAGAATGGGGGCGTGCTTGGTCCTCTTTTTCCTGTAGTCCACAATCATCTTCTTTGTCTTGATCATGTTGACGGAGAGGTAGTTGTCCTGGCACCACACGGCCAGGTCTCTGACCTCCTCCCTATAGGCTGTCTCGTTGTTGTCGGTGATCAGGCCTACCACTGTTGTGTCGTCATCTGCAAATTGAATGATGGTGTTGGAATCGTGCCTGGCTGTGCAGTCATGAGTGAACAGGGAGTACAGGAGGGGGCTGAGCACGCACCCCTGAGGGGCCCCTGTGTTGAGGATCAGTGTGGCGGATGTGTTGTTACCTACCCTTACAACCTGGGGGTGACCCATCAGGAAGTCTATGATCCAGTTGTAGAGGGAGGTGTTTTGTCCCAGGGTCCTTAACTTATTGATGAGCTTTGAGGGCACTATGGTGTTGAACGCTGAGCTGCAGTCAATGAATAGCATTCTCACATAGGTGTTCCTTTTGTCCAGGTGGGAAAGGCCAGTGTGCAGTGCAATAGAGACTGCATCATCTGTGGATCTGTTAGGGCGGTATGCAAATTGGAGAGGGTCTAGGGTTTCTGGGATGATGGTGTTGATGTGAGCCATGACCAGCTTTTCAAAGCACTTCATGGCTTCACGTAGTCATTTAGGCAGGTTACCTTAGTGTTCATGGGCACAGGCACTATTGTGGTCAGCTTAAAACATGTTGGTATTACAGACTCGGACAGGGAGAGGTTGAAAATGTCAGTTAAGACACTTGTTATTTGGTCAACCCATGCTTTGAGTACACTTCCTGGTAATCTGTCTGGCCCTGCGGCCTTGTGACTGTTGACCTGTCTAAAGGTCTTACTCACATCGGCTGCGGAGAGCGTGATCACACAGTCTTCCGGTACAGCTGGTGCTCTCATGCCTGTTTCAGTGTTATTTGCCTCGAAGCGAGCGTAGAAGTAGTTTAGCTCATCTGGTAGGCTTGTGTCACTGGGCAGCTCTCGGCTGTGCTTCCCTTTGTAGTCTGTAATGGTTTGCAGGCCCTGCCACATCCGACGACTGTCAGAGCCGGTGTAGTACGACTCAATCTTAGTCCTGTATTGACGCTTTGCCTGTTTGATGGTTTGTCAGAGGGCATAGCGGGATTTCTAATAAGCTTCCGGGTTAGAGTCCCGCTCCTTGAAAGTGGCAGCTCTAGCCTTTAGATCAGTACGGATGCTGCCTGTAATCCATGGCTTCTGGTTAGGGTATGTACGTATGGTCACTGTTGGGACGACGTCATTGATGCACTTATTGATGAAGCCAATGACAGATGTGGTGTACTCCTGAATGCCATTGGAGGAATCCCGGAACATATTCCAGTCTGTGCTAGCAAAACTGTCCTGTAGCTTCGCATCTGCTTCATCTGACCACTTTTTTATTGATCTAGTCACTGGTGCTTCCTGCTTTAATATTTGCTTGTAAGCAGGAATCAGGAGGATGGAATTCTGGTCAGATTTTCCAAATGGAGGGAGAGCTTTGTATGCATCTAGGTGGTCCAGAGTTCTTTTCCCTCTGGTTACACATTTAACATGCTGATAGAAATTTGGTAAAACTGATTTAAGTCAGTTAAGTTAAAGTCCCCAGCTACTAGGAGAGTCGCCTCTGGGTGAGCGTTTTTTCTTGTTTGCTTATGGCGGAATACAGCTCATTCAATGCTATCTTAGTGCCAGCCACTGACTGTGGTGTTATGTAAACAGCTACAAAGAATATAGATGAAAACTCTCTCGGTTAGTAATGTGGTCTGCAACTTATCATGAGAAACTACCTCAGGTGAGCAATAGCTCGAGACATCCTTAGATATCATGCACCAGCTGTTATTTACAAAAATACGTAGACCGCCGCCCCTTGTCTTACCAGACGCCGCTGTTCTATCCTGCCGGTACATCGTATAACCAGCCAGCTGTATGTTGATATTATCGTCGTTCAGCCACGACTCCGTGAAGCATAAGATGTTACATTTTTTAATGTCATGTTGCAAGTTTAATCTTCCCAATAACTCGTCCATTTTATTGTCCAAAGATTGTATGTTTGCTCGCAGAATTGAGGGGAGTGGGGGTTTATTCAATCGCCTCCGACTCCTCAGAAGGCAGCCCACCCTCCGGCCTCTCTTTCTCCACCTCCTCTTCACGCAGATCACTGGGGTCGGTGCCTGTTCCCAAGGGAGCCGTATATCCTCCGCCTCGGGCTTGTCAGAGTCGTGATAGAAGAAAAAGGATTCTGCTAGTCCGGGGTGAGTAATCGCTGTCCTGATTTTCGGTCATAAGAGACGGTAGCAGCAACATTATGTACAAAAATAGTAAATAAAAAAGTTACAAACAACGCCGATAAACAAACAAAAAACACAATCGGTTTGGGGCATGTAAAACGTCTGCCTTCCGCTCCGGTATTCATACCCCTTGAATTATTTCACATTTTGTTGTGTTACAACCTTAATTCCCCCCTAAAAATATTCTCACGCATCTAAACACAATACCCCATAATGACAAAGTGAAAACTAAATAATAGTTTTCAATAAACTAATTTATTGAAAAAATAAATACAGAAATATCTAATTTATCTCACAGCCGGTTGTGATACAGCGCAGGATCAAACCCAGGTCTGTAGTGACGCCTATATCGCTGCAATGCAGTGCCTTAGACCGCTGCGCCACTTGGGAGGCCAGTGCTTAATATTTTAACTAAATTTGTGAATATATCAGTATACAGTAAAAACAGTGCATTCGGAAAGTATTCAGAGCCCTTGATCTTTTCCACATTTTGTTACATTACAGCCTTATTCTAATATGGATCTACACACAACACCCCATAATGACGAAGACATTTTTATCTCCAAATGTATTATAAATAACAAACGGAGGAAAAAACATATTTTAATAAGTATTGAGACCCTTTACTAAGTACTTTGTTGAAGCACCTTTGGCAGCGAATACAGCCTTGAGTCTTTCTGGGTTTGACGCTACAAGCTTGGCACACCTGTATTTAGGGAGTTTCTCCCATTCTTCTCTACAGATCCTCAAGCTCTATCAGGTTGGATGGGGAGCATTGGTGCTATTTATTTGTATGACATGTTCAATGGAAGCAAAGTTTTAAAACTCTGACGCATTTCGGCTGCATGGCCTACATCTGTACTGTTTTGAACAGCTTTTTCCAATCAACCCTGATTTGAAGAGGGAGTGGTTACAGAATAACAAAGGGTCTGAATACTTATGTAAATAAAGTTTCTGTTTTCTATTTTTTATGAATTAGCAAAAAAATCTGCTTTGTCATTATGGGCTATTGTGTGTAGATTGCTGAGGATAATAAATAAAAAAAATATCATTTTATAATAAGGCTGTAACATAACAAAACGTGGATAAAGTCAAGGGGTCTGAAAAATGTCTTTAGTTACTGTAATATATATATATAAACAGTTGAAGTCGGAAGTTTACATACACCTTAGGCAAATACATTTCACAATTCCTGACATTTAATCCTAGTAACAAATTAGGATCACCATTCCTCCTGACAGAGCTGGTGTAACTGAGTCAGATTTGTAGGCCTCCTTGCTCGCACATGCTTTTTCAGCTCTGCCCACAAATTTTCTGTAGGATTGAGGTCAGGGCTTTGTGATGGCCACTCCAATACCTTGACTGTGTTGTCCTTTTTAAGTCATTTTGCCTCAACTTTGGAAGTATGCTTGGGGTCATTGTCCATTTGGAAGACCCATTTGCAACCAAGCTTTAACTTCCTGACTGATGTCTTGAGATGTTGCTTCAATATATCCACATAATTGCTGCCGCCACCTTTTCCTCCAAACATAACGATGGTCATTATGGCCAAACAGTTCTATTTTTGTTTCATCAGACCAGAGGACATTTCTCCAGAAAGTACGATCTTTGTCTCCATATTCCATATTCTGGCTTTTTTATGGCGGTTTTGGAGCAGTGGCTTCTTCCTTGCTGAGCGGCCTTTCAGGTTATATCGATTTAGGACTCGTTTTACTGTGGATATAGATACTTTTGTACCTGTTCTGGGATTGATTTGCACTTTTCGCACCAAAGTGCGTTCATCTCTAGGAGACAGAACGCAAATTCTTCCTGAGCAGTACGACAGCTGAGTGGTCCCATGATGTTTATACTTGCATACTATTGTTTGTACAGATGAACGTGGTACCTTCGGGCGTTTGGAAATTGCTCCCAACGATGAACCAGACTTGTGGAGGTCTACAATTTATTTTCTGAGGTCTTGGCTGATTTCTTTTGATTTTTCCATGATGTCAAGCAAAGAGGCCCTGAGTTTGAAGGTAGGCCTTGAAATACATCCACAGGTACACCTCCAATTGACTCAAATTATGTCAATTAGCCTATTAGAAGCTTCTAAAGCTATGACAATTTTCTGGAATTTTCCAAGCTGTTTAAAGGCACAGTCAACTTAGTATATGTAAACTTCTGACCCACTGGAATTGTGATACAGTGAATTAGAAGTGAAATAATCTGTCTGTAAACAATTGTTGGAAAAATTACTTTTGTCATGCACAAAGTAGATGTCCTAACCGACTTGCCAAAACTATAGTTTGTTAACAAGAAATTTGTGGAGTGGTTGAAAAATGAGTTTTGATGACTCCAACCTAAGTGTATGTAAACTTCCGACTTCAACTGTACAGTTGTGGCCAAAAGTTTTGAGAATGAAACAAATATAAATTTTCACAAAGTCTGCTGCCTCAGTTTGTATGATGGCCTTTTGCATATACTCCAGAATGTTATGAAGAGTGATCAGGTGAATTGCAATTAATTGCAAAGTCCCTCTTTGCCATGCAAATGAACTGAATCCCCAAAAAACATTTCCGCTGCATTTCAGCCCTGCCACATAAGGACCAGCTTAACAGGTGTGATTGTTGACGAGGACAAGGCTGGAGATCACTCTGTCATGCTTATTGAGTTCGAATAACAGACTGGAATCTTCAAACGGAGAGTGGTGGAATTGGAATCATTGTTCTTCCTCTGTCTACTATGGTTACATGCAAGGAAACACGTGCCGTCATCATTGCTTTGCACAAAAAGGGCTTCACAGGCAAGGATATTGCTGCCAGTAAGATTGCACCTAAATCAATCATTTAACGGATCAAGAACTTGAAGGTGAGCGGTTCAATTGTTGTGAAGAAGGCTTCAGGGTGCCCAAGAACGTCCAGCAAGCACCAGGACCATCTCCTAAAGTTGATTCAGCTGCGGGATTGGGGCACCACCAGTACAGAGCTTGCTCAGGAATGGCAGCAGGCAGGTGTGAGTGCAGCAGGCAGGTGTGAGTGCATCTGCACGCACAGTGAGGCAAAGACTTTTGGAGGATGGCCTGTTGTCTAGAAGGGCAGCAAAGAAGCCACTTCTATCCAGGAAAAACATCAGGGACAGACTGATATTCTGAAAAAGTTACTGCTGAGGACTGGGGTAAAGTCATTTTCTCTGATGAATCCCCTATCCGATTGTTTGGGGCATCCGGAAAAAAGCTTGTCCGGAGAAGACAAGGTGAGCGCTAGCATCAGTCCTGTGTCATGCCAACAGTAAAGCATCCTGAGCATTCATGTGTGGGGTTGCTTCTCAGCCAAGGGAGTGGGCTCACTCACAATTTTGCCTAAGAACACAGCCTTGAATAAAGAATGGTACCAACACATCCTCCGAGAGCAACTTCTCCCAACCATCAAGGAACAGTTTGGTGACGAACAATGCCATTTGCAGCATGATGGAGCACCTTGCCATAAGGCAAAAGTGATAACTAAGTGGCTCGGGGAACATAACATCGATATTTTGGGTCCATGGCCAGGAAACTCCCCAGACCTTAATCCCATTGAGAACTTGTGGTCCATCCTCAAGAGGCGGGTGGACAAACAAAAACCCATAAATTCTGACAAACTCCAAGCATTGATTTTGCAAGAATGAGCTGCCAACAGTCAGGATGTGGCCCAGAAGTTAATTGACAGCATGCCAGGGCGGATTGCAGAGGTCTTGAAAAAGAAAGGTCAACACTTCAAATATTGACATGCAATTGTCAATAAAAGCCTTTGACACTTATGAAATGCTTGTAATTATACTTCAATATTCCATAGTAACATCTGACAAAAAATATCTAAAGACACTGAAGCAGCAGACTTTGTGAACATTTATATTTGTGTCATTCTCAAAACGTTTGGCCACGACTGTATATACAGTAAACTCCAAAAGTGTAAATTATACAATAACTATGATGTTAAAGTACATACTGTCGGCTTTAATTTGAGTGTATTTAGATTTCTTGGTTGTTGAAATTACAGCACTTTTTGTACATACTGTAGTCCCCCCATTTTAGTTGGATGCATTTGCTGTTTGTTTTGGATGTCTTTCACATTATTTTCTGCCAAATAGAAATGAATGGTAAATAATGTATTGTGTCATTTTGAGGGAGGGTGGGTGGGTGAGAGAGATTTGGACACATGGTGTAAAAAAGAAAAATATCCCTCTCTATTACTTGTCACGTCCTGACCATAGTGCTTATGTGTTTTGCTTGTTTTAGTGTTGGTCAGGACGTGAGCTGGGTGGGCATTCTATGTTGTGTGTCTAGTTTGTCTGTTTCTGTGTTCAGCCTAATATGGTTCTCAATCAGAGGCAGCTGTCAATCGTTGTCCCTGATTGAGAATCATATATAGGTGGCTTGTTTTGTGTTGGGGATTGGTGGGTGGTTGTCTCCTGTGTCAGTGTTTGTGCCACACGGGACTGTGACGGTTAGTACGTTTGTTGTTTTGTATTCTTGTCTAGTTTTCATGTCATTAAATTATGGAAACTTACCACGCTGCACATTGGTCCTCCGATCCTTCTCGCCTCTCCTCGTCTGAGGAGGAGGAAGAGCTAGACTGCCATTACATTACTGGTATTTTAGATATTAATGTTCTGCCATAAGTGACTACCCAGCAAACTGGGAACGTTCCCAGAACATTAGCTAAGATCCCCATTAAGTTGTAGTTAGGATTTTATCTCTAATTAGGATAATAACACTAAAATGTTGTGAGCAACAGCTCTGACAACCACGACAGAACATTCCCCAAAAGTTTGTATGTTTATATAAAATTCACCTGATGTTGCAAGAACATTCCCAGAACACATTTTGTCTGTTCCTTAAATGTTCCCAGAATGTTTCATCAGGTTTGGGAACAGTCTGGTGGGAACATTGTGGGGACATCACAAAAGATATGTTCCCAAACACCAAAACTTTCCAGTTGTGCGGATGATTCTACAATGTTTATTTTAGGATGCAAAAAACATTCATCTTATGTTACAAGAACATTCCCAGAACACATTTTGTATGTTCTTTAATTGTTCCCAGAATGTTTCATTAGGTTCTGAAAACATTGTGGGGACATGACAAGAGATACGTTCCCAAAACACCAAAACTGTCCAGTTGTGCTGACATTCAGATAATGTTTGTATCACGGTGCACAAAACATTCCTTTGATGTTGCAAAAATGTTGGCAAAACAGCCTTTCTGAGTTCTTTAATTGTTCCCAGAACATGTAATTAGGTTGTGGGAACAGTGTAGGTACATTTCAAGAAATACTGTAGGTTCCCAAAAAACAAAATATGCTCACTTGTGATGACATTCATACAATGTTTCAGTCAGGTTGCACAGGACATTCCCGTAATGTTGTAAGAATGATGTAAGTCAGTTTTTATGATAACATAATATTCCATTGATGTTCACACAATACACATTTGACCTTGTCTTGGAGGTCCTCAGAACATGAAGTTTTACCTAATATTACCACAACATTGTCAGCATGCAAATTAAAGCAGATTGGAATACATCCCCATTATGTTTACTCTTTAGATGTAATGGCAATTCGCATTTGAGGACTGTATTGTAGGTGATATAGAGACACGTGGTGTTTTAATTTAATTCATAGGACATTTTAACAGCATTTAATCGTACATGCACAACCACATTTTTGACACTTCACATGTTGACAATCTGCACATTATTTCATTCATTATACATTTGAACAGTATGTTATCATAAAACCCAACCATCTTAATTAAAGAACAAAAAATGACATGAATTTTAGTCATTTAGCAGCCTAAGATCACGATGCGCAATGTCAAGCGTCGGCTGGAGTGGTGTAAAGCTTGCCGCCAATGGACTCTAGCCGTGGAAACGCGTTTTCTGGAGTGATGAATCTTACTTCACCATCTGGCAGTTCATGAATCTTGGTTTGGCGGATACAAGGAGAACGCTACCTGCCCCAATGCATAGTGACAACTGTAAAGTCTGGTGGAAAAGGAATAATGGTCTGGGGCTGTTTTTCATGGTTCAGGCTAGGCCCCTTAGTTGCAGTGAAGGGAAATCTTAACGCTACAGCCTTCAATGACATTCTACTTTGTGGTAACAACAGTGTGGAAGGCCCTTTCCTGTTTCAGGAGACAATGCCTCTGTGCACAAAGCGAGGTCCATACAGAAATGGTTGATTGAGATCGTTGTGGAAGAACTTGATTGGCCTGCACAGAGCCCTGACCTCAACCCCATCAAACACCTTAAGGATGAATTGGAACTCCGACTTGCGAGCCAGGCCTAATCGCACAACATCAGTGCCCAACGTCAATAATGCTCTTGTGACTGAATGGAAGCAAGTCCCCGCATCAATGTTCCAACATCTAGTCGAAAGCCTTTCCAGAAGAGTAGAGGTTGTTATAGCAGCAAAGGGAGGAAAAGCAGGTGTCCATTTACTTTTGGTCATGTAGTGTACATTTCAACTGAGCCATTGGCCTACTGAAAGCTTTCACATACAACAATGCTTTATTAGAAATGCATGTCAAGCATCATGTGTCAATTTATATGTTGACTGTCTGGGGTTTGAACCTGCAATTTTTGGTTCGCAAGCTGGAACTTTTATCCTCTGCGCCACCAGGGAAACACTCTTGAGGGGTCTTTTTATAGTATATAGCCATGGCAATATGGTCAATCAGGAATTACATGCTTTCTTTGATATAACTAAACCAGGGAACAACTGATAACTGGGTTATTCCCCATCACTTCACCAATCCTCTTTTTATGCTGCGTGCTTCTGGGCCCATATTTACAAGGTATCCAAGACTCTGAGTGCTGATCTAGGATCACTTCTGCTTTTCTGATCATGAAAATAAGCCAGGGGGGGGAGGGGCCATATCAAACATCTTCATCACATGTGTTGAAAGTCTTATTAAATGTGATTTTTGTTGGATAGAGCTTCCTTTAAATAACCTGTATTTGTGTGTTTTCATATGCTTCTTAAATACAGACTCAGAACCTTTTCAATTTCAAAATCACTTCAACACCTGATGAAGAAAAAGTATAATAAAATACAGTGTTACAAGTACACAGCATATGAAGAGAATGGAAATATTTTAATAACGGTTCTGTTTTGTGTCGTGATTGACCATATTTGACTGAACAACAAAAAAACTAAAATCCCAGGTGTGCAGCTATCACCTGGTGGAGCAGAGGGATAATGATCTACCTCTGGAGCTAAACAATACAGGTTCAAACCCCCACATGTACCAGTTGTGAACATATGTGAAAAAATAAAATATATGTTTCAATAAAGAAATGCTCTTCAAAGGTTCTGTGAATTTATAAATGTGCAGATGATGTTAAAATGGCTTCTGTCTTAATATCATCTATAATAGAGCCCTCAAATGCCAATAAATCTACAGAGAAAACATAATGGAGATGTATTCCAAATTGAGTGCTGAAAATGTTGTGGTAATATTAGGTAAAAGATGTCCTAAACATTCTTGAAATGTTCTGAGAGCCTCAAAGACAAGGTCAAATGTATATTGTGTTAACATCATATAAACAGACTTATTTAATTCTTACAACATTAAGGGAAAGTCCTGTACATCCTGACATAAACATTGTATGAATTTCATCACAACTGAGCATATTTTGTGTTTTGGGAACCTATCTCTTGTAATGAACCCATACTGTTCCCACAACCTAATTAAATGTTCTGGGAATGTTTAAAGAATTTAGAAAGACTGTTCTGCCAGCATTCTTGAGACATCAAAGGAATGCTTTGTGCATCCTGATGCAAACCTTACCTGAATGTCAGCACAATTGGACAGTTTCAGTGTTTTTGGAACACTAAAATGTGTCATGTCGACACAATGTTCCCACCAGACTGTTCCCACAACCTAATTAAACATTGTGAGAACCTTTAAAGAACTGAGAAAAAAAGATTTCTGGGAACTATATATTTTTTGCTCGTTAAAAGAAAAGTTTTTTTGTGTTTTGGGGAAATTATTTTTGTGATGTCCCCACATTGTTCTCATCAGACTCTACCCACAACATCAGGCGGATGTTTTATACAAACATTCTACAATCATCACTACGACTAGACAGTTTTTGTGTTGTGAGTACATTTTCCGCGACCTAACGAATGTTCTGGGAACCTTCACAGAACCATTTTTGGTGTGCTGGATATCCTTTTTTTTATGTTGACATTGTACATTGTTTATGTATGTACATACACTACCGTTCAAACATTTGGAAATAAAATAACATCAAATTGATCAGAAATACAGTGACGACATTGTTAATGTTGCAAATAACTATTGTAGCTGGAAACGGCTGATTTTTTTATGGAATATCTACATAGGCGTACAGAGGCCCATTATCAGAAACCATCCCTCTTGTGTTCCAATGGCACGTTGTATTAGCTAATCCAAGTTTATCATTTTAAAAGGTTATTGATCATTAGAAAACCCTTTTGCAATTATATTAGCACAGCTGAAAACTGTTGTCCTGATTAAAGAAGCAATATAAATGGCCTTCTGTAGACTAGTTGAGTATCTGGAGCATCAGCATTTGTGGGTTCGATTACAGACTCAAAATGGCCAGAAACAAATAACTTTCTTTTGAAACTTGTCAGTCTATTCTTGTTCTGAGAAATGAAGGCTATTCCATGCGAGAAATTGACAAGAAACTGAAGGTCTCATACAACGCTGTGTACCACTAACCAGAATAGAAAGAGGAGTGGGAGGCCCCGGTGCACAACTGAGCAAGACGACAAGTACATTAGAGTGTCTAGTTTAAGAAACAGACGCCTCACAAGTCCTGAACTGGCAGCTTCATTAAATAGTACCCGCAAAACACCAGTCTCAACGTCAACCGTGAAGAGGTGACTCTGGGATGCTGGCCTTCTAGGCAGCATCCCGTAAGGCCTTTCTTGCCTTATGCTGGGCATCATTCACAAGCTATAATATATAATTCACATGGCTAATATTTTCACCCATCAGACTTTTCTTGATTTCATTTTCTTTACATATACTAAATAATATGTGTAAAATTTGTTTTGATTTTAGAATGGTCCATTATCATGCACCTGTCTCAAAACAGGGGCGGGTGAAAAAATACATGTCATCTATGCACTGAAATAGTGAATGGAGGACGCTTTTCCAGTGGTTCATTTTCATGCCAACCAGGTAGGCTATACTCCTGTTGTAAAGAGAAGCAATGTGCTTAATATTAGGAGAGTTTAGAAATAAATATAGTAGGCCTAGCCTATAGAAAGCTGATGGGAGTGCTGAGTACCATGCAGTTAGCAAGTTCGGTGTGTGTGTGTGTGTGTGTGTGTGTGTGTGTGTGTGTGTGTGTGTGTGTGTGTGTACTTGCGTGCATACATGTCCGTGTATCTGTAATTTTCTAACGTCTAACAATCACAATACAGTAGCTCTCACTCACAGATGGATGTTCTTCTCCAGTATGTATGATGTAAAACTGTAAAAATGATGGCAGCCCTTACCATGTTAGTTTATGGAGAACTTACAGTACATTGACTCTGAGAGACTGAGGATGTGATGAAAGAGAGGGAGGGAGACTTGAGTAATGACAGTGAGATAATGGTTTTCTGTGGCCATTGCTGCACTGTGGCTTTTCCCAAAGCTGGAATGTTGTTTACAGGGGTCAGGCAGCATCCCAGGAATGCGGACTCAGTGTTCTGAGGAAATGGCTGTTGTTTCAAGAAGGAACTCTTGCCTGGCTCCTGACCCACGGATAAGTGTGAGCGGGACGGACTTGAATCCCGTAGCGAAGAGTCGTGAATGAGGACCCATATCTTGCGTGGTTAGTAACTTCTTGTGGCTGCAGGGGCAGTATTGAGTAGCTTGGATGAAAGGTGCACAGAGGTGCCCAGAGTAAACGGCCTGCTCCTCAGTCATAGTTGCTAATATATGCATATTATTATTAGTATTGGATAGAAAACACTCTGACGTTTCTAAAACTGTTTTATGAATTATGAATTATGTCTGTGAGTATAACAGAACTCATATGGCAGGCAAAAACCTGAGAAGAAATCCGAACAGGAAGTGGAAATTCTGAGGCTGGTCGATTTTCAACCAAGATCCCATTGAAATCACAGCGAGATATGAATGAGTTTGCACTTCCTACGGCTTCCACTAGATGTCAACAGTCTGTAGAACATTGTCTGATGCCTCTACTGTGAAGGGTTGCCGAATGAGAGGGGAATTAGTCAGGTCTGCCATGACCCGACCATTCTTTGACCATGCGCGTTCACATGAGAGKGATCTCTGTTCCGTYGCTYATCTGAAGTCRATGTAATTCTCCKGTKGGAACGTTAWTCAAGATTTATGTTAACAACATTCTAAAGATTGATTCAATACATCGTTTGACATGTTTCTACTGACTGTTACTGAACTTTTGGACATTTCGTCAGCTTTTAGGGAACGCGCTTCGTGACTTTGGAATTGTTTACCAAACGCGCTAACAAAAGTAGCTAATTGGACATAAATAACGGACATTATCGAACAAATCAAGCATTTATTGTGGACCTGGGATTCCTGGGAGTGCATTCTGATGAAGATCATCAAAGGTAAGGGAATATTTATCATGTCATTTCTGGTTTCTGTTGACTCCAACATGGCGGCTAATTTGACTATTGTTCTGAGCGCCGTCTCAGATTATTGCATGATTTGCTTTTTCCGTAAAGTTTTTTTGAAATCTGACACAGCGGTTGCATTAAGGAGAGGTATATCTATAATTCCATGTGTATAACTTGTATTATCATCTACATTTATGATGAGTATTTCTGTTGAATCGATGTGGCTATGCAAAATCACTGGATGTTTTTGGAACTAGTGAACGTAACACGCCAATGTAAACTCAGATTTTCATGGGGGATACTCGCCGCAGATGGCCTGGCTGGCCACAACCCCAGCAGACCCTGGGACCAGGGCGTGTGTTCCGTGCCGCCTGTAGCGACACAGCACGAATGAGTTCTGTCATTTCAGCCACACATGCAGGCTTTTCCGGCTCCGGGCTGCTCTGCACCCCAGCTCGCACAGAGGGTCTGTCTCCCTGCACCCCCACCAAAGCCCCAGCTGAAGCCCCAGCCCACACCAGCTCCCTCTCCAAAGCCATCTCCAAGGCTATCTGCAATGACTCAGGATGAGCCAGCTGGGTCTGTATGCGCAGCTCCGTAGGATAGAGTGCTTGTATGAACTGGTCCCGTGCTAGCTCACTCTGCACGGAGGGGGGCATGTGAGCATATGCCCGCCGAGAGAGGCTCTCAATGTCATTAGCTAGCACCCGTAGAGGCTCTCCAGGCTGCCTGCGTCTATTACTCAGTTCGGAGCACAGTAGCCCGGGCTGTACACACTGTCCATAGCGCCTCCTCAGTGCTCCCACTAAAGCACCATAATCACGTCTGTCCTCGGGGCTAATCAATATCAAACAGGCCAGAGCTTCATCMGTGAGGCATAAAGCCAACTGCAGTGCCCTATCTTCATTCGACCACCCCCTAAAATGAGCTAACAGTTCAAACTGAGCATGAAAAGCTTCCCAATCCGCCTTAGGGGAATACTTCTGGGTCTTAACAGATACGGACGCAGCCGGGAACTGGGCGCCGCCATGTTTGTTTACATCCTGAGCCCCAGATTCCTCGTCCCGCCGCGTCGACGTCACCCCTTCGGTCCGACCACCAGAATCCGCGCGAAGCACAGTCGACGAAGGACTCATGCCCGCTTCAGGCGCCATCACTCTAACGTCCTCCCTCAAGCGGCCTCTGGGCTCCGACGCCCTGGCGATCTCCTCAGTCAGATACCAGTGAACACTGGTAAGTACAACACAACCCACTAATAGCCTACGACATAACACACCGCTGTCTGTGCGGGTCGCTACACTAATAATTGTTTCAGCTGATTTTTCTTTTAAAGAATCCCCAAGCTTGTCTCGACAAAATACTGCACTATTTCACTTTTTCCTTGTGATATGAATCACTGCAAGTTTGCAGTGGCAAGATAGCATTGAAATGTACAGTTGAGGATATTCTTGTAAAAGCAGAGAAAAGTTGGCTGCCTATGGTTTTCTAATGGAAAGGGAGGTGCTAACTTTCCTATTCCATCTTTGGTTCTTTCTTGTCTTTCCTTGTTTCCCCACATCATCTCTCCCTTCCTGCTTTCCTGCTTCTCAAAATACGCTGGAGAAGATACAGGGTCCCTCCCCCTTGACCTTGAAGGAAAGAGGATGGACAGAAAGACACATTGGGAAACAGCCTTTCTCTTGAAACAACCAAGAACAACAACTGTGTCAGTACGGATCTGTGTGTAAGTATGTGTGTTTATCTGCAACAGGACAGCAGAGGGTCTCTGCATTTTCTTTAAACAACAACATTTGATTAATGTATTGTCCTGTCCTTACCGGACACCAGTGATGACATCAGCGAGGGATGAGGACGAGGCCCTCGGGAGATGATTAACTTGTCAGGATTTCGTCTTGAGAAACACCATACGAAGCAGACGTAGCCTATAACTGGGACTTTCCATAAGAATGTCGAAGCTCCAAGAGTCAAACCCACTGGAATTTTACTCCGTTGTATCCAGGCAGAGGAAAGGAGCTTGGCGTTGGGCTGGGATTGAGCGATTGGCCTCGACGCCTGCTTATGATGGGCAGAGAAGTGCCACACCTAACTGGGCAAAAGCCCCTCACAACCACCCCCAGCACGTCAATGTGTTCCCCTGGAAGGCCTGGATGCATCTGGAGTAGCAGCCGCCCCTCCCCCCCAAAATGCAAGACATGGGTCAGTTCTAGCCTTTCTGTACTATAGAGAGGGACTGAGTGGCTGCTGGGGGACTAGAGCTATTTCCACAGCTCTAAAAAGCTGCTAACCACAGCAATGCTGAGGAGGCATGCATCACTTTAACACATTGCTGTCCCCATGCAGAGAAAAGGATACAGCAGAGCATCACAGTAGAAGTAGAAGCCTTGGGCAATGATTATTATAGAAAAACAAAAACATCATGGAGTTTAAAGGGCAAGGACAACATTGTGTTTTATCTGTTATGAAAACATTGACAGTAAAAAGTGTACTTGGTACCGCCTATGTGTTCTTTCCAATGTCCAGTTTGAGATGCAAAATAATTGGTAACACTCTGTGAACCACCTGTGTGTAATGTGTTGCAAATGGTTGTTATGAGGAGCCAAGATTAGATATTTGCCCAATCCCAAACCAACCCCTAATCCCTACACCCTATGTACTTGTGGAAATCTGAGGCTTTGATAAATGTAAGCAATATGGTAAAAATTCCATAGGGTTTGATTTAGGATTGGCCATTATGAATGCTTAGTTCGGGTCATGGAAATTCTCCAGAGCCTATAGAAAAGCTTTGAATGTATTAGAGGGTGATAGGTGGCAGGTGGTTCATATAAAGTATTACCAAATAGTTTATACAGTTGAAAAATATTTGTTTTTACTTCAGTTTATTTATTCTACAAATTGGCCATGGCCTTGTGTTTTGCAAAAGCGGTGATAAACAAATCAGTTTTTTTAAGAACAAGTGCTTGAGATTCTTTATGCCTCCATTCCATTTTTCCCTGAAGTTGCTCTATTTGGGTATGTCTATCCATGCAGATACACTCAGTAGCAAAACAAATCCCACACACACTTCTTCCATACCCACGTAATAAGATGAACTTGCATTCCAGCTATGTTTCGAAGACATACAGTACAAATGACTTAAAAGTAACTTAATAAGCTAATATAAAATGTTTCTTCAGGGAATCATATCCAAGGGAGGAGCACAAAATGAAGTGCTTTGGGAAATGCAGAAAATAAATGTGCATCCCAGATTCCCAGTCAGTAACTATTTCCTGGAAACATAAATAATTGTGCATTTATTGGTCCAAAACATGCTAGCATCAGACTCGAGTTCCTGATACACTACCGTTCAAAAGTTTGGGGTCACTTAGAAATGTCCTTGTTTTTGAAAGAAAAGCACGTTTTTTGTCCATTAAAATAACATCAAATTGATCAGAAATACACTGAAGACATTGTTAATGTTGTGAATTACTATTGTAGCTGGAAATGGCTGATTGTTTATGGAATATCTACATAGGCGTACAGAGGCCCATTATCAGCAACCATTACTCATGTGTTCCAATGGCACGGAGTGTTAGCTAATCAAAGTTTATCATTTTAAAAGGCTAATTGATCATTAGAAAACCCTTTTGCAATTATGTTAGCACAGCTGAAAACCGTTGTGCTAATTAAAGAAGCAATAAAACTGCCCTTCTTTAGACTAGTTGAGTATCTGGAGCATCAGCATTTGTGGGTTCGATTACAGACTCAAATTTGCCAGAAACAAAGAAGTTTCTTCTGAAACTTGTCAGTCTATTCTTGTTCTGAAACATGGAGGCTATTCCATGCGAGAAATTGACAAGAAACTGAAGATCTCGTACAACGCTGTGTACTACTCCCTTCACAGAACAGTGCAAACTGGCTCTAACCAGAATAGAAAGAGGAGTCGGAGGTCCCGGTGCACAACTGAGCAAGAGGACATTAGAAAAAAAAGTACATTAGAGTGTCTAGTTTAAGAAACAGATGCCTCACAAGTCCTCAACTGGCAGCTTCATTAAATAGTACCCGTAAAACACCAGTCTCAGCGTCAACAGTGAAGAGGTGACTCCGGGATGCTGGCCTTCTAGGCAGAGTTCATCTGTCCAGTGTCTTAGGAGATTCCTTAAAACTAGAATCCTTAGTTGTCTGTATGCTGTCGTTTGTATGTGTATACCCATTGATTATTGAAGAATATAATTTATAAATGCCTCATGAGCTAAGTTCAACTGTCATACCCCATCAGAACCCCAAATATAAGCTTTTTTTACCCCAATATTTGTAAACAATGCAAATTTAAACAAACACAGTATAGCCTCAAAACATGGTTAAACTTTAATTTGGTATCATGGATGGTCAGTCCTTGTATCCATAGCTCTGTCAAGGTAATAGTCAAACTGCATTTCACAGCGTGCCCTGATTTCTCACTGAGTTTGGGACAAATGAGAATTCTCATTGGGTTCAGTGTCCTCGAAGGTATTCTGTAACAGGGCTAAAATAATGCTGTCTCTTCTCAGACTCCCAGACATGAGCTGCTGGTTTCTCTCTCCTCTTCTCAGCATGCTGTTCTTTTAATGGACATCTGCTGGCACTTTGGCCTGTAACGTGTTTGCCATGTGCCCCTCCAGAAGCACACACGCAGGAGGAGCTGGAGGAAATATGCCCCTCTCCAAACAAGATGACGACAGGTAGGGTATATACAGTATATATATATATATATATATATATATATATATATATATATATATATATATATATATATATATACACCACTAATATATACAGAGGAACTCATAGGCTGCGTCCCAAATGGTACCCTATTCCCTTTACACAAGTAGTGCATTACTTTGGTCTCTGGTAAAAAAAAGTAGTGCACTATATAGGGAATGGGTGCCATTTGGGATGCAGCCTATGAGTTCCTCTGTATAAATTAGTTCAGTGTTCGAGCTTAGGGACCATATTGGACTAGTTTCAAGAACTGTTCCTTGACTGTTGAAAACAGGTAGTTACCTCATTCAACCCTCAGCTATGTCCTATGGAAAAAGCTCAAAGGAGATGAGGTTGACTTGTTTTCATCTCTCCACTTCCTCACTTTCTTGAATCGAGGCACTTTGGGAGAAGTGCACAGTTAGCATTACTTTGGCAAGTGATTCAAGGTGTTGGATCTTTTTCCAAAGTGTTGGCCATGGGTGGATTGGCCATCAGGCAATTCTGGCAAATTAAAATAATTTTGTTTTTTTTAAAAGGACACCATTGGCACTGTACATTTAAAAAAAAAAAAAAAGATTTTTGCACCTTCTCTCTGTTTCATAATAATATATTTGAGCATTGCTCTGATCGGTGGGCAAGGCCCCCCCCCCCCCCCCCTACCAAGATGAGCTGGCCCAGTTTTCGGATTGCCTGAGCTGAGGTCACGCAAAGATTCACATTCAAAGTCAACTGTGCATCAGCAAAGAGACCTGCTCTGACCAAGTGCTGTGACTGTGTCTGTGCTGAGAAATGATGCTTGGCTTACCACCGACAGATCAGCTGCTGCTGCAGAAGACTGTGCAGTCGAGGTAGGGAGAAAACAGAAAAAGACACACACACCGACACAGATTTAGCCTACAGCTGCCAGTTCATATTTTGGCTGTATATCGTATGAAATAGTAGGCTAATTAACACTTAGGTCTAGTTAGGGAATTGGGGATTCAGGGGAACTAACTTGCAATAAGCCTAAAAAGTAATTCGATTGGCTTTTATAACACATAAGCCAATAATACATTAAGACATTAAATACAGTGCTATTGCTAGTTATAAAATACAATTCATAATGGGTACCCATTAATATAAACCGACACCAGAGTCACTCGTTACGACAGGTCATAAACTAAGACCCACTTGCTGGCTGACGAGACTGAGATTCAGAAGCAAATAAACATGGATAAAACTATTAAAAATCACAGAGTCCCTGAACTGACCTTTAACAGAGGATTATTTAGCAATTATTATGCATTAATTCAGTGTTTCATTGTAATACATTATGACAGAAACACTATATTTCAAAGGTCTGTAATAAACTATTTATAAGGCATTCAGAAATTGTGTTAACCATTCATTAATCATTACCTCCACATTAATAAATCATGTACTAATCATTAGTAAAGCATTTTTGCAGTCCCTAATCTAAAGTGAGCGCTATTTATACTTTATAAACACTTTGTAATTTTTTTGAGTGACCAGTGTAACCTATTATTTATGTAATAGTAATTAACCCTTAGGATGGGAGAGACATGTATGAAAGACATATTTGCGATATAAGTAGTTTTACGAAGGTATAAAGAACAAAATTCAGTTTTCTCCATTTTGTTTTTCCAGGTTTCCTTTATGTTATGTTTGGAGGAAAAAGGGAGAGGCTTGCAAGCCGAAGAAAACCATCCCAACAGTGAAGGACGGGGTGGCAGCATCATGTTATGGGGGTGCTTTTCTGCAGGAGGGACTGGTGCACGTCACAAAATAGATGGCATCATGAGGTAGGACAATTATGTGGATATATTGAAGCAACATCTCAAGACATAAGTCAGGAAGTTAAAGCTTGGTCGCAAATGGGTCTTCCAAATTGACAATGACCCCAAGCATACTTCCAAAGTTGTGGAAAAATGGCCTACAAACCTGACTCAGTTACACCAGCTCTGTCAGGAGGAATGGGCCAAAATCCACCCAACTTATTGTGGGACGCTTGTGGAAGGCTACCCGAAACGTTTGACCCTGTAGGGGGTGCGTACTGGCGGCAGAGAAGTCAGGCGCAGGGTTTATGGGAGGGACCCAAACAAGGAGAGGGACCGACTTCGGCGGTGGTCGTGACAGTACCCCCCCATTACGCGCAGCACCAGCAGCACGCCGACACCAGCCTCGGGGACGACCCGGTGGGCGAGGCGTAGGGCGATCTGGACGAAGACGGTGGAACTCCTGCAGCATTGAAGGGTCCAACACGTCCTCGACCGGAACCCAGCACCTTTCCTCCGGGCAGTACCCCTCCCACTCCACGAGATACTGAAGGCCTCTCGCCCGACGCCTCGAATCCAGTATGGAGCGAACGGAGTACGCCGGGGCCCCCTCGATGTCCAGAGGGGGCGGAGGAACCTCCCGCACCTCAGACTCCTGGAGCGGGCCAGCCACCACCGGCCTGAGGAGATACGGTAATCGGGGGGAAGCTGTAACCTATAACAAACCTCATTCACTCTCCGCAGGACTTTAAATGGCCCCACAAACCGCGGACCCAGCTTCCGGCAGGGCAAGCGGAGGGGCAGGTTTCGGGTCGAGAGCCAGACCCGGTCCCCCGGTGCGAACGCCGAGGCCTCACTGCGGTGACGGTCTGCGTTCGTTTTTTTGCGCAACACGGCCCGCTGAAGGTGAACATGGGCAGCTTCCTATGTCTCCTCCGCGCGCCTGAACCAGTCGTCCACCGCAGGAGCCTCGGTCTGACTCTGATGCCAAGGCGCCAAAACCGGCTGGTACCCCAGTACGCACTGGAAGGGAGAGAGGTTAGTGGAGGAGTGGCGAAGCGAGTTCTGTGACATCTCGGCCCAGGGCACGAACGCCGCCCACTCCCCCGGCCGGTCCTGGCAATAGGACCGCAGAAACCTGCCCACATCCTGGTTTACTCTCTCCACCTGCCCGTTACTCTCAGGGTGAAACCCTGAAGTAAGGCTGATYGAGACCCCCAGACGTTCCATKAACGCYTTCCAGACCCTAGACGTGAACTGGGGACCTCGATYAGACACTATATCCTCAGGCWSCCCGTARTGCCGGAAGAYGTGCGTAAACAAGGCCTCCGCAGTCTGTAGGGCCRTAGGGAGACTGGGCAGAGGGAGGAGACGACAGGACTTAGAGAACCGATCCACAACGACCAGGATCGCGGTGTTACCCTGTGAGGGGGGAAGATCGATAAGAAAATCCACCGACAGGTGCGACCAAGGCCATTGTGGAACGGGTAAGGGGTGTTGCTTCCCTCTGGGCAGTTGCCGAGGAGCCTTATACTGAGCACACACCGAGCAGGAGGAAACATAAACCCTCACGTCCTTAGCCAAGGTAGGCCACCAGTACCTCCCACTCAAGCAGCACACTGTCCGACCGATCCCAGGATGACCAGAGGAGGATGACGTGTGGGCCCTATAGATCAACCGGTCACGAACAGCAGACGGGACGTACAGACGCCCAGCAGGACACTGGACGGGAGCGGGCTCTGCACGTACCGCCTGCTCAATGTCCACATCCAGCTGGGAGTGGGCTCCATGGGCCGCTCCTCTGTGTCATACAGCCGGGACAATGCGTCTGCCTTCACGTTCTGGGAGCCTGGTCTATAGGAAAGTGTGAACACAAAACGGGTAAAAAACATGGCCCACCTTGCCTGACGAGGGTTCAGTCTCCTCGCTGCCCGAATGTACTCCAGATTGCGGTGGTCAGTCCAGATGAGAAAAGGGTGTCCAGCCCCCTCAAGCCAATGTCTCCATGCCTTCAAGGCCTTGACAACAGCCAACAGCTTCACCCACGTCACCCACGTCATAGTTTCGCTCCGCCAGGCTGAGCTTCTTCGAGAAGAAGGCACAGGGGCGGAGCTTCGGTGGCGTACCCGAGCACTGAGAGAGCACAGCTCCTATCCCAGCCTCGGACGCGTCCACCTCCACTATGAACGCCAAAGAGGGATCCGGATGGGCCAGCACGGGAGCCGACGTAAACAGAGCCCTCAGGTGACTAAAAGCCCTGTCCGCCTCAGCTGACCACTGCAAACGTACCGGGCCCCCCTTCAGCAGTGAGGTAATGGGAGCCGCTACCTGACCAAAACACTGGATAAACCTCCGGTAGTAGTTGGCAAACGCTAAGAACCGCTGCACCTTCTTTACCGTGGTGGGAGTCGGCTAATTACGCACGGCTGAAATGCGGTCACTCTCCATCTCCACCCGAGGTGGAAATGCGATACCCTAGGAAGGAGACGGACTGCTGGAAGAACAGGCATTTCTCAGCCTTGACGTACATGTCATGCTCCAACAGGCGACTAAGCACCCTGCGCACCAGGGACACATACACCACTACACCCTGCCTGTGCAGGTCCCTGAAAATCTCCTCTACAAAGGCTTGGAAGACTGATGGCGCATTCATCAACCCGTACGGCATGACGAGGTACTTATAGTGCCCTGAGGTGGAACTGAAAGCCGTCTTCCACTCTTCTCCCTCCCGGATACGCACCAGGTTGTAAGCGCTCCTGAGATCTAGTTTGGTAAAGAAGTGCGCCCCGTGCATTGACTCAATCGCTGTGGCTATGAGCGGTAGCGGGTAACTATACCTCACCGTGATCTGATTCAGACCCCGATAGTCAATACATGGGCGCAGAACTCCCTCCTTCTTCTTCACAAAAAAGAAACTCGAGGAGGCGGGTGAAGTGGGATACCGAATGTACCTCTGATGCAGGGATTTGGAGACATGTTTCCATAGCCTCCGTCTCCGCCTGTGAGAGGGGGTACACGTGACTCCTGGGAAGTGCAGCGTCTTCCAGGAAATGTATTGCACAATCGCCCCGTCGATGGGGTGGTAGTTGAGTCGCCTTCTTTTTGGAGAAGGCGAGAGCCAAATCGGCATATTCAGGGGGAATGCGCATGGTGGAGACCTGGTCTGGACTTTCCACCATAGTAGCACCAACGGAAACCTCTAAACACCTCCCCGAGCACTCTTGCGACCACCCTGTGAGAGCCCTCTGTGGCCAAGAAACAGTGGGGTCATGACAAGCTAACCAGGGTAGGCCTAGCACCACGGGAAACGCAGGAGAGTCAATAAGGAAGAGACTAATTCTCTCCTTGTGACCCTACGTCACCATGATCAGAGGAGTGGTGGCCTCCCTAATCAACCCTGACCCTAATGGTCGACTATCTAAGGCGTGAACGGGGAAGGGCACAGCCACGGGAACAATGGGGATCCCTAAACTATGGGCAAACGATCTATCTATAAAATTTCCAGCCGCGCCTGAATCGACGAGCGCCTTATGCTGGGAATGCGGAGAAAACTCAGGAAATGTGACATACACAAACATATGTGCAACAGAGGGCTCTGGGTGAGAATGGTGCCGGCTCACCTGGGGTGACGCCAGAGTGCCCTGCCTGCTGCCTCGATACCCAGAGGAACCAACCCRGCACCGACCRGCAKTGTRACCTCTGYGGCCACAGAKGRTGCACGAGCTGGAACCCCCTCCGGTCTCCCTGCGCACCGCCCCTCCCAGCTCCATGGGTATCGGAGAGGGGGTGCGGGGGGATGGAACCAACAGACCCCGATCTGAACGTCCGCGGGTAGCCAGCAGGTTATCCAGCCGGATGGACAGGTCCACCAGCTTGTCAAACGTGAGGGTGGTGCCTCTGCAGGCCAACTCCCGACACACGTCCTCGCGCAGACTGCAGCGATAATGGTCGATCAGGGCCCTGTCGTTCCATCCCGCGCTGGCAGCCAGGGTCCAAAACTCCAGAGCGAACTCCTGGGCGCTCCTCGTCCCCTGCCTCAGATGGAAGAGGCTCAGATGGAAGAGGTGAACTCCTCAAACTGGCATCTCCCTCTCTGCACACGGCGTTGGCCCACTCTAGGGCTTTCCCGGTGAGACACGAGACGAGGGCGGACACCCTCTCACGGCCCGAAGTAGCCGGGTGGACGGTTGCCAGGTATAAGTCCAGCTGCAACAGGAACCCCTGGCAGTTCGCAGCCATCCCATCATATTCCTGGGGAAGGGAGAGATGAATCCCACTGGGTCCAGGAGAAGGAGGGGCGCATAGTGGAGACCCCGGTTGTGCTGGTGGAGGCGCTGGGAGAACTCCCTGTCTCTCCCAGTGGTCCATTGTCTGGACAACGTGGCCCATGGCGGTGCCAAGATGGTGGAGCATTGCTGCGTGCTCCCGGACGTGCTCCTCCACCCCTATACCCGGGGTACCTGCTCCTGCTGACTCCATAAGTTAGGTCCGGAATTCTGTAGGGGGTGTGTACTGGCGGCAGAGAAGTCAGGCGCAGAAGAGCAAAAACTGATTTACAACAGCGCAGTTTAATAAACAAAACCACTGTAAACAGAACAATAAATCAATGGGTAAACAAAACCCGTTACATACCAGCATAACGTGCACAAGCACTACAATAACCAATTCCGGACAAGGACATGGGGGGAACAGAGGGTTAAATACACAACATGTAATGATGGAATTGAAACCAGGTGTGTGGGAAGACAAGACAAAACAAATGGAAAATGAAAGGTGGATCGGCGATGGCTAGAAGACGGGACAAGGAGAGGGACCGACTTCGGCGGAAGTCATGACAGACCCAAGTTAAACAATTTAAAGGCAAAGCTACAAAATACTAATTGAGTGTTTGTAAACTTCTGACCCACTGGGAATGTGATGAAAGAAATAAAGCTGAAATAAATCATTCTCTTTACCATTATTCTGACATTTCACATTCAATAAAGTGGTGATCTTAACTGACCTAAGACAGGGAATTTTTACTAGGATTAAATGTCAGGAATTGTGAAAAAGCCAAATACATTTAAACTCAGTTAAGGTTTATGTAAACTTCCGACTTCAACAGTATATTTCACATCAGGACAAGTCCAGAATGGGGCATGTCCAGAATGCAAATATTGGCAGACATAGGACTCTATTCAATCCGTATTGCGGAGGTTCAGCGTTATAGTGTGATTGAAATTTAAAGCCACGTTCCCGCATTAGCGGAGACTGTATTCACGGTAAACACTTTTACATTTCTAGCGTGAAAATCTGTAACGATTCAGCGATAGATTGAATAGAGCCCATATTTACATTTGACATAAATACATTGAAGTGGATGATAACAAGCACCAAGGCCAGGAAGAAGTGGAAGAATGCATCCTTCCTCCCCTCATTCCTCATGGTGATAACAGTTCTGACATACATGGACGTTATGGTGGCATCCTGCTTTCTTTCAGGTGTAGGATCTTAATTTGATCACTCTTTTGTTGATGAGAATTTTGGGGCAAGGGAAGGTGCATTTGTGACATTTCTACAGTGACAACCATTCTTACCGAGCAATGCATACGCCATAGGAATTATATGAGAATACTTGCTGACATAAAATGTATCTTTTTCCAGCTTTGACTGGGAAACTAATGCAACAAATCAAACTCCCTCTATGCAAACTCGTAAAAAAAACATTAAATCTCCTTCTCCGAATTTTTTTTCACAAGTTTGCATAGAGGGAGTTTGATTCGTTGCAGTAGTTTCCCAGTTAAAGCTGCAAAAAAATCCATATTATGTGATGTCAAATATCATTGTGTTAATAGCATAAGTGCCTTTTTTGTGTCTTTTACCCAGCAATTTATTAATACAATTTGTATAGTGTGTATTCATACCATATATTTTGAAGGCTCCAGAAAGCACCCCCCATCTTTCCCCAAGGCAACATTAACTCACTGCTCCACGTACAAAGATAGATAAACAACATTAAAAATCAGAATCAGCATGATCGCTTTTATTAAGACTTTCAGAGCCTCCCTTAGTGACATCGTTCCTTGTGCCAAAAACCTAAGACAGTGCGTATTTCAATATAGGAAAATATAACAGAACCATAGGTCTCATCATGCCAGTCCCAGTCTCAGTCTCACACATCCTCGTTAAGCCAGAATCATCCATGTGAGACTCAGTGTCCTTCCACCAGCCATACAGTTTGTCAACATGTCCTTACATTACCGTTCGCACTGCCAGTGGCAGTCAGAGTAGGTGAGTAACAGTTCACATGGAATCATTTCCAGTCCTTTTCCCCTGAAAATTCCTTCTCCTTTTGCCCTGTTAGTCTCTTTCCACAGAGGTTGTCAGACCCATCTCCTCAAAATGTGACCGTTTGAATAAGAAAACTATTGAAGACAGCCAACACTCGACCACCTCCTATGTACGGTCAGCTATTTATTGGGAGACCCTTTCATTTCATTTGAAACTGAGTGCTAAATAGTGATACTTTGGTCTTTGTGCAATAAAAAAAAAAACAGGCGAGAAGATGAGGACATTTCAAAAGAAGGGTTGTGAAACACCTGGTTTTAACATCTACCCATACCCTGGAATGTACGTTGGAAGTGGAACAGCCATTGAGACAACACTCAGTACTGAGTCATAGACAAAGTCAGACTTCTGTGGTTAACTTAGAAGGTAATGCAGGGCAGTCTTTGTTTATTTACTGAAACTATGGTCTCAAGCATTACTGGGAAAAAAGGGCACCATCCAATAACTTACAGTATTGTTATTTTGGTGATTGGTTTGTGTCCTGTCAAATTGAGATGAATGGAAATATGTCAGGAGATCTCTTTGGGGTCTGTGCTAGACATTTATACTTCAATATTCCATGATCAGAATAAAAACCCTGAGTAGAGTACTGTATTATTTAACGGTACTTGGGAAAAGCCAATTAAAGCATGTGAATGGACCGTTAACTCAAGTAACTATTCAAAGCAACGCCTTAATTGTGAACAAGTTAGTGCTCTGTATTTAATAATTTACTTGACTGTTCTTGAGGCAATGCTTTCACTGAGAAGCAGCGTCTCTGTCTTAACCTCTTAGATTCATAATAGTTCTAAAGATAGCACAAACAAACCACAGATCTCTATAAGGTCTCACAAGATGGCTCCTATTAAAATCCATGTCTTATATGACTGGAACAACTTAAATTATTTGGTAATCAACACTGAAATTGGTGCGGTAGTGATTCAGTTAAGAGAAGAACACTATGTTCAAAGTCAACATTGTTTCTCAAATAAGGGGGGTGATTACTCCTTGTTTACACTTACTGTAACATTAAGTACTTCCAACTTCAAGACTGCTGGCCAAATGTTTGTTGCAACAGACAGAACAAGGAGTCTATCAATAACCCAACAAATTACAGTCGCACGGAGGCACGCACACACACACCATGATCAACGGGTACAAAGCTCCTGTACAAACTCAACTGGAGCACAACTGATTCCAAAGACCTGTTTCTCCTCAAATGGTGCAAAGAAGCAGGTGAAGACAGTTGTTTAGAAAGTCACACTCAAATGCCTCTGCTCCTTAAGGCACTTACAGGGACCACAGGAAAAAGTACCATTAATTACATGATGTTAATTATCTTAAGTTATGGAGTGCAGCTGCTGCCTCTTGGGACTTTAAAAGCCGCCGACAGGCACAGTCATGGCTTGTATGGAGAGCTATCTCAAGAAAATACATCACGGTAACACGTTTGCAGTGAACACCTGATCATTCAAGCCCTTACTCTGAGAAACAACAGGAGGAGATGGCATGGACTCTGTCATGGTTTTCATACATTACACTAAAGGAGTTCCGTTTCTACCGTCTGCTTAAGGCTACACATGCCTATCTTTGACCCTCTACAGAGAATTCTTAAATGCCACCTATCAATGAACGTATTAAGATTTGTTGCAAACACCTTAAATAGATGGTATTGTATACAACAACAAAAAATGTTGGTCATAACATAGCAAAATTTGTGGATTTATGAAGAAGACAATGGTGTAAGTCCCTTGAAACAAAGAATTTAGACTTTGAATTTCAGCCTGGAAAGTGACTATTACGTGAAGTGCACAAACTGGCTTCCCCAGCCTCTTCAAGAACATGCCCTCTTTCTGTCCGAGTCTTTGAACCACTTGGCCCATATTCAAGTCAAAATAAGCAGAAAGTAATCTTTATAAGGCAGCAACCTCAGCAACCCCTCTCTTCTTTTAAGCCAGGGTTTGCGTGACTATCATGGTCCACCATGAAGAAAGAGAATAAACAGATAAACTTTTCCAGCTACAGCCATCCCGCTGGGCACACACTGGTTGAATCAACATGGTTTCAATACCATTTGTCAAAGTATTGTGACGTGGAATCAATGTGGAAAATACAAAAAGTCATCAAACAGTACTGATTTCATCTAATTTCAACCAGCGTTGTAAGCATTGAAATGAGGGTAAAACGTCAACTTAAATACAATGACTTAACCTGACTAACAGATTGTTACATCAATCTAATTACAACATAATCATCAGAACTATGTATACGTTGAAAATGCATTGAAAATTCCACATATAAACGTTAAAAAATATATATATAATCCTATGTTCATCCAGGTTAAGTGTACAAAACATTAGGAATACCTACCTAATATTGAGCTATATCGCCCCCTCCCTTTTACCCTAAATTCTTGACACAAACCAGTGTGCCTGGCATCTACTACCACTCCCCTTTCAAAGGCACTTAAATCTTTTGTCTTGCCCATTTACTCTCTGAATGGCACACAAACACAATCCATGTCTCAATTGTCTCAAGGTTTAAAAATCCTTCTTTAACCTGTCTCCTCCCCTTCATCTACGCTGGTTGAAGTGGAGTGAACAAGTGATCCTAGCTTTCACCTGGTCAGTCTATGTAATGGAAAGACCCGGTGTTCCTAATGTTTTGTACACTAAGTGTATATCGGGTGGTTGAAATTCAGTGTTGGGGAGTAGCGAACTACATGAAGTTCAACTAGTAATTTAACTACATTTGAAGTAGCTAGGTGGTAGTTGAACTAGTCAAAGTCAAATCAATAGGTAATTACCTCTGTGCCACGCAGTGGTGTAGATAACAACTGAACATGACTCTTTTTGTTAAAAAATGTAATAAAATATGGGAGAAGTAGGAAATATTTTGGGGGGTTTTCAGCGTCAGACCTGCCAAATTCTCACTTGAAACTTACATATTCTATTAAAATGACATATTCCATTCATGTATGACCCCAAAGTGAACTGTTCTTGCAATTTGTAGACTATGACATTTCAAATTTACATACAATAATTTTTCGGAATGTCCTTCGGATGTATTGAACTACTTTTTGAAAGTAACCTTAATTAAGTAAACTATATTTTTCTTAAGGGTAGCTTTAGTGTAGCTTAACTTCTTCCAGTGTGACGTATTTGGTAGCTTGGTAAACTATATTATTATGGCAGCCCCCCGCACCTCTCTGATTCAGAGGGTTAAATGCGGGAAGACACATTAAAGTTGAATGCATTCAGTTGTACAACTGACTAGGTATCCCCCTTTCCCTTTCCCTATATTTCCAGAGTAGATTCCCCAACACTGTTGAAATTATGTTGAATTTTATGTTTGATTAGACATATTTCATTTGACCTAGTAAAATTGTGTGTTTGAATCAACGTCGGTTTCAACTTCATGTCATCAACCGAAATAAAGAGGTAAATTCAGCATCCTAATTATAAGGATAATGGTAACTACTTCTATACTTCTAAACTTCTAAAGATCCAATCAGCCATAGTCGAATGACAGTATAGTTAGCGTTGAAATGATGGTGGCCTTTGGGAAAATCCGATGTCAATGTAGCTTACATAATAAACCCAACCTCACTCCAAACTTACTTTCACATACAGCTAGTGTAAGAAAAGTTAGAGGAGTTACTTTCAACTATTCAATGGTATTTAGGTAGTCTATGCAAAAGTGTATGGAAGCTGACCAATGTCTAACTGTCTAGACATGATAGGTCAGCTGAATTGAACGCAGCTTGTTTCTCAAGCTAAGCGGGGTACATAGAGGAAGGCATCTGTATGGTAGACTTGTTTCACTGAAGTGCATTACCTCTCCGTAGGTGTCAATGTTCAGGCAGGAATCGTTGGACTGTGGCTTACCATTTTATTTCAATATACCTCTATTTAGGTTGATGGCATGACGTTGAAATGATGACGTCGACTCAAACATACCATTTTACTGTCAGCATTGAAACAAGTTCAAATAACATAAGTCTAATCAAATATGAAATTAAACATCATTTCAACCACACAAAGTTGAAGATTTTTTACATTTCTACGTGGAATTTTCAACGCAATTTCCACGTATTTAATTGTTATGATGATTATGTTGAAATTAGACTGATGTAACAACCTGTTCACCAGGTTAAGTCTATGTAGTTAAGTTGAGGTTTTACCCTAATTTCAACGATGAAAACTTTGTTCAAATCCAATGTATTTTCCACGTCACAATACATTGACAAATTACATTTAAACAACCAGTGTGTGTCCAGTGGGATTTCTCTATTTCCACTAGGCTTTTTGACAAACCCTGAAGAGGGCCCGTTGAACTGGGCGGCCATTTCGGATCAAAAGGATAACGTCAGGGCTGATGACAAGCCCAGCCTCTACAGGTTGTCGTACATGTGCAGGGTACGCTCCAGCTGTTGGCCCACGCGCTGGTAGAAGGCGATCTGCTGTTTGATGTAGGCCTGCATCATCTCCTTGAAGTCCACCTCGCGGCGCTGGTGGAAGTGGTTCATCTCAGCCTGTAGAGCGAATCCCACTGTCCGGCAGCGTTTACGCACTCCGTCTGCCTCGTCCTGGTCCATTTTCCCTTCGTCGCTCATCCGCTGACTCTCTTTGACCTTGGCGAACGCACCTGAGGAAAGAGAGAGAGCAGTTGGCGGTTAGCTAGCTACTGATAAATGAGTGTTACTACCTGTGGAGGGAGAAGTTTGCGGTAGCTAGCTACCGATACAAAATAAATGCTATGACCTGTGGAGAGAGCAGTTAGCAAGCTACCGATACAATGAATATGCTATGACCTGTGGGCTAGCTAGCTACCGATACAATGAATATGCTATGACCTGTGGGCTAGCTAGCTACCGATACAATGAATATGCTATGACCTGTGGGCTAGCTAGCTACCGATACAATGAATATGCTATGACCTGTGGGCTAGCTAGCTACCGATACAAGGGAAATGCTACTACTACCAGTGCATGCGTGTGGACCTAGCATGACCTGTATAAGACAATGACACATTGAAAATGATATTCAGGTTAAACATTTGAATGGTGTTTGAATTTGAGGGCTATGATCAGGAATTGTAAAAACTTGTACGACTTGTTCATATGCTTTTGAGACATTTTGGAAAACATGACAGCCTTGTGAGACTTTAGCTTCCTCATAGTCTCGTAAAACCTTTCCTTGGCTGACCTGGAATATTACAGTAGACAAGAGATTGGCAATATAAGGCACCCTCCAACCTTTAACAGAATCTGCTTTAGACCAAATAGAGCATATTACGCCACAGATTTAACTGCTACAGTAACAGTACACAAATCATGTTACTGTAAGAAACAGCAGCAAACATAACTCACTGAATTCAAAACAGATGTAGCAATTAAAATGTTGCTTCCTTCATCAAGCTTTCAAGTGTTCACATTCTTACTACATTACACATGTAGGCCAGGCTTCTCATCGACGGGGCTGTAGTGGAGCACGTTGAGAGCTTCAAGTTCCTTGGTGTCCACATCAACAACAAACTAGAATGGTCCAAACACACCAAGACAGTCGTGAAGAGGGCACGACAAAGCATATTCCCCCTCAGGAAACTAAAAAGATTTAGCATGGGTCCTCAGATCCTCAAAAGGTTCTACAGCTGCAACATCGAGAGCATCCTGACTGGTTGCATCACTGCCCGGTACGGAAATTGCTCGGCCTCTGACCGCAAGGCACTACAGAGGGTAGTGCGTACGGCCCAGTACATCACTGGGGCTAAGCTGCCTGCCATCCAGGACCTCTACACCAGGCGGTGTCAGAGGAAAGCCCTAAAAATGGTCAAAGACCCCAGCGACCCCAGTCACAGACTGTTCTCTCTACTACCGCATGGCAAGCGATACCGGAGTGCCAAGTCTAGGACAAAAAGGCTTCTCAACAGTTTTTACCCCCAAGCCATAAGACTCCTGAACAGGTAATGAAATGGCTACCCAAACTATTTGCATTGTGTGCCCCCCCAACCTCTCTTTTTACGCTGCTGCTACTCTTTGTTTATCATATATGCATAGTCACTTTAACTATACATTCATGTACATACTACCTCAATTGGGCCGACCAACCAGTGCTCCCGCACATTGGCTAACCGGGCTATCTGCATTGAGTCCCACCCACCACCCGCCAACCCCTCTTTTACGCCACTGCTACTCTCTGTTCATCATATATGCATAGTCACTTTAACCATATCTACATGGACGTACTACCTCAATCAGCCCGACTAACCGGTGTCTGTATGTAGCCTCGCTACTTTTATAGCCTCGCTACTGTATATAGCCTGTCTTTTTACTGTTGTTTTATTTCTTTACCTACCTATTGTTCACCTAATACCTTTCTTGCACTATTGGTTAGAGCCTGTAAGTAAGCATTTCACTGAATACCTGTTGTATTCAGCGCACGTGACAAATAAACTTTGATTTGATAGGCACTAATTTATGTACTCTCTGTCATCTGGAGCTGCATGGGAAATAGTCCAGGAACACAAAGTAAAGCACAAAGTATAATTCCCAAGGCCTAGTCAGCCCTTCCCCCTCTGAAGGGCCAGTATCCAGAGTACTGACTATTGAATGTTTTACAGAATAATACTATATATAGTATCTATGTCTGGTATCTATCTGAAACTTGTTCACTGACGATAGCTCTGATGATATCTATATGGATGTCTATATGGATGTATGATCTCTGTGGTAACTTGTATCTGTACAGGGTGAACTCTAAACTCCCGACCAATTCTTCCTAGTCAACGTCAACTCATTGCCTCATGCTTGCTTGTATATTTTAATTATCTTTATGCTGTCAGATAAACATTTTGAAGGAGGCAGTGTCATGGTGTGTTCGTAACCGTGGGAAGTGGGAATTTACCACATATGACTGGGGGAAAATCCCTTGAACGGCCCTCCAACTGGTTATTACTAGTGAGAAACTCGTCTATCATCCTGAGCACCCACTTCTCCAACATGGTGACCTCTAATGTCACCTACTAAGGAATTGGCCTCTATAATAGGGTTGGGTGGGATCCAGATTTTCATATCATCATACAGTCCTTCTCATCTCGGGATTTATGTTATTACCGATTTAGTACAAAAGGGTTCACCAAAAAGCAAAAAAGCCCATTGGGCGTCTATTACAAGAACGCAAAAAAAAGGGCACAAGTAATAGCAAATTTCCAAGGAGGCTGCGAGCGAAATATACAAACGAGAGCAAACAAAAATAAACCAATTGCAAAGATCTAGCTCATAAAGTTATACATATATAGGTAGCAGCTACCGAATGTCATTTTTGGTCAGTTTGGACATTCACAAGCGAATGTGAACGAGAGACAATAAACAATGTTTTCACGCACACTTGTCTTCAGCAGGATTCTTTCTCTTCACAACTGGCTACTTGATTATTGCAGCTCAGTGGGTTATAACTTTTGTTGACAATTTTGATTCCTTTTGGAAGCAAAACACATTTCATAAGGAGGATGGGATCCACCCAAATAATTTGGGTGTCTGGATCCTTTCACAGCACTATAAGGCTGCGTTGAGACAATGACCCAAGCCCAGCTCAGTTAATCCCTACCATCGTGTCACTGAGTCATCATAATGCTTTAGCAAAATGGACATTATACCAGGCAGACAGAATGTAAGTAACCTAATTTATGTCCCTCTAACTGCCCTGAATACCTCTGGTGATCCTACAGCTATTGTATGCAGCAATCATATGCTTTTGAACCAGTTTTATGCTGTTAGCATTTAGGCGGTGTGCCCTAGTAGGAAGTCCACTGTGTGCAGCTCACCCTGCACTAACATAAACCAGACGAGAATGTCTACTTCTGCTAATCTTTCCAGTAAAGCAATGAAAGCAATCAAGCATCCCAGAAAAGTTATCAAAATCTCCCACGTTAACATATGTAGCTTAAGAAACAAGGTTCATTAAATTAACTTGCTACCGACTGATTTTGCCAACTAATTGAATTATTTTTTCATTGGCAAGATTAGCAAACATGCCAGCAACAAACGCTGACACAACACATCCGAGTATATCTGACCAAATTATGAAAGAATTCCGTAAAGAGAGTGTGGAAGAGGTGAAAAAATTTGACAACAATGACAAGCCACCGGGGTCTGACAAAATGGAACATTTTGGAAAATGACTGCGGATAATAGTGTACAATATTGCCACTCCTATTTGCCATATCTTCAATTTAAGCCTCCTAGAAAGTGTGTGCCCTCAGGCCTGGAGGGAAGCAAAAGTCATTCCACTATCTAAGAATAGTAAAGCCCCCTTTACTGGCTCAAATAGCCCACCAATCAGCCTGTTACAAAACCTTAGATAAGTTTGGGGGGAAATTGTGTTTGACCAGATACAATGCTATTTTACAGTAAACAAATTGACAACAGACTTTCAGCACGCTAATAGGGAAGGACATTCAACAAGCCAGCCAAATAGCATTGGACTTCTGTTGTCATCTGATGAAAATAAAGTTATTTTCTGCAGAATGTGTTGCACAAATGTATTTTCCGTGAAGGAAAACTATAGATGCACATCCCTGATCACTCTATTGACGCAAAAAAAACACTGTTGACTTTCAATATAAAACGTGACCCCTGTCAATACACAGCTAAACTCATATGCTCCGGCTTTCTCCCGTTCTGCTATTTACAAACAAACACATGACTCGTTCAACTGTTCTGGGGAACTATGGTAAGCTTCATAATGTAAAATAATGTGACAGGTGAAATGAAGAACGTGATCTGCTTCATCTCCTAATGCATGGCACGAGTTGACTACAGGCATTTACTTAAAAAGTAGCTACAAATATAAAAATGTATTGAAAAACTTCTAAGAAATAGTTTCAACGGTATTGAGCGTATTGAAAAACCATGCCATGGCTATTTCCAAATTCCCAGGTATACGGTATATACGGTATACCGCCCAAACCTATTCTATAACAGCATTTTTGTCAGTTAAATGCAACAACAAAACATTATTTTAATTAACTATTTAACTCTATAATTTGTTTACAAGCATGATAGCTGTATTTTTTGTTTATGGTTCACGCAGCTTGTTGGCCATTAGTAGAGCTGAGCAATTAGGGCTTTTTGAGGTCGGTTAGATTTCGGTTTTGATTTTAAAAAATCTAAACATTAAATGCACTTTGCATTGTGTGGGTTGAATGCTGTAACAACACAGACTAAAACAATTTTTAAAAGTCCCATGATGGTAGTGACTGCCCATTACTGCTTATCACTTATTAACCATCATTTATTCACATTACTTTACTTTAATAAAATATTTCAATTGTTGTGTATTTTACATTTGCTTTACTTGATTACTTTATTTAATTCCAAGTCATCATCTCATCTCTATAGAGCTGCTGCCTATGCTGTTTGACAAAATCACTATTTTGTAGATCTTCAAAGAAAATAAGGCATACTTTTATGACTGCTGAATACCAACTATCAATCACTTAGATCATGTATTTTCAGGTAAAAATACCTTGCAAAGCAACAGCTGCTCTCTATATCACCTCACAATTGTGCACTCTTCTCTCTTCAGTAGTAAAAGAAACACAGACTGGACAAGTAAATGAGCAACAGACTATGGTCATTGTAGTTAATTCCCACGATTTATGCGCTAAACTATGTAGAATATTGGCCTATTGAAAACTTCAACTGCCTACTACATTGCAGAATTCAGGCTGGATCTCTAGAGAAACTGTGCGATGTACGGATTGATCTCACAGAAAAAATGGAATTCAAATGATTGAACCGATGTTGGTCAATTAGTTGTTTAAAAACAAAAAATAACGGAAATTTCGATTATTTGCTCAGCGCTAGCCAGTAGCCAATCGGCTTTTTTAATGAGTTCAAATCACATGAATGCATCCAACTGGCATTTACGACTTCACAACTGGTCAATTCCCACCTCCCACATGGTTACAAACGCAGCATTAAAGTATAAACTTGAGAGGCACAACATAACAATCCTGTCACAACAGACAATGCCAGGAACATTGTGAATGCTGAACATTGTGAATGGCATCTCATTTTCCCGCTGTACCAAACCCAACCGTGACCCTAAAACCGCAATATGTGCACCGTGTGTTTGGTGAACTGTTACACCCCTACCGGCAATACCGTTGTAACTGTTTATTTGAAGTTTTTTAAATACATTTTAATATTTGTACCTACTTTTTAAATAAATACCCGCAGTCAACTTGTGAAATACGTTAGGAGAGAAAGCAGTTTGCGTTTTTAATTTCACCTGTCACATTATTTTACATTATTAAGCTTACCGGTAGTCCCCAGTCACATGTTGTTTACAAGCACACAACAATAAGAGACCAGAGCCTTGTGAGTCACTCATTGTTGTGCAGCACACACCAGGTGATCTAGTTACAGTATGAAATTCACAACGAAACGTTTGCCAGCTAGATATCTTATAACCTAACTATTAAGTTAACGGTCTAAAATGTGCTAAATGTTCTGCAGTTGTGAATTTGGTTGCTAACTTAGTAGCTAGTTATCTTTCTAAGTGGTTAGCTTCTTGCAATCAAGCTCCTCTTGGTAACAGCAGACTCTCCTGGATTGAGAGCCTTTATGTCTTGCATGCAGCAAACTGTGAGTAGCATTGTAGTTACTTGTATAACTTTGTGAACTGATATGTCTGTCGTGCAAATCATTTATGTCAGAGAAGAATGTATAATAACTGCATATTCGCTATGGAACTTTACATGTACACTACCGGTCAAAGGTTTTAGAACACCTACTCATTCAAGGGTTTTTCTCTATTTTTACTATTTTCTAAATTGACATCAAAACTATTAAATAACACATATGGAATCATGTAGAAACCAAAAAAGTGTTAAACAAATCAAAATGTATTTTATATTTGAGATTCTTCAAATAGCCACCCTTTGCCTTGATGACAGCTTTGCACACTCTTGGCATTCTCTCAACAAACTTCACCTGGAATGCTTTTCCAACAGTTTTATAGGAGTTCCAACATATGCTTCGCACTTGTTTGCTGCTTTTCCTTCACTCTGCGGTCCGACTCATCCCAAACCATCTCAATTTGGTTGAGGTCGGGGGATTGTGGAGGCCAGGTCATCTGATGCAGCACTCCATCACTCTCCTTCTTGGTAAAATAGCCTTTACACAGCATGGAGGTGTGTTGGGTCATTGTCCCGTTGAAAAACAAATGATAGTCCCACTAAGCCCAAACCAGATGGGATGGCGTATCTCTGCAGAATGCTGTGGTAGCCATGCTGGTAAAGTGTGCCTTGAATTCTAAATAAATCATAGACAGTGTCACCAGAAATGAACCCCCACAACATAACACCTCCTCCATGCTTCACTGTGGGAAATACACGTGCGGAGATCATCCGTTCACCCACACCGCGTCTCAAAATACACTGCAGTTGGAACCAAAAATCTCCAATTTGGACTCCAGACCAAGGTACAAATGTCCAGCAGTCTAATGACCATTGCTCGTGTTTCTTGGCCTAAGCAAGTCTCTTCTTATTATTGGTGTTTTTAGTAGTGGTTTCTTTGCAGCAATTCGACAATGAAGGCCTGATTCACACAGTCTCCACTGAACAGTTGATGTTGAGATGTGTATGTTACTTGAACCCTGAGAAGCATTTATTTGGGCTGCAATTTCTGAGGCTGGTAACTCTGAACTTATTCTCTGCAGCAGAGGTAACACTGGGTCTTCCATTCCTGTGGCGGTCCTCATGAGAGCCAGTTTCATCATAGCGCTTGATAGTTTTTGCGACTGCACATGAAGAAACTTCTATAAATTTTCCCGGATTGACTGACCTTCAAGTCTTAAAGTAATGATGGACTGTCGTTTCTCTTTGCTTATTTGAGCTGTTCTTGCCATAATATGGACTTGGTCTTTTACCAAATAGGGCTATCTTCTGTATACCACCCCTACATTTTCACAACACAACTGATTGGCTCAAACACATTAAGAAGGAAATTAATTCCACAAATTAACTTCTAACAAGGCACACCTGTTAATTGAAATACATTCCACGTGAGTACCTCATGAAGTTGGTTGAGAGAATGCCAAGTGTGCAAAGCTGTCATCAAGACAAAGGGTGGCTACTTTGAAGAATCTTAAATATAAAATATATTTTGATTTGTTTAACACTTTTTTGGTTACTACATGATTCCATTGTGTTATTTCATAGTTTTGATGTCTTCACTATTATTCTACAATGTAAAAACTGTCAAAATAAAGAAAAACCCTGGAATGAGTAGATGTCCTAAAACTTTTGACCTGTAGTGCACTTGTTAGCATTGCTAGCCTTCGTATTGAAAATAGCGCCCCTTGTGTTCAGTGTCGGTATAACCGAATATCCCAGGATAGCACAAGGTCGGTATGAAGGTATGACAATCTGGATACCGCCCAACCCTAGTTTCTATAGAATCCCAGGCTGCAGTCTGAGGAAGCATGTAGGGCAGTTTATTGCTGTTCCAGGGGCAGGGCTGTACTGACCAGTCTGTGGCTCTGACCAAGAATAATGTATTGTAAAAAAAAAAGTAGGGGTTGGGTGGGGGGGGGTTTCCAAATGTCCTTATGCCATGTCCCTTAAGAAGAAAAGACTGGAATGTGGATCATACGCAATGGTCTGTTTCCCTATGTACGTATATAACGTATATGTTATAACGTATATAACATATGAAGATATTGTATCGGTCCATTACGTACATGGGGCATTTCAGACCCTACACTGTGATGTGCTAAATAAATACAATTAGTAATAGTGGTAGTCATCATAGTAGTAATGGTAGTTGTAGAAGATTGGTATCTCTTTACTCATGTCAATCCACTGGAATAAATGCTTGCTAATAAATGTCCCAATGGCCTGGAAAGCCACCACCTGATTTGTTTATTTAGTCCAACCAGATGGCTTTCCTCAGCTACTGTACCACGTCTTGTGACCATTCTGAGTTGTGGAGAGAATTGAGCTATATTATAAGTGAGAGCGAAACTGGTATGCTAACGATGCTATGCAATCGAGGAAGAGTCACAGAAAGAGAGAAGGGGGAATAGAGAGGAAGAGGAGAGAGGGCGAGAGGGGTTCGGGGCGGAAGAGATTAATTGTGAACACAACCGCTCTGGTGAATTAAACACAGGAATCTCCAGTACAATTTTGTGCATTCCCCTTTCCCACACAGGCCTCCAGACTGCTACCATTTAGGGACAGTTCAACATTTATTTGGGGGTAGTCCAAAATAGGGGAGGGTTGTTAAAAAGAAATTGCTTTCGAGAGGGTTGTTGGACCCTTTGACTTGGCTGTGCGATTAAAACATGTTGTTGGTCGCATCGGTGTGAGCTGCATGGTCACCTCACTCCAATCATCAAATTTTTTTAGGATGCTAAAACCAAGATTTGGTCATACAGTAAAGTGCATTCCCCTCATGATTCCTATAATGTCTGCCCTGCTGCTGTGCCTGTTTCGCAGGGGCCTGGGTGCTGTGATGAGTGAGCCACTCTCAATGGCTCTCCCACTGTGCTCCGGGAGAAAAAAATGCTTCCTGATTGTATAACATTTCAAAATCAAGAAGAAAAAAAACATCTAAAAAAACACAGCTATCCTGTGTAATACTTGTTGTCAGAGTTGAAGAGAGGGGGTTCTCTGCTTTCTGTAGGTATACGTTTTTTGTTTCAACTCAATTTTGAGCTCTATAGCCACTATTTTGCAACCAACATATTTGATATGGCTTTGAGATACGGAGCGCACAAAATGCGCATTGGCCATTGCGAGTGCATGGGCCTCATTGGGTAGTAGGCTAAGACTGCTACGTTTTTTTAGGACATAACATTTACTGTTATATTAATACATGGCTACACCAGTGGGTATTATATTTAGAATAATGATCTAGCTAATGTGTTTTGAGTTTCCACTTACTCAGGTAGTGAATTAGCCCCAAATAAATCTGCCTATGATATTTGTGCACATAAAGATGTAGGCAAATTCATGTCTATTGAACTAAAACATATCTATTAGGGCTGTCCCCGATTGAAAAAGATCTTGGTCGACTGAGAGTCGTCGTATTCTTTCGACTAATTGATTGGTCTAAATGTTTCAACTGATTTTTCCCATATAAAGACAGACTATGTGTTTGAATAATAAAATCAACTACATATGCACTGAGCTTGTCTGATGCTTTAAGCACATACAAATGACTCAAGAAAGAGCCCGATGATCACACTGTGTTAAAAGAAATGACTGAAGCACGTTGTCTCACTCTCCTCCCTACTGCAGCGAAATGGCACCAAAGTACAGCAAGTGTTTATTGAACTGTCTCTGCTGAAGCTGCAATATGATTTCAGTCATTTATTAGTCTCTTTTTCTGACTGAAAATTTCTGTTACCGAAATCCCTAATTTGTTTACGAAAAACATGACCTATTCCCTCAACCCTGCTCTCTTTACGTGGAACAAGTAAGCATCGCAGGCGACCAATTGGGCCTGACCTATAGCTTATCATAATCACATCATTAAATTGGTTACAAAAAACTCAACACAGTAATGACGAAAGCAAAATGGATGTGGAAAACGTGAAAAAGAAACTTGAAACGGGCAAATGTTTACTGGTTGCTCAGGGGGGAAAGGGGAAGTCAGATCTGTGGAAGACAATTGACGTAGTTGTGGAAACTAGGGATGCACGATATATCGGTGAACATATTGTAATCAGCCGATATTAGCTAAAAATGCCAACATCGGTATCAGCCCGATGTCTAGTTTAACGGCGATGTTAAAAACCGATGTCAAAGCTGCCGTGCATACCTATATAAGGTAGGTACATGATGTAATGATGCCACGTAAAATGTTGTGCAACACAGCATTCCTAATCTAGCCCACACAATGTCTGCTGTGTGGATCGAGCAGTCAACAAGTCGAGCAGTCATTTGAAAGAGTAAGAACATTTAAGCGAGACAACTCAAAGGCGAAATCCATTAAAGCCAAGATAATGGAATTCATTGCCCTTGACAATCAACCGTTCTCTGTCGTGGGTGATGTTGGCTTTCGCCGACCGGTCGAGTACCGGTACACACTACCAGCTGCGCTATTTTTCAGATGTTGCCCTACCGGAGTTACACAGCGTCACTGCTATTAGCCTCGTCACATACATACTATGGAAAGCCGTTTGGGTCGTTGCGTATCAAAAAAGATACAGTAGCACTGTCAAAGCTGTACAAAAAAAAGTCTGCAAACAAGCAAACACTGGCCACGAACGATGTGTTTACAATACCGCGTTGGTAATAAAGCATCATTTGTTAGACAGCAACTTCTGGGGTAGCTAGCTTTAGCTTGGTACCTAGCTAGCACCAATACAACCAGCCTGAAAACAATAATCAGCAGAAACCGCAGTCATTTTCATTATTACAATGATTTAGGAATCCTTGAGTATTTGTATTTGTTAGTTTTTTTTTGCATCTTACAACATATTAAAATGACATTTTAACAAAATGGTGGGCCAGGCCTGAACTGATCAGCTCAACTACCATTAAAAAGGATATTGTAAGAGCATAGTTTCAGTCAATGTAAGAGTATGTATGTAAGAGAAAAGTAAGAGAAATGTAAGAGAAAAGTATGTCAATGACAGTGATGCAAATTAATACAAATAGTAGAATTATGCCAAACCTTTATTTTGAAGGCTAACCGCAAAGTCCACTATTGTGGCTAATCCTTATTGTGGCTAGCTTCACATAGATGGGTACGACCACCATTAATCAAATAAGAACTGTCTTAAAAAGTAGGGTTATTTTAGATGACACCTAGCTATATGACACTTAGCAATGATGTCGCTCTTGCTGCTGGTGATTCTCTGATCCACCTCTACGCAGATGACACCATTCTGTATACCTCTGGCCCTTTGTTGGACACTGTGTTAACCAACCTCCAGATGAGCTTCAATGCCATACAACTCTCCTTCCGTGGCCTCCAACTGCTCTTAAATGCAAGTTAAACTAAATGCATGCTCTTCAACTGATCGCTGCCCACACCTGCCCGCCCGTCCAGCATCACTACTCTGGACGGTTCTGACTTAGAATATGTGGACAACTACAAATACCTAGGTGTCTGGTTAGACTGTAAAATCTCCTTCCTAACTCACATTAAGCATCTCCAATCCAAAATTAAATCTATAATCGGCTTCCTATTTCGCAACAAAGCATCCTTCACTCATTCTGCCAAACATACCCTCATAAAACTGACTATCCTACCAATCCTTGACTTCGGCGATGTCATTTACAAAATAGCCTCCAACACTCTACTCAGCAAATTGGATGCAGTCTATCACAGAGCCATTCGTTTTGTCACCAAAGCCCCATATACTACCCACCACTGCGACCTGTATGCTCTCGTTGGCTGGCCCTCGCTTCATATTCGTCAACCAAACCCACTGGCTCCAGGTCATCTATAAGTCTTTGCTAGGTAAATCCCCACCTTATCTCAGCTCACTGGTCACCATAGCAGCACCCACCTGTAGCACGCACTCCAACAGGTATATTTCACTGGTCACCTCCAAAGCCAATTCCTCCTTCGGCTGCCTTTCCTTCCAGTTCTCTGCTGCCAATAACTGGAACGAACTGCAAAAATCACTGAAGCTGGAGACTCATATCTCCCTCACTAGCTTTAAGCACCAGCTGTCAGAGCAGCTCACAGATCACTGCACCTGTACATAGCCCATCTGTAAATAGCCATCCAACTACCTCATCCCCATACTGTTATTTATTTTGCTCCTTTGCACCACAGTATCTCTACTTGCACACTCATCTTCTGCACATCTATCACTCCAGTGTTTAATTGCTATGTTGTAATTATTTCGCCACTATGGCCTATTTATTGCCTAACCTCCCTTATCCTACCTCATTTGCACACACTGTATATAGACTTTTTCTATTGTATTATTGACTGTATGTTTGTTTAATCCATGTGTTACTCTGTGTTGTTGTTTGTGTCGCACTGCTTTGCTTTATCTTGGCCAGGTCACAGTTGTAAATGAGAACTTGTTCTCAACTAGCCTACCTGGTTAAATAAAGGTGAAATAAAATGTTTTTTTAAATAAATATACATATATATATTATATATATATATATACAGTATGTATAGTTAGCCAGCTAACTAAACTCAACAAAAAAATAAACGTCCTCACTGTAAACTGCGTTTATTTTCAGCTTAACATGTGTAAACATTTGTATGAACATAACAAGATTCAACAACTGAGACATAAACTAAACAAGTTCCACAGACATGTGACTAACAGAAATTGAATAATGTGTCGCTGAACAAAGGGGGGGTCAAAATCCAAAGTAACAGTCAGTATCTGGTGTTGCCACCAGCTGCATTAAGTACTGCAGTGCATCTCCTCCTCATGGACTGCACCAGATTTGCCCGTTCTTGCTGTGAGATGTTACCCCACTCTTCCACCAAGGCACCTGCAAGTTCCTGGACATTTCTGGGGGGAATGGCCCTAGCCCTCAACCTCCGATCCAACAGGTCCCAGACATGCTCAATGGGATTGAGATCCGGGCTCTTCGCTGGCCATGGCAGAACACTGACATTCCTGTCTTGCAGGAAATTACGCACAGAACGAGCAGTATGGCTGGTGGCATTGTCATGCTGGATGAGCCTGCAAGAAGGGTACCACATGAGGGAGGAGGTCTTCCCTGTAACGCACAGCGTTGAGATTGCCTGCAATGACAACAAGCACAGTCCGATGATGCTGTGACACACCGTCCCAGACCATGACGTAGCCTCCACCTCCAAATCGATCCTTCTCCAGAGTACAGGCCTCGGTGTAACGCTCATTCCTTCGACGATAAACGCAAATCCGACCCTTTGTTATAAAATAATATTAGATGTATTAGTGTTATTATTTTTACATAATCTAACCATATACAATTTCAGTATTACATGTCTTAGAGTGATGGACTGTACCTTCCCCGTGGCATCCGCAAAGGATTAGACAGGCGCAAATCAGACAGGTAAATAAAGGAACCTCAGTCGACCAACAGCCTATCGACTAAAAATCGAACAGTCGTCTTAATGGAGTCAGCCCTAACATATACACTACCGTTCAAAAGTTTGGGGTCACTTAGAAATGTCCTTGTTTTTTAAAGAAAAGCAAATTTTTTGTCCATTCAAATAACATCAAATTGATCAGAAATACAGTGTAGAGATTGTTAATGTTGTAAATTACTATTCCATAAAAAATCWGCCATTTCCAGCTACAATAGTCATTTACAACATTAACAATGTCTACACTATTTCTGATCAATTTGATGTTATTTGAATGTACAAAAAAATGTGCTTTTCTTTCAAAAACAAGGACATTTCAAAGTGACCCAAACTTTTGAACGGTAGTGTATACACACACACAGTTCCTTCGGAGAGTATTCAGACCCCTTGAAATTTCCACATTTTGTTACGTTACAGCCTTATTCTAAAAAAATCCAAAATAATCTCCCTCATAAATCTACACACAATATCCCATAATGACAAAGCTAAAACAGTTTTTTTTTAACGTTTGCTAATGTTGTTTAAAAAACGGTGTTTAAAAAACGGAAACAATTACATAAGTATTCAGACCCCTTACTCAGTACTTTGTTGATGCACCTTTGGCCGCAATTACAGCATAGAGTCTTCTTGCATATGAAGCCATAAGCTTGGCAAACCTGTATTTGTGGAGTTACTACCATTCTTCTCTCCAGATCTTCTCAAGCTCTGTCAGGTTGGATGGGGAATGTCGCTGCACATCTATTTTCAGGTCTCTCCAGAAATGTTCGATCGGGGTCTGGTTGGGCCACTCAAGAACATTCAGAGACTTGTCCCGAAGCCACTCCTGCGTTGTCTTGGCTGTGTGCTTAGGGTCATGGTCCTGTTGGAAGGTGAACCGTTGCCCCAGTCTGAGGTCCTGAACACTCTGGAGCAGGTTTTCATCAAGGATCTCTTTGTACTTTGCTCGGTTCATCTTTGCCTTGATCCTGACTAGTTTCCCAGTCCCTGCCACTGAAAAACATCCCCACAGCATGATGCTGCCACCACCATGCTTCACCGTAGGGATGGTGCCAGGTTTCTCCCTGACCAAGGCTCAGTTGGTCGGGCGACCAGCTATAGGAAGAGTCTTGGTGGTTCCAAACTCCAAACTTCTTCCATTTAAGAATGATGGCGGTCTGTGCCTCGACACAATCCTGTCTCTGAGCTCTAAGAACAATTCCTTCGACCTCATGGCTTGGTTTTTGCTCTGACATGCACTGTCAACTGTGTGGCCGTATATAGACAGGTTTGTGCCTTTCCAAATCATGTCCAATCAATTGAATTTACCACAGGTGGACGCCAATCAAGTTTTAGGATGATCAAGGATGATCAATGGAAACAGGATGCATCTGAGCTCAATTTCGAGTCTCATAGCAAAAGACCATGCCATACAATGACTATGCATTAACTTCTCACATGGATCGACCCAGTGACCCCAATCAGGGGTGTAGTGGAGGGTCAACACATGTAAAAGTTTTTTTTTTGTGGAATAGAATTTACTCACCTTTTAGTTCATTATCGTTTACCCACTTATTATTGCATTCCCAACGTTGATCAAAGCTCTGTCATGTTTTGTCTTTGATCATCATGTCTTGTCCCTGTGCTTCCCTCTGCTGGTCTTATTAGGTTCTTTCCCTCTTTCTATCCCTCTCTCCCTCTCCGCTCTCTCTCTCTATCGTTCCGTTCCTGCTCCCAGCTGTTTCTCATTCTCCTAACGACCTCATTTACTCTTTCACACCTGTCCCCTATTTTGCCCTCTGATTAGAGTCCCTATTTCTCCCTCTGTTTTCTGCTTCTTGTCCTTGTCGGATTCTTGTTTGATGTTTGCTGTTCTGTGTCCTTGTTCCGCCTGTCGTGTTTTTGCCTTTTCAGATGCTGCGTGTGAGCAGGTGTCTATGTCAGCTACGGCCTGTGCCTTCCTGAAGCGACCTGCAGTCTGTGGTCGCGTCTCCAGTCGTTCCTCTCTACTGACGAGAGGATTTCAGTTTCCTGTTTTGGATTTACCTTTGATAATATCAGGAGAATCATTGTTTGTTTAATACTGGAATAAAGACTCTGTTTCTATTACGTCGCTTTTGGGTCCTCATTCACCAGCATAACAGAAGAATCCGACCAAGAATGGACCCAGCGACTACGGATTCTCGCAACACTGCCGTCGAGATCCAGGAGCATGCTCGGCAGACACGAGCAGGAATTGTCTGCTGCTCGTCATGCCGTTGAGACCCTGGCCGCTCAGTCTCCGATCTCTCAGGACAGTTTCAGAGTCTTCATCTCGTGCCACCAGCTACTTCCTGGTCTTCCGAGTCTCCGGAACCTAGGGTTAATAACCCACCATGTTACTCTGGGCAGCCCACTGAGTGTCGCTCCTTTCTCACCCAGTGTGATATTGTGTTCTCTCTCCAGCCCAACACATACTCAAGAGAGAGAGCTCGGATCGCTTACGTCATATCACTCCTTACTGGTCGGGCTCGGGAGTGGGGCACAGCTATCTGGGAGGCAAGGGCTGAGTGTTCTAACGTTTATCAGAACTTTAAAGAGGAGATGATACGGGTTTTTGATCGTTCAGTTTTTGGGAAGGAGGCTTCCAGGGCCCTGGCTTCCCTATGTCAAGGTGATCGATCCATAACGGATTACTCTATAGAGTTTCGCACTTCTTGCTGCATCCAGTGACTGGAACGAGCCGGCGTTGCTCGCTCGTTTTCTGGAGGGACTCCACGCTGAGGTTAAGGATGAGATTCTCTCCCGGGAGGTTCCTTCCAGCGTGGACTCTTTGATTGCACTCGCCATCCGCATAGAACGACGGGTAGATCTTCGTCACCGAGCTCGTGGAAAGAGAGCTCGCGTTAACGGTGTTTCCCCTCTCCGCATCTCAACCATCTCCTCCCATCGGCTCAGAGACTGAGCCCATGCAGCTGGGAGGTATTCGCATCTCGACTAAGGAGAGGGAACGGAGAATCACCAACCGCCTTTGCCTCTATTGCGGTTCTGCTGGACATTTTGTCATGTCATGTCCAGTAAAGCCAGAGCTCATCAGTAAGCGGAGGGCTACTGGTGAGCGCTACTACTCAGGTCTCTCCATCAAGATCCTGTACTATTGTCGGTCCATCTACGCTGGACCGGTTCGGCTGCTTCCTGCAGTGCCTTGATAGACTCTGGGGCTGAGGGTTGTTTTATGGACGAAGCATGGGCTCGGAAACATGACATTCCTCTCAGACAGTTAGGGAAGCCCACGCCCCATGTTCGCCTTAGATGGTAGTCCTCTCCCCAGTATCAGATGTGAGACACTACCTTTAACCCTCACAGTATCTGGTAACCACAGTGAGACCATTTCCTTTTTGATTTTCGTTCAACCTTTTACACCTGTTGTTTTGGGTCATCCCTGGCTAGTATGTCATAATCCTTCTATTAATTCGGTCTAGTAATTCTATCCTATCCTGGGAACGTTTCTTGTCATGTGAAGTGTTTAATGTCTGCTATCCCTCCTGTTTCTTCTGTCCCCTCTACTCAGGAGGAACCTGGTGATTTGACAGGAGGTGCCGGGGAATATCATGATCTACGCACGGTCTCAGTCCGTCCAGAGCCAACTCTCTTCCTCCTCACCGGTCGTATGATTGTTGTATTGATCTCCTTCCCGGGGACCACTCCCCCTCGGGGTAGACTATTCTCTGTCGGCTCCCGAACGTAAGGCTCTCGAGGATTATCTGTCTGTTTCTCTCGACGCCGGTACCTGTGGTGCCTTCTTCCTCTCCCGCCGGAGCGGGGTTTTTCTTTGTTAAGAAGAAGGACGTACTCTGCGCCCCTGCGTGGATTTATCGAGGGCTGAATGACATAACGGTTAAGAATCGTTATCCGCTTCCTCTTATGTCGTCAGCCTTCGAGATTCTGCAGGGAGCCAGGTTCTTTACTAAGTTGGACCTTCGTAACGCTTACCATCTCGTACGCATCAGAGAGGGGGACGAGTGGAAAACGGCGTTTAAACACTCCGTTAGGGCATTTGAATCACGGGTTTCTGCGTTCGGTCTCGCTAATGCTCCAGCTGTCTTCAGGCATTAGTTAATGATGTACTGAGAGACATGCTGAACATCTTTGTTTTCGTTTACCTTGACGATATCCGATTTTTTCACCGTCACTCGAGATTCATGTTCAGCACGTTCGACGTGTACTCCAGCGCCTTTTAGAGAATTGTCTCTACGTGAAGGCTGAGAAGTGCGCCTTTCATGTCTCCTCTGTCACATTTCTCGGTTCCTGTATTTCCGCTGAAGGCATTCAGATGGATCCCGCTAAGGTCCAGGCTGTCAGCGATTGGCCCGTCTAAGTCACGTGTCGAGTTGCAGCGCTTTCTCGGTTTCGCTAATTTCTTATCGGCGTTTCATTCGTAATTTCGGTCAAGTGGCTGCCCTCTCACAGCTCTGACTTCTGTCAAGACTTGCTTTAAGTGGTCCGGTTCCGCCCAGGGAGCTTTTGATCTCCTCAAGAAGCGTTTTACATCCGCCCCTATCCTTGTTACTCCTGACGTCACTAAACAATTCATTGTCGAGGTTGACGCTTCAGAGGTGGGCGTGGGAGCCATTCTGTCCAGCGCTTCCAGTCTGACGATAAGGTCCATCCTTGCGCTTACTTTTCTCATCGCCTGTCGCCATCGGAACGCAACTATGATGTGGGTAACGCGCAACTGCTCGCCATCCGCTTAGCCATAGGCGAATGGCGACAGTGGTTGGAGGGGGCGACCGTCCCTTTTGTCGTTTGGACTGACCATAGAACCTTGAGTACATCCGTTCTGCCAAACGACTTAATGCACGTCAAGCTCGTTGGGCGTTGTTTTTCGCTCGTTTCGAGTTCGTGATTTCTATCGCCCGGGAAATAAGAACACAAGCCTGATGCCTTATCCCGTCTCTTTAGTTCTTCTGTGGCTTCTACCGACCCCGAGGGGATTCTCCCTGAAGGGCGTGTTGTCGGGTTGACTGTCTGGGGAATTGAGAGACAGGTAAAGCAAGCACTCACTCACACTGCGTCGCCGCGCGCTTGTCCTAGTAACCTTCTGTTCGTTCCTGTCTCTACTCGTCTGGCTGTTCTTCAGTGGGCTCATTCTGCCAAGTTAGCTGGCCACCCGGCGTTCGGGGTACGCTTGCTTCTATTCGCAGCGGTTTTGGTGGCCTACTCAGGAGCGGGACACGCGCCGTTTCGTGCTGCTTGTTCGGACTGCGCGCAGACTAAGTCAGGTAACTCTCCTCCTGCCGGTCGTCTCAGACCGCTTCCCATTCCTTCTCGACCTTGGTCTACATCGCCTTAGACTTTATTACCGGTCTGCCTTCGTCTGCGGGAGACTGTGATTCTTACGGTTATCGATAGGTTCTCTAAGGCGGCACATTTCATTCCCCTCGCTAAGCTTCCTTCCGCTAAGGAGACGGCACAAATCATCATTGAGAATGTGTTCAGAATTCATGTTCTCCCGTAGAGGCCGTTTCAGACAGAGGCCCGCAATTCACGTCACAGTTTTGGAGGGAGTTCTGTCGTTTGATTGGTGCTTCCGTCAGTCTCTCTTCCGGGTTTCATCCCCAGTCTAACGGTCAAGCAGAAGGGCCAATCAGTCGATTGTCGCATATTACGCAGCCTTTCGTTCGAAACCCTGCGTCTTGGCAGAACAGCTCCCTCTGGGCTGAGTACGCTCACAACTCGCTTCCTTCGTCTGCTACCGGGCTATCTCCATTTCAGAGTAGTCTTGGGTACCAGCCTCCTCTGTTCTCGTCCCAGCTCGCCGAGTCCAGCGTTCCCTCCGCTCAGGCTTTTGTCCAACGTTGTGAGCGCACCTGGAGGAGGGCAGGTCTGCACTTTGCCGTTACAGGGCGCAGACTGTGAGAGCCGCCAATAAACGTAGGATTAAGAGTCCTAGGTATTGTCGCGGTCAGAGAGTGTGGCTTTCCACTCGTAACCTTCCCCTTACGACAGCTTCTCGCAAGTTGACTCCGCGATTCATTGGTCCGTTCCGTGTCTCTCAGGTCGTCAATCCTGTCGCTGTGCGACTGCTTCTTCCGCGACATCTTCGTCGCGTCCACCTGTCTTCCATGTCTCTTGTGTCAAGCCTTTTCTTCGCGCCCCGTTCGTCTTCCCTCCCCCCCCCCGTCCTTGTCGAGGGCGCACCTATTTACAAGGACGGAAGATCATGGACATGCGTTCTCGGGACGTGGTCACCAGTACTTAGTGGATTGGGAGGGTTACGGTCCTGAGGAGAGGAGTTGGGTTCCATCTCGGGACGTGCTGGACCGTTCGTTGATTGATGATTTCCTTCGTTGCCGCCAGGGTTCCTCCTCGAGTGCGCCAGGAGGCGCTCGGTGAGTGGGGGGTACTGTCATGTTTTGTCTTTGATCATCATGTCTTGTCCCTGTGCTTCCCTCTGCTGTTCTTATTAGGTTCTTTCCCTCTTTCTATCCCTCTCTCTCCTCCCCTCTCTCTCCCTCTCCCCGCTCTCTCTCTCTATCGTTCCGTTCCTGCTCCCAGCTGTTTCTCATTCTCCTAACGACCTCATTTACTCTTTCACACCTGTCCCCTATTTTGCCCTCTGATTAGAGTCCCTGATTTCTCCCTCTGTTTTCTGCTTCTGTCCTTGTCGGATTCTTGTTTGATGTTTGCTGTTCTGTGTCCTTGTTCCGCCCTGTCGTGTTTTTGCCTTCTTCAGATGCTGCGTGTGAGCAGGTGTCTATGTCAGCTACGGCCTGTGCCTTCCTGAAGCGACCTGCAGTCTGTGGTCGCGTCTCCAGTCGTTCCTCTCTACTGACGAGAGGATTTCAGTTTCCTGTTTTGGATTTACCTTTGATAATATCCAGGAGAATCATTGTTTGTTTAATACTGGAATAAAGACTCTGTTTCTATTACGTCGCTTTTGGGTCCTCATTCACCAGCATAACAAGCTCAGAACACTAATGTTCTTATCTGAGTTCTAATCACGCCTGCCTCACTGCAAACGAGTGGAATCATAATTCATTTACCACTCTGTCCAACGGCAAACTAGCTAGCTACTGCTCTGGCTACTGATAGCCAAACTCTCTAGAAGGATAAAGTTAGAAGCTAACGTTAAACAAAGCCTGGTCTCAGCAGGAGCAGTTGACTGAAATTAAGCTAGCTATAATCTTAACAAAATATAGGCTACTTATCCTGAACAAAAATATAAACACAACATGAAACAATTTGAAAAATTACAGTTCATATAAGGAAATCAGTCAATTGAAATAAATAAATTAGGCCCTAATCTATGGATTTCACATGACTGGGAATACAGATAAAGTATCTGTTGTTCACAAAAAAAGGTAGGGGCGTGGATCAGAAAACCAGTCAGTATCTGGAGTGACCACCATTTGCCTCATGCAACGCAACATAGCTCCTTCGCATAGAGTTGATCAGGCTGTTGGTTGTGGCCTGTGGAATGATGTCCCACTCCTCTTCAATGGCTGTGCGAAGTTGCTGGATATTGGCGGAAACTGGAAAACACTATTGTACACGTCGATCCAGAGCCTCCCAAACATGCTCAATGGGTGACGTGTCTGCTGAGCATGCAGGCCATGGAAGAACTGGGATATTTTCACCGAGTTGTGGCTGAACGACGACATTAATAACATACAGCTGGTAGGTAATACACTGTACCGGCGGGATAGAACAGATGCCTCTGGTAAGACAAGGGTTGGCAGTCTATGTATGTTTGTAAACAACAGCTGGTGCACGATATCTAAAGGAAGTCTCAAAGTTCTGCTCGCCTGAGGTAGAGTATCTCATGATAAGCTGTAGACCACACTATCTACCTAGAGAGTGTTCATCTATATTCTTCGTAGCTGTATATTTATCACCACAAACCGATGCTGGCACTAAGACCGCACTCCATGAGCTGTATACGGCCATAGGCGGCCTCCTAGTGGCAGGGGACTTTAATGCAGGAAAACTGTGTTACATAATTTCTACCAGCATGTTAAATGTGCAACCAGAGGGAAAAAAACTCTAGACCACCTTTACTCCACACACAGAGACGCATCCAAAGCTCTCCCTCGCCCTCCATTTAGCAAATCTGACCATAATTCTATCCCCGTGATTCCTACTTACAAGCAAAAATTAAAGCAGGAAGAACCAGTGATTCAGTCAATAAAAAAGTGGTCAGATGAAGCAGATGCTAAGCTACAGGACTGTTGTACTAGCACAGACTAGAATAAGTTCCGGGATTCTTCCGATGGCATTGAGAAGTACACCACATCAGTCACTGGCTTCATCAATAAGTGCATCGATGACGTCGTCCCCACAGTGACTGTACATACATACCCCAACCAGAAGCCATGAATTACAGGCAACATCCGCACTGAGCTAAAGGCTAGAGCTGCCGCTTTCAAGGAGCGGGACTCTAACCCAGAAGCTTATAATAAATCCTGCTATGCCCTCAGACAAACCATCAAACAGGCAAAGCATCAATACAGGACTAAAATCGAATTGTACTACACCGGCTCTGATGCTCGTCGGATGTGGCAGGGCTTGCAAACTATGACAGACTACAAAGGGAAGCACAGCCGAGTGCTGCCCAGTGACACAAGCCTACCAGACGAGCTAAATTACTTCTATGCTCGCTTCGAGGCAAGTAACACTGAAACAAGCAAGAGAGCATCAGCTATTCCGGACGACTGTGTGATTGTGCTCACCGTAGCCGATGTGAGTAAGACCTTTAAACAAGTCAACATTCACAAGGCCGCAGGGCCAGATGGATTACCAGGACGTGTACTCCGAGCATGCGCTGACCAACTGGAATGTGTCTTCACTGACATTTTCAACGTCTCCCTGTCTGAGTCTGTAATACCAACATGTTTCAAGCAGACCATCATAGTCCATGTGCCCAAGAACACTAAGGTAACCTGCCTAAATGACTACAGAACCGTAGCACTCATGCCTGTAGCCATGAAGTGCTTTGAAAGGGTGGTCATGGCTCACATTACCACCATTATCCCAGAAACCCTAGACCCACTCCAATTTGCATACCGTCCCAACAGATCCACAGATGATTCAATCGCTATTGCACTCCACACTGCCCTTTCACACCTGGACAAAAGGAACACCTATGTGAGAATGCTATTCATTGACTACAGCTCAGCGTTCAACACAGTAGTGCCCTCAAAGCTCGTCACTAAGCTAAGGACCCTGGGACTAAACACCTCCCTCTGCAACTGAATCCTGGACTTCCTTACGGGCCGCCCCCAGGGGGTAAGGGTAGGTAACAACACATCCACCACGCTGATCCTCAACCCCTCAGGGGTGCGTGCTCAGTCCCTTCCTGTTCTCCCTGTTCACTCATGACTGTACGGCCAGGCACGACTCCAACACCATCATTAAGTTTGCCAATGACACAACAGTGGTAGGCAACAACGACGAGAAAGCATATAGGGAGGAGGACAGAGACACCTCTTCCTTCTCAGGAAGTTGAAAAGATTTGGCATGGGTCCTCAGATCCTCAAAAGATTGACGAGCTGCATTACCTCTTGGTATGGCAACTGCCTGGCATGCAACCGCAAGGCACTACAGAGGGTAGTGCGTATGGCCCAGTACATCACTGAGGCAAAGCGTCCTGCCATCCAGGATCTCTATACCAGGTGGTGTCAGAGGAAGGCCCTAAAAATTGTCTCCAGCCACCCTAGTCATAGACTGTTCTCTCTGCTACCGCACGGCAAGCGGTACCCGGAGTGCCAAGTCTAGGTCCAAGAGGCTTCTAAACAGCTTTTACCCCCAAGCCAAAAGGGGGGGTTCTTTTTTTTATACTTGGGGAAACACTGGGGAAGTGCTCGGGCTCCAGTCGAAAAGAGAAGTTCAGTAATGCCTCAAACACAATTGTCAACAGTGAAATGGGCTACTTCTTTGTGAATTAATGAGGAGGTGGAACACACCTCAATTCAAACTGTTAGAAAATAAAACTTGTTCCAAAATAATTCAAAATTGACAAGTTGAAACAGACTATACTGTAGATAATTAGTAGTCAGCATGCCTTGGTTTGAGGGCAGCGTGGGTTAACTGTCCTGTTGCGCAACAATCACATTTTGGAATAGTGAGCGCATTGTGACATTACGCGCCGTGTCAACCGTTCGAGATATTTTGAACTCACAAGTGAAAAGGTTAATAAGACCTCAGCATGTAAATTGTGTTGGTCATGGTATCACTCCCTGACAAAGGCTAGACAAGACACGCCAAAACGTTTATGAGTTTGAAAGATTTTGTTCAATTGAACATTCCACTGCAATGAAGGCATTTTAATTGCATGAAGAGTGCCTTGGTCCTCCTCATTTTTGATGTGTTTGGTCATGTGTTGGTCCATGATTGCAAACAAATGTAGTACATAGAGGAGCAAGTGTTCAACAGATCCAACTGGTCTAACCATATTCACACTGAGAGTATTGTTCAACAGATGCCTTGTTGGAGGTCTGATGAACTGTGTTATAACACTATCACACCGTCATGTTCCGATGGATCGCGTGATGAATTGACATTGAGTCAATGTCTCACAGCGTTGTTGATTAAGCGTGATTGCCATTGGCAACACGACCCTTCGTTCTCCCCGATTTTGCGTGCCTTTTTTAAGTAGAGCCATACTACGAACGAGTGATTCATCTGACCAAAAGCACAGCTCTCATAACACAACAAGCAATTAGGGTTTAGGACTAGCCACTTTACTAGTCACAAGGCCCAGCAGAGTGTACATATTAGAAGATTACAATTTGAAAGAAAAGAGCAGCTGCTTCTCCCTTTTGACCAGGACACAATTGAAAAATATTTGAATATCTCAATGGGACTTACCTGGTCTAAATAAAACTTAAAATAAAATAAAAAGATGAGCGAGCGACATGGCTAACCCCTTTTCATACGCATAATATTTTGTGCTGCCCATTTCTACCTGACCTGACACACACACACACACACACACACACACACACACACACACACACACACACACACTGTACATAGACCGTGCAGCCAATACAACTCAGCACAGCACCAGATTAATGGCTACCGTCTCCATGCCAACCATTGTCAGCTTTATCAGGCCGGCAGACAGAGCGCAGATGCCAAGAGTCTTAAAGAGCAGACAGTTATAGCTCCATTTGATGTCCTGCAATCAGGGGAGAGAGGAAGGGGAGTGGAAGTGTGGGGGTTGGAAGAGGTAGGAGGGCCAAGAATTTAAGCCCAAGCAGAAGCCTGTGAATTTTCTCTGCAACAAATAGGTCCTTTTTGGAACGCCATAAAAGCCTTTAGAAAATACATACAAACACTCTGCTAAATGGAACTACTTTACCAACATGGTAACATTAATTCATCCTGAAATACATATTACATTCATGGCACAAATTGCAAGATGCAACATACAGTATGTTTCTTAAAGCAGTTTATGAATTCCAATCTTCGAAGACATCTCTGTATTGTATAACATCACCACTGTGAAACAGCAGCGTGCTAGCTAGGAAACACAGTCAGCCAGGAATGCAAAGACATTTGGATAGAGAGTGTGTGAAAACACAGTCCTACCATTTGTCAATATTTATGTGTGAGCAAATAGACAAGAGAAAACATTCACATGCAGACCAGACTAAGCAAGGGGACTCTTGTTGAACGAAAAGCACTTTATCAGGTGAACAGAAGGCGCCATTACTGGACAACTTAAAAAGGTGTTGTAGTCTTTATCTTCCTGTTGATCACACTTGGTTCTGAATTTCTGTGTACAGTTTGTGCTCGTGCTATTGTGTAGTGTGACACATTTTTGCCTAACCAATGTGCTATTTAGGATAGGATGGACACATTGTGCTCTAGGGCATAATCAATGGGGGCCTGTCTGACTTAGATAGGGTCATACTGTAGTATGCTGTAATATCAATTATTAATCTCTGGATCGGAGCACACACACGCATGCACTCTCTCTCACACACACACAACCAGACAGCATTTACATTTTCACTAACACGTTGCATTCCTGGTAATGTATCTAGGGCCATGTGCCTCTCCAGGTCCTGCTCTCTGGTCCCCATAGGTACAGGAACAGATGGAGAGGTCATTTGGCCCACATTTCCACGAAATCGGGCACACACATCTTTGCTTTTCTTTGCTTTATAAGAAAAACCCTGATAGATGGATGTGATGTGTTCTGCCACATACACTGGAGGACAAAGCGGGCCTCTTGTTCACGTCAAAGCCTCAATGGCCGTACAAGGGTATGCATACTGGGGACTGGGGAAGCGATCCCTAATTCTCAGAGTAGACTATGTCTGAGAGGGCTGACTGGCAGCCTGAGGTGAGAGGGCTGACTGGTCATGATGTGACGCCATCTTGCACTATGAACCGAGCTAAACAAATGTGAATGAAAATAATTCGTAGTACATATTTCCAATGTGTATTCAAACAATTTTAAGAGCTGTTTTTCTGCCCATAATCTCCACCCCCATTCCTCCATTTTGATTTATTCTCTTTGGGCAGGTGTTACCAGATCTAGGCTACCATGCATGGGAACCTCACATTTCATCTTATGCAACGTGTGGACAGCAGCTCTGTTCGATACCGACACCACTGGGGTCAGTCAGTTTCACTCCATTGTGTTCCCTCGCCTCTTTGTTCAAGATTTCAGCAGGTGGTTTTCTCCTTGGAAGTGACAGCTAGTCCAGCTACACTGCAGTGCTCATTGAAAAACACGAAAGATAATGATGCTCCGCCCACTCCACTGCACACTTGCTCATTGGTAAGCTATAATGTCATGTGGGTGGGACATGTACTGTGTCATATACATCAGTCTTCCATTGCAGTGCACTAACTTATAATGAAAATGTAGTGCTCCTTCAGACAGTGAGTCATGTGGCCGTGGCAGGCAGATGGACATCGAGACATTCGATTGAATGTTGAAATGGGCAAAACTAGCGACTTAAGCGACTTTGAGCGTGGTATGATCGTCAGTGCCAGGCGTGCCGGATTCAATATCTCAGAAATGGCCACCCTCCTGGGCTTTTCGCGCTTGACAGTGTCTAGGGTACTCCGACAAACAAAAAAACATCCAGTCAGGGGCAGTCCTGTGGGTGAAAACAGCTCGTTGATGAGAGGTCGAAGGAGAATGGCAAGAATTGTGTAAGCTAACAGACAGGCCACAAACAGACAAATAACGGCACAGTACAACAGTGGTGTGCAGAACAGCATCTCGGAATGCACAACTCATTGATCCTTGTCACGGATGGGCTATTGCAGCAGACGACTACACCGGGTTCCACTCCTATCAGCTAGAAACTAGACGAAGCAGCTTCAGTGGGCATGCGATCACCAACACTGGACAATTGAGAAGTGGAAAAACATTACCTGTCTGATGAATCCCAGTTCCTGTTGCATCATTCTGATGACAGAGTCAGGATTTGGCGTAAGCAGCATGAGTCCATAGACCCATCCTGCCTGGTGTCAATGGTACAGGCTGCTGGTGATGGCATACCACCGTTCAATCTGCAGCAAATGCCATCGCGCCAGCATGGGCCAACATCCCGGTGGAACGTTTCCGACTTCTAGAATCCATTCTCCAAAGAATTCAGGCTGTTCTGGAGGCAAAGGGGGGTCCGACCCGGTACTAGATGGGTGTACTTAATAAACTAGCCGGTGAGTGTATATTCATATTCAAGTCTTTCAATAGAGGTCTACCTATTGGATGAGTATTGTATTAATGTTGGTGAATGCTCAAAGCACCTCTGTGGGACCACACTGGATTAACCCTGTGTAAGTGAAACCATCCAGACCGACTGTCTAGAGAGACCTAGATATCTGAGTGAGATGGTTGGTATTCATCAAAGAGAAAGGGAAAGAGAGAGACAGAGAGAAAGAGAAAGAGTGTGAAAGACAGAGGGAACAAGAGAAAGAAGGAAGAGAGAGAGAGAGAGAGAGAGAAAAGGGGGGAGAGAGAGAGGAGAGAAAGGTAGAGATAGATAGAAAGACAGACAGAGGTCAAAGGAATTGTCCGTAGAGCGAGACAGGATTGTGTTGAGGCACAGATCTGGGGAAGGGTAACAAAACATTTCTGCAGCATTGAAGGTCCCCAAGAACACAGTGGCCTCCATCATTCTTAAAAGGAGGAAGTTTGGAACCACCAAGACTCTTCCGAGAGCTGGCCACCTGGCCAAACTGAGCAATCAGGGGAGAATGGCCTTGGTCAGGGAGGTGACCAATAACCCGATGGTCACTTTGACAGAGCTCAAGATTTCCTCTGTGGAGATAGGAGAACCTTCCAGGAGGATAACTATCTCTGCAGAACTCCACCAATCAGGCCTTTATGGTAGAGTGGCCAGACAGAAGCCACATGACAGCCCGCTTGGAGTTTACCAAAAGGCACCTAAAGGACTCTTAAACCATGAGAAACAAGATACTCTGGTCTGATGAAACCAATATTGAACTCTTTGGCCTGAATGCCAAGCATCACGTCTGGAGGAAACCTGGCACCATCCCTACAGTGAAGCATGGTGGTGTCAGCATCATGCTGGGACTGGGAGACTAGTCAGGATCGAGAGAATAGGGGAACGGAGCAAAGTACAGAGAGATTCTTGATGAAAACCTGCTCCAGAGCACTCAGGACTTCAGACTGGGGGCGAAGGTTCACCTTCGAACAGGACAACAACCCTAAGCACACAGCCAAGATAACGCAGGAGTGGCTTCGGGACAAGTCGCTGAATGTCCTTGAGTGGCCCAGCCAGAGCCCGGACTTGAACCCGATCAAACATCTCTGGTGAGACCTGAAAATAGCTGTGCAGCGACACTCCCCATCCAACCTGACAGAGCTTGAGAGGATCTGCAGAGAAGAATGGGAGAAACTCCCCAAATACAGGTGTGCCAAGCTTAGCATCATACCCAAGAAGACTTGAGGCTGTAATCGCTGCCAAAGGTTCTTCAACAAAGTACTGAGTAAAGGGTCTGAATACTTATGTAAATGTGATGGTTTAATTTTTTTATAAATGTACATACATTTCTAAAAACCTGTTTTTGCTTTGTCATTATGGGGTATTGTGTGTAGATTGATGAGATAAAAAAACAATTGAATCCATTTTAGAATAAGGTTGTAACGTAGCAAAATGTAGAAAAAGGGAAAGGGTCTGAATACTTTCCGAATGCACTATAGAGAAAGAAAGAGAGAAATCTGGCAGACACACTGAAAAATAGCTAGCTAGTTGATTTATACCTAGACCTTCTCTAGCCTTTCCTACCCAACCATGCGTTATCAATGCCATATGTAGCTCACACCACACCCGGCCGAGTTTGCAGTGATATTTCATGAGTTCACACATCCAGTCATCCACCAATATCACAGTTCAAACAGTGTTCATTACTCTATGTTAGGGAGTGGGCAGGAGAGAGCTGTGATGAGAGGATAGGATGTGAACTTTATAGGAAGAGTTGAACCCAGGTTTTGTGTGTGTTTGGTATGTTGTCACAGCTGGATCCAGTTCAGAGGAACACAAGTGACTTCGAGGAAAGCTCTCGAGCTCAGCTGGGATGCTTCAACTGACAGTCAAGTCTGCAACAGTAAACTCAACACTCCATGTTGGTAAAGAAAATATGGCTATAGTTATTGATTCAAAATGTGACGTACCCCTCAAATATATTTTGGGAATATATATTCTTAGATATCTAATAAAATAAAATGTTATTGGTCACATGTGCCGAATACAACAGGTGTCGTAGACCTTACAGTGAAATGCTTACTTACAAGCCCCTAACCAACAATGCAGTTTAAAGGAAAAAAAAGAATAAAAAAAAGAATAAGAAATAAAAGTAACAAGTAATTAAAGAGCAGCAGTAAAGTAACAATAGCGAGACTATATACAGGGGGGTACCGGTACAGAGTCAATGTGTGGGGGCACCGGTTAGTCGAGGTAATTGAGGTAATATATACTGTACATGTAGGTAGAGTTATTAAACTGACTATGCATAGATGATAACAACAGAGAGTAGCAGCGGTGTAAAATGGGGGGAGGCAATGTACATAGTCTGGGTAGCCATTTGATTAGATGTTCAGGAGTCTTATGGCTTGGGGGTAGAAGCTGTTTAGAAGCCTCTTGGACCTAGACTTGGCGCTACGGTACCGCTTGCTGTGCAGTAGCAGAGAGAACAGTCTATGACTAGGGTGGCTGGAGTCTTTGACAATTTGTAGGGCCTTCCTCTGACACCGCCTGGTATAGAGATCCTGGATGGCAGGAAGCCGTACGCACTACCCTCTGTAGCGAGGCCGAGCAGTTGCCTTACCAGGCAGTGATGCAACCAGCCAGGATGCTCTCGATTGGGCAGCTGTAGAACCTTTTGAGGATCTGAGGACCCATGACAAATCTTTTCAGTCTCCTGAGGGGGAATAGGTTTTGTCGTGCCCTCTTCACGACTGTCTTGGTGTGCTTGGACCATGTTAGTTTGTTGGCGATGTGGACACCAAGGAACTTGAAGCTCTCAACCTGCTCCACTACAGCCCATTCGATGAGAATGGGGGCGTCCTCTATTTCCTGTAGTCCACATCACCATATGATGTCTCTATGTGCCTTGCCTTCAGCTAGGTAATGAGAGTACACTGAGCTGAGAGGAAATTGAATTATTAAATATACTGTACTGACTATGCTATCACTACATTTTAAAGTCATTGGGCCAAGGTCATTCAATGGTCAGCCACATTTTTCACGAGTGGGCTTATATTTGTATTTCCAATATTTGCAGTTGAATCAATATGACCATTGGTCTCTAACATAATGCTATTATCTCTATGACATTTTCAATGTCTTTCAATTGATGTACAATTAAGGGTGTGGTGCAGATGTGATTTTTGCTGAACTCTATTATTACACTACGAATGAACTCTTTGCACTTGTTTGCGTAATATTGCAACGCCCTTATTTACCTTGCACAACTAAGAGAAACGTGGCTTCCTGTGCTGGAGGTCCCTCCCCCTTCCATCACCTGATGTGGGTTGTTTGAGAACTGAAGTATGGCCTTGGTATGCTGGTCGTTTGACTGTCTTGCTCAAATACTGCACCACCCTTATGACAGATACAGACACGTCGAAGTCGTAGGCCATAGCAAATGCATCAGCTGTGACTAAGCATGTTCTAGGCGTATCAACCCTTTCAATGCATCCAAAGAAGATGAATGATCCCTCGCATTGTATGGGGCAGGGCCTATTGAATATCACCTTTTGCATTAACACTAAAAGCTGTATTTCTTACACCTCACTGTACCATTATGGGACATACCATAGCAGGGCTGGCTCTAGCCTTTTAGGGGCCCTAAGCAAGTTTTGGTTGAGAGCCCTAAGCGAGAAGACCTTCTGTATTCTGCTATTCTAAATCTCAACAGTAAATTGAGACCCCGACTGAGTTACTAAACATAATTATAATAATATTTGGGGAGGGTTGGGGGTCCCTTAGCGGCCTTGGGCCCCAAGCGACCGCGGGCCCCAAGTGACCGCGGGCCCCAAGTGACCACTTATGTCACTTATGCCTGGAGTCATTTCATAGATAATATATATTACTCCTTTACTTACTTTTGTCTTTGAAATGTAGTCTAAAGCTAGTAGCATCCCTTTAACTGCTATGAGACCAGGCAGAGACTCTAGCAGTCAGGAGCTGAGCAGATTCACAATCATCACAGCTCCTAGCTACTAGATTCTCTGCCTGTACCATTACATTCCTTTGCCTTGACTTACAGAGCTAGGCTGCTAGCAACATCTATTAAATCCATGCAATACAGCTAGCTAGGTGGAGCTTGAACTATACAAGCAACCAGATTTCAAGCCAATTGAACACTAACACCAAGCCCAAACCAATTATATTAATTTGAGGACCGGTCGAAAAGCATTAAACATTTATGGTAATTTAGCTAGCTAGCTTGCAGTTGCTAGCTAATTTGTCCTATTTAGCTAGCTTGCTGTTGCTAGCTAATTTGTCCTTGGATATAAACATTGAGTTGTTATTTTACCTGAAATGCACAAAGTCCTCTACTCCGACAATTAATCCACACAAGAGCGTCTGCTAAATGACTCAAATGTAAATGTAATAAAACGGTCAACCGAATCGTTTCTAGTCATCTCTCCTCCTTCCAGGGTTTTTCTTCTTTGGACTTTATATGGCGATTGGCATGTGACGCGAGCAGTATGCTCAGCATGTTATGGGAGATTCTGGAGCGGCGCCCAGGACCGTTTTCCACGACCATCAACAACACACCAAATTGTGGAATAATGGTGTCGCATCCCTCCAATTGATTTCCAGACACTTGTACGGTTAGCCTAAGTTCTACATAACCAACGATACTACATCATATGAAACCCACACTGCAGAAAAGTTATACTTGAAAGTAAATAAACAAATTAATTAAGACAAAACATAGTGTTGTAGGGCTTGGCGGTATACTTAAGCAATAAGCATAACCTTTGTTATGAGACTCGAAATTGCGCTCACGTGCATCCTGTTTCCACTGATTATCCTTAAGATATTTCTACAACTTGATTGGAGTCCACCTGTGGTAAATTTAATTGATTGGACATGATTGTTACTTTGAATAAATCTGTAAAAATGTAATTATGTTGATTTGTCATTATGGGGTTTTGTGTGTAGATTGATGAGGGGGAAAAACGATTTAAATCAGTTTTAGAATAAGGCTGTAAGGTAACAAAATGTGGAAAAAGTCAAGGGGTCTGAATACTTTCCGAATTGAAATTCGATAATATGATTTTCTTAAGATTCGATGTTCCAAACATATTGCTTACCATTTGTGACTGACTGGCTCAATCGGTCTTATGTAGCAAAAATTGAAATTGTATTTTTTTATTTTTTACATTAGATAATAGTAGAGACTCAGAGCGACAAAATGGTATATCATACACGACAGTTGAGGAACAATGGGAAAGTAATTCTGCTTTGAAAGTTGATAAACTTGTAAACTCACTTTTGAGAAAATGGCCTTCGAATATTTGGTACTACTACTGGAAAGCCCTTCTTGTCTACACCCATTCAGCATCGTTCACACCCTCTTAAGCTTTAGCCCCACCCATCTCTTTAAGGGTTGATCCAAGCGTTCTGTACCAACAACAGCAGTGAAGCACCCAAGCCAACTTGCTAGCTACTTCAGACACAAATGAGAGAACAGCTCACTAAACATAATTCACCCTAGCAGAGCTGGTTAGGCTGTTAAGTTATCCAGAGTGTTGGTGACTGCAAATGTGCTGTCAGATTGTCCGTTTGTATATTCAGAGCGTTTCACTCTCGGAGCGATCAGAGCGCACACTGGACGCTCTGGCCGATGAGTAGGGTTGATCCGAACGTTCTGACCTCACAACGGCGGCCAAGCACCCAAGCTAACTGACTAACATTGGCTAGCTTGCTTTCTACTTCCAGACACAATAGACAGAACACCCCATTCTGACCATTTTACTCGCCCTAGCAGAGCTGGTTAGGCTGTTTTCATGTTATGCAGAGCGTTGGTGAGTGTAACTGTGCTGCAGGCAACATTTTAATTACGCTTTTTTGCCAACGTTTCCTGACACCGGCCATATTCTACGGGTGTTGAGCGTTCGTAAATTCAGTTATTCTGCACTCTGGCACGCTCAGACGAGTGTGCTATGATGGCTAGACTGAATTTACGAACGACCCGAAATGGTTACTTGCATAGTGGAGTCTTTTGTTAAAACATGTAGCCAGCTAGCTAGGTGAACAATGAACCATAAACCCAACTCATGACATTACTACTTGGCATGAATCTGCAGGTAGCTAACCAACCAGGTTCAATGTTAGCTAGCTAACATCAGGCTACAGCTAGCCAAGCAAATGGCTCTGAGATACGAATAATAAGATAATACACGTAAGGTTAGCTAGCGAGCCAGTATTTAGTATTTAGCGCCATCCATCATTCCTTCAATTCTGACCAGTCCCTGCCGATGAAAAACATCCCCACAGCATGAAGCTGCCACCACCATGCTTCACTGTGGAGATGGTGTTCTCGGGGTGATGAGAGGTGTTGGGTTTGTGCCAGACATAGCGTTTTCCTTGATGGCCAAAAAAGCAAAATTTTAGTCTCATCTGACCAGAGTACCATCTTCCATATGTTTTGGGAGTCTCCCACATGCCTTCTGGCAAACACCAAACGTTTTGCTTATTTTGTTCTTTAAGCAATGGCTTTTTTCTGGACACTCTTCCGTAAAGCCAAGCTCTGTGGAGTGTACGGCTTAAAGTGGTCTTATGGACAGATACTCCAATTCCGCTTCAGGGTATCTTTGTATCTTTGTTGCCTCTCTGATTAATGCCTCCTTGCCCTGGTACCTGAGTTTTGGTGGAAGGCCCTCCTCTGGCAGGTTTGTTGTGGTGCCATATTCTTTCAATTTTTTAATAATGTATTTATGGTGCTCCGTGGGATGTTCAAAGTTTAGAATATTTTTTATAACCAAACCCTGATCTGTACTTCTCCACAACTTTGTCCCTGACCTGTTTGGAGAGCTCCTTTTTCTTCATGGGGCCGCTTGCTTGGTGGTGCCCTTGCTTAGTGGTGTTGCAGACTCTGGGGCCATTCAGAACAGGTGTATATATACTGAGATCATGTTAAATGGTTAAATAAAGGTGAAATAAATAAAAATAAATAAAAAAGGAAGCAACACTGATTGACAATAAATTTCACATGCTGTTGTGCAAATGGAATAGACAACAGGTGGAAATTATAGGCAATTAGCAAGACACCCCAATAAAGGAGTGGTTCTGCAGGTGGTGACCACAGACCACTTTCTCAGTTCCTATGCTTCCTGGCTGATGTTTTGGTCACTTTTGAATGCTGGCGGTGCTTTCACTCTAGTGGTAGCATGAGACGGAGTCTACAACCCACACAAGTGGCTCAGTTAGTGCAGCTCATCCAGGATGGCACATCAATGCAGCCTGTGGCAAGAAGGTTTGCTGTGTCTGTCCAGCGTAGTGTCCAGAGCATGGAGGCGCTACCCGGAGACAGCCAGTACATCAGGAGACGTGGAGGAGGCCGTAGGAGGGCAACAACCCAGCAGCAGGACCGCTACCTCTGCCTTTGTGCAAGGAGGAGCACGAGGAGCACTGCCAGAGCCCTGCAAAATGACCTCCAGCAGGCCACAAATGTGCATGTGTCTGCTCAAACGGTCAGAAACAGACTCCATGAGGGTGGTATGAGGGCCCGACGTCCACAGGTGGGGGTTGTGCTTACAGCCCAACACCGTGCAGGACGTTTGGCATTTGCCAGAGAACACCAAGATTGGCAAATTCGCCACTGGCGCCCTGTGCTCTTCACAGATGAAAGCGGTTCACACTGAGCACGTGACAGACGTGACAGAGTCTGGAGACGCCGTGGAGAACGTTCTGCTGCCTGCAACATCCTCCAGCATGACCGGTTTGGCGGTGGGTCAGTCATGGTGTGGGGTGGCATTTCTTTGGGGGGCCTCCATGTGCTCGCCAGAGGTAGCCTGACTGCCATTAGGTACCAGATGAGATCCTCAGACCCTTGTGAAACCATATGCTGGTGCGGTTGGCCCTGGGTTCCTCCTAATGCAAGACAATGCTAGACCTCATGTGGCTGGAGTGTGCAGCAGTTCCTGCAAGAGGAAGGCATTGATGCTATGGACTGGCCGCCCGTTCCCCAGACCTGAATCCAATTGAGCACATCTGGGACATGTCTCGCTCCATCCACCAACGCCACGTTGCACCACAGACTGTCCAGGAGTTGGCGATGCTTTAGTCCAGGTCTGGGAGGAGATCCCTCAGGAGACCATCCGCCACCTCATCAGGAGCATGCACAGGCGTTGTAGGGAGGTCATACAGGCACGTGGAGGCCACACACACTACTGAGCCTCATTTTGACTTGTTTTAAGGACATTACTCAAATGGATCAGCCTGTAGTGTGGTTTTCCACTTTAATTTTGAGTGTGACTCCAAATCCAGAACTCCATGGGTTGATAAATTTGATTTCCATTGATAATTTTTGTGTGATTGTGTTGTCAGCACATTCAACTATGTAAAGAAAAAAGTATTTAATAAGAATATTTCATTCATTCAGATCTAGGATGTGTTATTTTAGTGTTCCCTTTATTTTTTTGAGCAGTGTATTTCCCCCATCACTATTATATGTGATACGCCTGTACAGAGTCATCTCTCTCCTTCTCTCTCACCAAGTCGCACCCCCTGTCACTCAAGGAGCGAAGTTGTTGTTGCTCAACCATGAGATCACTTGCCAACCGTTCACTCTTCAGTCTGCTTGGTCAATGCAGCAGATGCAACAATATGTTGACGACAATGACGCTGCTTTCAACTCTGCTTCTTAACATAAATCCACAAGCATTATATAAATACACTATTAGTTTCTGTATTCCTGTCTGCAAACAGCTAGTTTGTCTTTTTTTAGCAAGTAGTGGCCAAAATAAATCATGTTCACCTTTAGTGCTCATCGCTAGTTACCTGGCTAGCTATCTAACTAGCTAATAAATGTATGTCAGGGCTATTCAGCTATTCACCGCAGATGAGATCACTACACTGCCTGATACACCAGAGCATACTTTGCGGTTAACTCAGTGGTGAGTTAAAAACACCATGGACTGAGTTATGGCAATCATAAACTTTATCCGATTAACATCTTGCCTGCAACATAGCTTGTTTTGTAGTCTGTTGAGCATCATGATCTTTAGTTTATTAGATGTTTGTTTTTTAGTGATCAATTGAATGGACTTTGGGACTACAGAGAAGTGATAAAACAGTTATTGACACAATTGAAAAACGGACTTCCTTTCAAAATAAATGTGTAATTATCTCTTCTGATATGAGTCCAAACAAATGCTCTATTCCCTACACAACAAACAGTTAACAGGCTACATTTAATGTAGCCAAAGAATTAGAGGTCGACCGATTAATCGGAATGGCCAATTAATTAGGGCCGATTTCAAGTTTTCATAACAATCGGTAATCGGTATTTTTGGACACCGATTGTGGCAGATTTTTTTTTTTTACACCTTTATTTAACTAGGCAAGTCAGTTAAGAACACATTCTTATTTTCAATGACAGCCTAGGAACGGTGGGTTAACTGCCTTGTTCAGGGGTAGAACGACAGATTTTTACCTTGTCAGCTCGGGGATTCGTTTTTGCAACCTTCCGGTTACTAGTCCAACGCTCTAACCACCTGCCTTACATTGCACTCCACGAGAAGCCTGCGTGGCAGGCTGACTACCTGTTACGTGAGGGCAGCAAGAAGCCAAGGTAAGTTGCTAGCTAGCATTAAACTTATCTTACAAAAAACAATCAACCTTAACATAATCACTAGTTAACTACACATGGTTGATGATATTACTAGTTTATCTAGCATGTCCTGCGTTGCATATAATCGATGCAGTGCCTGTTAATTTCTCATCGAATCACAGCCTACTTCGCCAAACGGGTGATGATTTAACAAGCGCATTCGCGAAAAAAGCACTGTCGTCGCACCAATGTGTACCTAACCATTAACATCAATGCCTTTCTTGAAAATCAATACACAAGTATATATTTTTCAACCTGCATATTTTGTTAATATTGCCTGCTAACATGAATTTCTTATAACTAGGGAAATTGTGTCACTTCTCTTGCGTTCCGTGCAAGCAGTCAAGGTATATGCAGCAGTTTGGGCCACCTGGCTCGTTGCGAACTGTGTGAAGTCAATTTATTCCTAACAAAGACTGTAATTAATTACGGTTCCGTATTTCACTGAAAGAATAAACGTTTTGTTTTCGAAATGATAGTTTCCGGATTCTACCATATTAATAACCAAAGGCTCGTATTTCTGTGTTATTATGTTATAATTAAGTCTATGATTTGATATTTGATAGAGCAGTCTGACTGAGCGATGGTAGGCAGCAGCAGGCTCGTAAGCATTCATTCAAACAGCACTTTTGTGCGTTTGCCAGCAGCTCTTCGCTGTGCTTCAAGCATTGAGCTGTTTATGACTTCAAGCCTATCAACTCCCGAGATTAGGCTGGTGTAACTGATGTGAAATGGCTAGCTAGTTAGCGGGGTGCGCGTATATTGGGTTTCAAACGTCACTCGCTCTGAGACTTGGAGTAGTTGTTCCCCTTGCTCTGCAAGGGCCGTGGCTTTTGTGGTAACGATGCTTCGAGGGTGGCTGTTGTCGATGTGTTCCTGGTTCGAGCCCAGGTAGGGGCGAGGAGAGGGACGGAAGCTATACTGTTACACTGGCAATACTAAAGTGCCTATAAGAACATCCAATAGTCAAAGGTATATGAAATACAAATGGTACAGAGAGAAATAGTTCTATAATTCTTATAATAACTACAACCTAAAACTTCTTGCCTGGGAATATTGAAGACTCATGTTAAAAGGAACCACCAGCTATGTTATGTTATGTTCTCATGTTCTGAGCAAGGAACTTAAACGTTAGCTGTTTTACATGGCACATATTGCACTTTTACTTTCTTCTCAAACACTTTGTTTTTGCATTATTTAAACCAAATTGAACATGTTTCATTATTTATTTGAGGCTAAATTGATTTTATTGATGTATTATATTAAGTTAAAATAAGTGTTCATTCAGTATTGTTGTAATTGTCATTATTACAAATCAATTTTTAAAAATCGTCCGATTAATCGGTATCGGCTTTTTTGGTCCTCCAATAATCGGTATCGGCATTGAAAAATCATAATCGGTCGACCTCTACAAAGAATATAAGGTCCCACTCCCCTGGGAAACACTGACCAACACTTTGGTTCCTACCCTGTCACAATAACGTCTGCATAGAGATCCTATTAGTACTGCAATTCTTTGAATGCTTGCCTGGCTTTTTCATTTGTCAAACAACACCGTATTTAAAGTGACACTATTACATTGTAACTATAGAATTGGAATAATCATTATATTTCCATGATTYCAACAAATGTCACCTAAGTGTTTTGATCTAAATCGCAAGTCAAATCGCAATTGCAATATTTGGTTAAAAATAAGGCCTAGATTTTTGCCCATATTGTGCAGCCCTACGTGGCAGTGTGGAAATGATCTAATGACATAAGTTTGATTGTTTTATAATGTTCAATCAGAATGGAGAACTACCCATTGAAATCACTTAGAATGTATGGGTTGCCACCCTAGGGTCACGCACAACTCATAAAGCAAATTTAGAACTTTTATTATTCAAAAATATAAAATGCCCTCAAATATCATCGTACCGACAAAACATTTGAAAAATATCGCCCAGCCCTACATTGCAAGGAACTTCAAAGCAGTTTAATATTTTTTTAAATGGTGTATCTGGTAGTAGTGGATGTGTACTATCAAAGACGGAATGTTTACAAGATAGCTGTTCCTCTGTTGATGTGATGGAACTTTCTTCCATACTTCCCCGCACTGGTGTTTTTAATGAGAGGAAGTAGCGGATGTTACACAATTATTTGAAAACCCAGTGGACTTTAAAATGTACAGTGTGAGTGAGTGCTTTAGTAACACTGTACACAGTGTTGAAGTTCCTCTACATGCAGCTAAGGAATGGCTTGGGGGTACTTCGATTATCTTTCCATTTACCAGAGTGACAGAGTAGTAGAACTGGTCGGAATTTAAGAGAGACCGTTTGAGTAGAGCTCAAAGACATGTTTGATAGAACTGTCAGCATCCATCAATCAAGGAACCCTTGATTTCTGAGTAAGAAGATGACTGAATGTCATCCAGTAATGAACCACTGTACATTTGGAATCAAATCTTAACGATGAACGTTGAATGATTCTAACAGCGGTGTCACATTTTTTCCACTTTTCAATTTTTCCTCCTGTCAATGTGATTAACAACAGATGTGCTGTATGGCCACCGGAAATAATTAGTTTATAGGATTCTAGACCGCTATCCGTCAGTGCTTTGTAAGAGTTGCCCTATTGATTTGCCAGCTGTTGTGGTAATGCATGATCACTTATAACATATCAATATGGGCCAAACTTAGTTATAACAGCTATCACAAGAGTGATACTGAGGCTTTGTTTCCATGTGACGCAATGCAATGAGTTGAAGCTTCATCTCTAGGACAAGCTATTAGACTCTAGGTCTAACACTAATAAGCACATGATAAGGGGAGTACATTACCTTTCTGTAGATGAATAATGTCCGGGAAGTTGGCGAGTAGACCCTGGTAGAGTGACAGTTTGTCCAGCATGTGGAAGAGGTCATACTTAGGTTGCTCCGCAAACATTTCCCCAATGTTCTCGTAAGTACGTCCCGTGTGGGAGATGGCGGTGTTGAGGGCGTCCGAGCAGTGGGGAGGGTCCAGCATGAACGCCTGACTGACGTTCTGGAAGGCGTTCCCCAGCCGCTGAAATTCCTTCCGGAAGCCTCCAAGGTGCTTCCGCACCAGTTCTGAGGCCACATGCGTAAGCTGCATGACGCTGTCATCCATTTTCTTGGCGAAGGACTTGAAGGAGTCCACACGTTCCTCCACGTCCTGCAGGTCCTGGTGCTCATTTGGGATCTGGAAGGTAAGCATGAAGTTGGCGCCCATCATCTCGTCCTTCTCTGCCCGCCGCTTGCCCAGCTTCCACTGCTTGTCGTCAGCGCACATGAGGAAGTGCTCGAAGCCTTCGTATTGCGACAAGACCGGGTGGCTGGTCATGTGGTCCATCCAGAGGATCAGCCGCCGCTTGCGCTTCTCGATGAAGTCCTCTTCGAAGCGCCCTGTTGCCTGTTTCTCGGGCAGGTGGGGCACGGAGATGACGGTGAACTTGTGCAGTAGACGGTTGTACAACCAGTCGAAGTGCTTGTAACGCCGGTACACAGGCCTCGCATTGTGGCTTGGGGTCACTCGGTACGATATGTAGGTCTTGATGCCTTTGAACTTGGTCTGCTTGGTAGGGTCCTCGATGGAGCAAGAGAAAGGTGTRGGGCTSTCTTTCCATTGAGGCCCTTTGGGGCCCATCKCAATGGTGTATGACTCSGCTATCTTAGCGTTCATGGGCACATCGCCCAACACAAAMGCTTCCACCCCYGAGCGKACAAAGCTGGAGAATCGGTTCAAGTTCCTKCCYACCATACTGCCCTTCCGCGAGCTGGAGATGCTGTCCTGCCTCTCCATGTAAGGTTTGGCTCGATAGTGGACATTGGGGTTGTTGGAGTGGGGGCTCTGATGGGAATGTCCATTTGCGCCACTGCGGCCATCATCGTCCACCACTGTGGAACTGTCATCCCAATCATCCCAGTCATCATCATCGTCGTCATAGTAACCTTGTTGCATGTGAAAGGGCGTGTTTGGGGCGGAGGGGAAATATGAGGAGTCATTGCCTGGAGAACCCACCGGGCTTATGGAGCAGTCTGTCAGGTTGGAGTTGGAACGAGGGCGGATTACTTCCACGTAAGAGGCCGGGAAGAGACCTTTCTGTCCTTTACTGTTCTCCCCTTGTAACCAGCCATCTACAGAGTTATCGTCAAAGATAACCAGTTCCTCATTCTCCTGTATGCTGATCTCCTCTTTGTTTTCACTTTGGAAAGTGTAGAGTGCCTTGCCTTTCATCGACATTTTGACTCTCTGATGAAAATCATATGCACACGCTGCCTAAAATCATTGTGATGCTGCTACCCTTGGGCACAACATTTTAACACGCAAATAGATGATTTCAGACTATTTCAGCTCATTTCAACTGCAGTCACCCAACACTTGTTTGAATCAATAAGAGATGGTGTGAAAGAGTTATGTAAATCTAATGGTATTGTGCTGGAATGCCACAACAACTGTCAAATGGCATAAATACTGATCTGTGCTCATGCACTATAACACGATAATAACCTTAGTGCTATATCTGTTTTTACTGCCTAAAAAAACAGCTAGTGCAGTATAGAGTTGGGTATATCTACGACTCGATTACACAAGTGTCCGAGGTTGTTTTCTATACTGTGCCAAGAATCTTGTCCATCTTTTTAGTAGGCCTGTGGACTGCATACAAAAGCAGTAACATCGAATTGCAAATGGTTTTCAGTGGTTGTGAGAATCCATTCCTGTACACATACAATTAACAAGGAATATGAGCTATTTACTTTGGTATTCTTACTGCAAATATCAATTGCAAACTGGATGAATTGCTTAATACCACATGCCATGCACCCGCTGCCTACTACATCAATACCATATTCCTATCGATAGCCTTATGTCCCATGAGCCTAAACGTTTTTTTTGTTTCTATTGAGGATATCCAAGCTTTACCTTCGATACTTGAAACTGCAATTGAACTTGTGGGCTATCGCAACTTGTAACTCCTCAGTCCATGCATCACACCAGCAATGACACACCGGTTCATCCGAAAACTATTTTTCACCAAGAAGCAATTGCAAACATTCGTCTATTCGTTGTAATCCTGAAGAATAGTTTGATTGTTATCCTTGCGTGATAACGTCCTCGAACACAGACTTGCTGTACATCCCACCGACGTGGTCAAACATTATCAAAATATTTTGTTTCCAGCACAAAGACAAAGTGCCCCGAGTGGAAGAAACCATTCAGCGCCGAGAGAGATGAGTAATGATATCCCAGACTAGTGCATTCTGGTCTTGATCGACATTCCTTGGACTTGCTCCACTTCCCCCGCTAAACAGGTTCTTGTGTATCTTGATCTGTTTCCTTTAATACAAAAAAAGATGAAGCATTATTAGCAAATTGTTAGGGTCTGCGATTAAATCAAAGCATAGACTACTTCTTGGAGGTTATTTCTATACGTTCTGTAACAAAGTAACTATTTCCATGACGCTAGGCATGGACAATAAAACATATGTGACGCTAACCACAATAACGATTAGCCACAAGTGGAATTTACGGTTTGCCTGCAAAAACTAAAAGTCCCCAATTGAAAGTGAAGCAAACAGATACAAACAGTGGAATCATGCCATATTTGGACTAGATAATGCTAAACAAGGTTATAATGTTATTATATAAATTCAACAAAAGACAATAATTAGTTAATTTGACATTCAAAAAACTGTTGAAATCTCACTGATGCATTAAACTTCAATTGCATTGGGGGCATACTTAATACAGTGCGCTAAAAAAGTATTTGGACAGTGACACATGTTTTGTTGTTTTGGCTCTCTACTCCAGCACTTTGGATTTTAAATGATACAATCACTCAGAGGTTAAAGTGTAGACTGTCAGCTTTAATTTGAGGGTATCTTCATCCATATCGGGTGAACCATTTAGCAATTATAGCACTTTTTGTACACAGTCTCCCCATTTTATGGGACCAAAAGTATTGGGACAAATTCACTTATATGTGTATTAAAGTATTAAAAAGTTAAGTATTTGGTTCCAAAATGGATGAAAATATCCTCAAATGAATGCTGACAGTCTGCGCTTTAACCTCATTGTTATTGTATCATTTCACGTCCAAAGTGCTGGAGTACAGAGCCAAAATAGAAAAATGTTAGGTATTTCACACCTATGGATTGTGGATCCATGAAATGGGGTATTAGTCGACACAGTGACATCCACAGAACAAAATTGTCATGAGTTTACACAAATATTAGCGTCGTAGCACTTATTGTGGGACTTTGACTGTGGGGAATCACCTTCCTATCCAGCCTACTGTGTGTATTAAACTTCATATTGCACTGAACAGCCTTATCTATGGATTGTGGGATAAATGGGGTATGAGTCAACTCAGTGTTACCCACAGAACACAATTATTCACATTCCAAGCCTGTTTCGGGTTATCTAGTCCAAAAATATGGCATGGTTCCACAATTTGTATCCGTTTGCATGACTTTCATTGAGGAACCTTTATTGTGAAGGAGACCCACAAATGCCACTATTGTGGATAATCGTTATTGTGGCTAGCTTCACACAGGTGACAAAAGAGGACGTTTTTTTCATCATTGAGGTCTTTTTATCCATTCTCTGAAATGCAAGAAATCAGCTCTATACTGCCCCCAGCATGAGAAACATAACAACATGAAGAAATGAATATGCTTTTCTCATAAGTCAATTATTTTCATATGCTACATTTACATATAGGCTATTTTTTTATTTTGTATTTATTTAATCTTTATTTAACAAGGCAAGTCAGTTTAGAACAAATTCTTATTTACAATGACGGCCTACCAAAAGGCAAAAGGCCTCCTGCGGGGACGGGGGCTGGGATTAAAAAAATAAAAAATAAAAAAATATAAATATAAGACAAAACACACATCACAACAAGAGAGACAACACAACACTACATAAGAGAGACTTAAAACAACAACATAGCAAGGCAGCAACACATGAAAACACAGCATGGTAGCAACACAACATTACAACAACATGGTAGCAACACAACATGGTAGCAGCACAAAACATGGTACAAACATTATTGAGCACAGACAACAGCACAAAGGGCAAGAAGGTAGAGACAACAATACATCACTCAAAGCAGCCACAACTGTCAGTAAGAGTGCCCATGATTGAGTCTTTGAATGAAGAGATTAAGATAAAACTGTCTGAGTTTGAGTATTTGTTGCAGCTCGTGACTACCTCAAGCTCTAAACCCTCAGAGATAGTAATCACACCTGTGGGGAGAAGGGCATTCTTCTTACCAAACCACATGACCTTTGTTTTGGAGGTGTTCAGAACAAGGTTAAGGTTAAGGGTAGAGAAAGCTTGTTGGACACTAAGAAAGCTTTGTAGTAGAGCATTTAACACAAAATCCGGGGAGGGGCCAACTGAGTATAAGACTGTATCATCTGTATTTAAATGGATGAGAGAGCTTCCTACTGCCTGAGCTGTGTTGTTCATGTACATTGAGAAGAGATTTGGGCCTAGGATTGAGCCTTGGGGTACTCCCTTGGTGACAGGCAGTGGCTGAGACAGGAGATTTTCTGTCTTTATACACTGCACTCTTTGAGAGAGGTAGTTAGCAAACCAGACAAAAAAACCCTCAGAGACACCAATACTCCTTAGCCGACCAACAAGAATGGACTGGTCTACCGTATCAAAAGCTTTGGCCAAGCCAATAAAAATGGCAGTGATATTGGTGATTGATAATGATGATTGATGATGATGATGTTGATGTGATTGTGGAGTAGCCTATAGGCTATGAAGATTATGAGAAAGATACTGCCATTTGCAATATTTGAGATTGAAACACTAAAATGTCAATCAAGATTAGTTTCCTACTCCTCTAATACCTTTGCTTGTGTAAGTTGTTGACAGAAATGTCAGCATTTAATGTGAGGATGGATGAAAATCCTAACAAATTTGTTTTGCACCGTACTGTAGAGCTATTGACATTTAATGCCCGTGTACACTATATACGGCTCATGTATACTAGCACGCGTGCCGCTTAGGCCATCCAGAGTGGCTCACTTGTGGGCATGTTGGCAGCATATGGCATCATATAGCAGCAAGTTCGATTGTGCATCAAGAATTCAGCATAGCAAGGTTGTATGAAGGTCTGGTTATTAAATGGGTAAATAGTTTAATCCAATCTCCATTTCATGAATTTATTCGCAGGTAAATAGTAATATGCTCTAAAACGCTCAGGTGACTAGCAAACTTTGCTCCCCTGTTTCCAATCATCCAAAAGGATAGGAGAACCTATTCAAGTAAGTAAATACATTTCGAAAATGTTTTAAAAAACTATGTATTATTAGCTAACTAGCTACAGTGCAGGCTAATTCAAATGAGCTGCTAACGTAGCTAGCTAGCTATCTAGTCAACTTCACATACTGTATAGGTAGCTGGTGTCACGTTCCTGACCTGTTTTCCTTGTTTTTGTATGTGTTTAGTTGGTCAGGGCGTGAGTTGGGGTGGGCATTCTATGTTATGTGTTTCTATGTTGGGTTAAATGTGTTGCCTGATATGGTTCTCAATTAGAGGCAGGTGTTTGACGTTTCCTCTGATTGAGAACCATATTAAGGTAGGCTGTTCTCACTGTTTGTTGGTGGGTGATTGTTGCTGTGTCTGTGTTTGTTACACCACACGGTACTGTCTCGTTCATTTCGTTCATTCCTGTTCGTGCGTTCTTCGTTTTATGTAGTTCTCATGTTCAGGTCTGTTTAACGTCGTTTGTTGTTTTGTAATTATCAAGTGTATTTTCGTGTCAGTGTTCGTCTTGTCTATTAAATTCATCATGTATTCATCACCCGCTGCGCCTTGGTCCACTCTCTCACCAAAAGACGACCGTTACAGCTGGCTAAGTTAATTAAATATCACCAGCTACCTAACTTCATATTAGCTAGCTATCTTGATGTATTATTCACTGTAAAAAAAAACTCCAAATGCATTTATAGTTAGCTAGTTAACAGCCATGGAGGAGGGTGAAAGGATAGCAGCCCCAACTGTCAAAGTGAGAGAGTAGGCTATTCTGATAGGACAGGTACTTTTGTGTAGTTCCAGTCCCTAGAAGTGAAGACGGAGATAATAGTAACATAATATTCAGAGCGGTCTATTTTGAGTATATTGAAGTTTGTTTCTTGTGAGATTTTCAGTCCTCAGATACAGAGAGCTGTGAAAGCCTGTCTGCAGATGAAGAGATCCCATTTAAGAGGAGTGGTTCTCAGTCCTGGTCCTGGAGACTCAAAGGGGTGCACATTTTTGCCTTAGCACTACACAGCTGATTCAAATGATCAACTCATCATCAAGCTTCAAGTCGTATTTATGTATTCATTTGTGATGCTATCCTCGATATGATCCTGCTATTGGTACATGCACATGCATTTATCTATCCAATGTTATCATGATTTGTTATAAGGGATATTATACTTTAGTAATCCACAATAATCTTGTGATGTAAAAGTCTAATAACGACATTATTCCTACAGATACCTTGTAACTGTAGATTCCTTCAAAACGATTGTCCACAGTTACCATGTAGGACACTGCAAGGTTGGATGACCAGAGCAATCTGGGACTGCCTCCTGGGGGAATTCAGGCGTGTGAAGGCTAACTGTGTCCTGCATAACTTCAGGAGGGGACCTGCAGCTCGCCGCCATGTACTAGGGGAGATGTCTGCTGCTCTGCAGGATGTTTCAAGGATGGGGACCAACAACGCAGCAAGAAAGGCAATCTGTGTAAGGGAGATCTTCACCTCCTACTTCTTCAAAGAGGGTGCTGTTCCCTGGCAACACCATAGACTACACTATGCACAACCAAAGGCTCTTTTAAGAGCCATCCACATTGCAATAAGAGTATTCTTCCATTTACTTAGCTATGTCAACTGCAGTTATTCAATTCCCAATCTCCCTTTGATTTCTACTTCTCGGGTGAGGGTGCTGTTTAGGTAAGGGTGTGATGTCTATACAAAAACAGGCTATTTTAAAAATGAGAACAATTAGATTCCCACACCTACACACTCATGTACCAATATGATTGATGGATTGTGTTGTGCAGTAAGCAGACTCAAGTGTATAACTGTGGTTCCTTCCACCTTCAAAGAATAGGCAAGAGGGCCAACCATGGGGAACAGGAAGACAATTCATTATTTCTATAACTACGCTATATTGTTTGTCCTTGTGTGTCCGTTCATGTTTTTCAGCATAAAGTACTCTGCCTCCACTTAGTATGGACACCAAGTGAGGCAACACACACAGATTCATCTTGAACACTGCCTCTTTAACTATCTTATTTTCTCAATAACGGTCTCTTACCTTCACTTCATCCCTCTCTCCTCTTCTCCCTAAATCCTCTATTATGTACTTGTGATGAACTGAGAGAATATTAGTGTAGCACTGTGATTCATCAATCATATGCTGTCTTCCCTGCTCCTCTGTTCTTACCTCTTTCCCTTTCTTTCTTTTACACCTCCCTCTCCACCTCCTCTTTCTTCCTCTGTTTTTATAATGCACACCAGGTGTGCACTGAAGTACAGATTCAACTTGTATTTATAATATAATATTACAATTATAATATTTACAATGCATGTATTATGTATTTATAACACTTGGATGATGAACTTCTTTCAATAAAGCGTTTCACATTCTCTACTGGTGCAAATTAAGTCTCTAATTTGTTGAAATACTACACCTATCCTGTGTTTATCAGCTCAATGCAGATGAAGGAAATTAGATATTGAGATTAACCGGTTTTAGAGTATTTACATGATGCATAGGAAGTGTAGTGTACTGTTTAAAAAAATATATATTTCTGTATATATGAATTACAAATAAGCCTTGAACTAGTTAAATCAATTTTCTAGTCTATTGCATAATCTATTGCATTGATGTCCCAGGACCAGGATTGGTAAACACTGTTAAAGTGTATAATTGTAATACATACATGCAGACACAGCATCATACAAAGACTGGAATTTGATACTCCTGGTATTGGATATGACTGAAAAATTATCTCACAGACATTCATACCTGAACTGCACCTTTATTTGCCAAGGTAGAGTACATGATCAGTGAATACATTAAATGTACAGGCTACAATGTGGGGATCTCATGCATGGTAATAACTACATTTATATACGACTTGCATCCTTGGTACAAAGTTTTATTATATTCTACTCAATCCATAGGCTTCATTAATGTAATTCAGACTGTTTTAAAGTTGATACAACTGGCTATGATAGCTGAGGTTCATAGCTAGGTTCTGAACTAATATGTACTTATACCAAACGTTTTAGGGTCCATACACATATCGGCTACATAACTAGCTACATATCCATAGGCATACAGGTATTTTTTTATCCTCCACTGCACAATAAGCAAGAAAATAGTTAGCTAGCTGTGTTACTTCAGTTGCATTGCATGGCAAATATCAGCAAGGCAAGCTTACAAAATTGTACATTAAATTTGCAATAAATGCTTTAGCTAGCTAGATTCTTTACATCCACTGTTTCACAAGACGACAGCCTAGTTTGTTGGTTGCTTCAGGAGTCCCTAAAACATTAAACAACCGGAATTACAATTTATACTCATGTCACAACACCCAAAAAGCTAGCCAGCTAGTTGGCTAATATTAGCTAGTCAGTGAGCTTGCTAAATACAATTTTTGTAAATGAACTTTATGACAAAAAAATATGCATAAGCGTTTGTCTCCACATTAAGTAACATCTCAACTGTACATTGTTTTTGCATGATTCGTTATGACGTTATAATCACTTATATTTCCTTCCATCCTAGTATTTTTGTCAACCATCTTTGCTGAAGAAAGTCTCCAGCCTTGGGTCACATAGCGTCAAATTCGTCACAGGATCCACTCGATATGATTGGTCATCGCCCAGCGGTTTCCGCTGGTGACTTCTAATCATATCGAGTGGTTCCCATGAAGAATTTGACCCTATGCGGCCCAAGGATGGAGACTTTCTTCAGCAAAGATGGCTGACAAAAATACTAGGATGGAAGCAAATGTAAGTGATTTTCCCCAGTCTCCGGAAGTCCCCGGCGTCTTCGTCCCAGAGAGGATCCAAGCTTACCCGAGTTCCTCCAAGAGCCTCCGAAGACCGCCGATTTGCCCCTTCCCGAGCCGCTGCAGCTCGGCAGGGCTAGGCTGTCTCCAGCCGAACGCGTACGCATTCTTAACACTCAGTGTTGTCTGTATTGCGGGCCTGCCGGTCATTATGTGGCTACCTGTCCCTTCAAGAGACCTAGCTCATTGGTAGGAATGAGTACTCTGGTGGGTCTTAAAGATAATGTTGCTTCTCCCCCTACTCTCCCCCCTCTCCATGCCACCCTGCTGTGGGGCGATCAGTCCAAGTCTCTCGAGATACTCATCGACTCGGGGGCCGAAATTAGTCTTATGGACGTTACCCTGGTGTCCGAGCTGGGCATCCCCACTCAACCCCTCTGCATTCCCATGGATGTTAGAGCACTGGACTAGCGCTCTATAGGCCGGGTCACCCACCATACCACCACCATCAACCTACGAGTATCGGGGAACCACAGCGAGACGATCCAATTCCTGCTAATTGAGTCTCCGCAGGTTCCTGCGGTATTGGGATTCTCTTGGCCCCAGCGACACAATCCCTCAATTGACTGGTCTATTGGTGCCATCGTGGGCTGGAGCCCGTTCTGCCAAGCCCATTGCCTGAAATCAGCTCTGCCTGCCCCGGGACGTCTTCCTGGGGGCTTGGAAATTGCCCCGAACCTCTCCGCCATACGGAGTACCAGGACCTCCGGGAGGGGTTCAGTAAGGCCCGAGCCACTTCGCTTCCACAACACCGACCGGTAACCAAGGAGGTTAAGCCGGATGTGCTGGCATGCCGCTATAGCCCCGCGGCTACACCCCCGGAAGCCGAAACCTTTCCCCCCTGCTCCAAAATCAATAGCCCCTCTGCTGTTCATCCTCTGTTGCCCTGTACCCTCCGTATACTTCCCTACTTTTCATGTGTCTAGATCTAAACCCATGTCTAACAACCCTTTGTCTCTTGTTTCCAAAACGACCAGCGTTTTGTCTCAGCTCCTGCTTTTCCCCAGTCTCTCTTTTTCTCGTCCTCCTGGTTTTGCCCCTTGCCTGTCCTGACTCTGAGCCTACCTGCCGTCCTGCGCCTATGCCCCTACTCTGGATTACCGACCTCTGCCAGACCTGACCCTGGGCCTGCCTGCCGTCCTGTACCTTGGCCCCACTACTCTGGATTATTTGATCCTGCCTGCCTTGACTTATCGTTTGCCTGCCCCTGTTGTTGCTATAAACATTGTTACTTCAACACAGTCTGCACTTGGGTCTTACCTGAAACCTGATACTTGGGCTCCCAGTCGGCCCGAAGGTTATCTTAAGAGCGGGTGAGGTGGCGATGACGGGACTGGGGGTTGGCATCCTCTCTCACATCAAAACAAACATGTAGACGAGAGACAGATGGAGAATGAGAGAGCATGTTTAAGCCTTGTTTTTCTTTATTCTAACACTGTCAGGCATCAATCATCAGGAGGTAAAACGCAAAACTGAACTTGGATCATTAACTCTGGGACTACTGCATCTCTATTTGTAGTAATACTTTAGTAATACTTCCTGTTGACCCAACCAAGTGACCTCTCACCTCTGATCATGCTGTGCCCTCTATGTACCCAGTTCAGATGCGGGAGGGGTTCACCGACACAGCTGATATAACCTAGAGGATTTAGGGAGAAGGGGAGAGAGGGATGAAGTGAAGGAGAGAGACTGTTATTGAGAAAATAAGATAGATACAGACAGCGTTCAACAGGAATCTGTGTGTTTGGCCTCACCTGGTGTCCACACTAAGTGGCTGCAGAGTGTTTTATGCTGAAAAACATGCACAGACACACAAGGACAAACAATATAGCGTAGTTATAGAAATAATTAATGTGTACGCTGTGATGTGTACGCCGAGGAACTTAAAACTTTCCACCTTCTCCACTGCTGGAGAAATTTTGGGGAAATGGGATGCAACCAGAAAAGTTACATCTATATGCAGGTAATACAGTTATATATTAATGTGCTCCTTCTCTGGTTCAGGCTGTTGAAGAGCTTAAATAAATAATTAAAAGATCCGAGTGCTCAATGGCAGTCAAGCACGCAAGCTAACTGGCTAACATTGGCTAGCTACTTCCAGACACAAATGAGAGAACTCTTCACTCTGACCATTTTACTTGACCTAACTGAGCTGGTTGGGCTGTTTTCATGTTATCCAGAGCATTGCTGACTGTAACTGTGCTGCTGGCAACAATTTAATTACACTTTTTTTGGCCTGAGTTTTTCTGACATCGGCGATATTCAACGGGTGTTGAGCGTTCGTAAATTCATCAGTTATCATGCGCTCTGGCACACTCAGACGAGAGTGCTCTGAAATCAGAGTACATAGCCAGAATTAACAATGTCCATCGAAACGCACGACTATACCACTTAGCTAAGAATGATGTGAATAATCAAGTCAATAAACGTTGGGTAGTTAGTTAGATAGCATATAGTTAATATACTGCCTGGCAAGTTCGATGTATTAGTAGCCAACTAACGTTAGGTAACTAGTTAACATACCGGTAAAGTACATACTGCTGTAATGCTATGCACATTGCTCAACATTATCGTAACAATTGTCATAATTAGTGAAAGCAATGAATTTGTATCTGCTCTCGTCGGACTTCGGCTGTATATTTTCTGCCATTTTCTTCAAATCTGAAAAGTTATGAAGCCATGGCCATTTTCTGAAGTATTGCATTACGGGGCCCTAAAAGCACGGAAATAGTGTCCACTGCATGTATACTTCATATTTTGGCAAATTTAGTACGACATCCGGGAACTTTTGGCATAGTAACTATATCCATACTATGACCAATAAGCATACTACATACTCAATTCACGTCACAAATAATAAAGTTAGTGCTGTTAGTATGAGTATGGAAGTGTGACTTCCTTTTTAGTTAAATTGTTTGTTTTTTTAATATTATTATTGTTATTTTTTATATTGCAGAAAAAAACAGCATACAAACAAGAAGTATACAAACAGACAATAATAACATATGCTAGGGGGTACAACAAATGACAGATTATACAAAGACCTTAAAAGATGCACACATATTGATTGTTTTAACAGTTTTCTTATTAGAAGAATGTAGAATAGTCTTAATGTACTGTATAAATTCCTTATAGAAAACACAAAAGAGTGTTTTTTTATTACTGAATTTACATTTATGAATATGACATTTTCCATTAGCACAATTAGACTTATGAGGTAAAATAGTTTTTCTTTATACTTTTTATAGTTAAGTCTTTAAGAATATTAACAATTACAAACTATCAATATCTTTCCATAATTCTTTACATGTAGAAAATGCTAAAATAAATGCAAAAAACAGTTTGTGGATGCTCAACATAAAAAGTACAGTTAATGTTAATGTCTTTTTTAAGTTTCTTCAGGTAATGATTCGCAGGGTAATACTTATGGATCATTCTGAAAGAGACTTCTTTGACCTGGTGTCATGACTTCTACCGAAGGTAACTCCTCTCCCTGTTCGGGCGGCGCTCGGCACTCGGCGTCGCCGGTTTACTAGCCGCCACCGATCCCTTTTTCCTTTTCTGGTTGTTTTGTCTGTGTTCCTTTTCACACCTGGGGCCTGTTGCACAAAAGTAGAATTAAGACATCCGGGATAAATGACTCAGCTGAGCTCAATGAAGCCAAAACATGTGCGTCCAGGCTTAATTGGTTGCACAAAGACCAAGCCAGGATGAGCAGACACGGATTCATTAAGCCAGGTGAAACCAATCCTGGATAGGTGCGCGCTCACGGCTCACTCAAATAGACCCCGCCACAGATCACAGATTAACTGATTTACCATGGCAACTAGAGCCGCGTACTTTTCCCCGTCGGAAGCACAAATCCTCATGGAGGCATACGAGGAGGTAAAAGATATAATTAAGAAGAAAGGCAACACCGCCACAGTGATAAAGCAAAGAGAAAAAGCGTGGCAAAGTATTGCAGACCGCCTGAATGCGTAAGTAGTGCACAATTACACACTCACCGCTCCGCTGAAACATCACAATTACAATTCAAATATTTAATTCACATCTCCAAAAATGCAGTTGTACTGTAATTATGAAACGGTTAAATTTTTCATTGAAATGCACTGCAGATATGAGTGAAATTGTGTAAAGTAACTCCATCACACTGTATAAAGCTATGATACATTTTTTGATATTTTTACTGAAAACAAGACAAAAATACCAAGTAATTTTTTGCAGTGTGACTCCATTAAATGTGTGTGTGTGTGTGTGTGTGTGTGTGTGTAGATTAAACATGAACGGGCCAAAACGGACATGGCAGCAGGTCAAAATCAAATACAAGAACATTCTGCAGAATGGTATGGTCCCTGACTAATATTTAACAAAGCACAAGCATATATTGTACCCAGAAGGTGCCTGCTCACACATTGTCTGTACTGTTTTAAGTGAAAAAGAATACCCACAGACAAGGCACGGGTGGTGGGTCACCAAAGGCTGACCTTACCCCAGCAGAGGACATGGCCTTGGAGCTAAATAAAGGCAGGCCCGTCTTAGAGGGGATCCCTGGGGGAAAGAGACGAGCATAGGTTCCTCCCAAGATGCCACCCGCTTCATTCAAGGTATGTCTCCATCTCTACATGGGATACAAACCACATTCATATTGAATCAATTTGGACTGTCTGACTTGGTTTACCTTATTGCCTTGCAGTGTCTGGCAGCACTGTGTTCCTGTTAGAGCCACCAGCACAAGCACCAGACGATGCTGATCCAGTGAGTACTCCATCAAAGGCATACTGTAGGCCTGGCATGTCTTGTCTACTAGCTTCAATATGAATCCGATTAAATGTGATAGGGTGAAGGCCCCAGTGCAGCAGCAACAGCACATGATGGAGACGATGATGAGGAGGAGACCATCTCTCTGGATTCCAGAAGGCATGAGGTATCATGTTAAGACTGTGAAAGTACTATTTACTCTACAATGGTGAGGAGTCCTCATCAAAATCAAAAAATCTAATTTCTTTTACAGGACCAGATGCTATACAGTGGGAAAACCAGCCTGGCAACATAGTGCGTATTAATAAAAGGACACCACATCCTGCCAAATTCCAGCTGCGCTAATTGTATTGTGTTCACAAGACTCACAAGCTATCAGAAAGTTGTATGGCAACCACCTCCGGCGCCAAATAGAACTGGCAGACATAGACATTCAGTACAAGAAGAAAAAGATGGAAAATCTTGCACTGGAGTCCGAAATAAAAAAAGAGGACAATTAGAAACTGGACCTTGAAATAAAAAAACTTGAGAGGGAGGTGAGATATGCCTTCAATGTACACTGTATGCTAACTGTAACACAAATGTATTAATCATTATTTTTCTTTCCTCCCCCAGCTCAAAGAAGATGACACAGCTCAAAATAAAAATTAGGTATATTCTCGTAAGTCAAGTGAGCCATGACATATGAGCTCTTTGTTGAGCACACAGGACGGTGGCATCTTTCTAAGGTTTTTTTTATTTTCCCAGCAATCAGTACACCAAGTCATCGTTATAAGGCATCGCCCTCTTTTGCCACCCCCCAGCACCAGGTGTGGCCACTAGCCTATATGAAGGCCCAAAATTGTGTGTTCCTTTCTGCTCTGACAATGGCATGCCCATTCGTGCGGATGTGGTGGATGAAGAAGCACTTGTGCTGAGGAGAGCCTTCAGGCGAGAAAGGGTCTTCAGGGACCGGTTGGACCCACTGGCCTTCCCTGATGACCATCTATATGAAAGATACAGGTTTTCTGCAGATGGCATCAGGTATCTATGCAGACTACTGGGTCCCAGGATTAAGCACCGCACTGCACGGAGCCATGCACTGAGTGTGGAGCAAATGGTTTGTGTGGCCTTGCGCTTTTTTGCTAGTGGAGCCTTCCTGTACTCAGTGGGGAATGCAGAACAGCTGAACAAGGCACAATTTGCCGCACAATAAGGAGTGTGTGTCTGGCTATCAAAGCATTAGCAGATGTCTTCATCTCCTTCCCTGGCCACAGAAGACTCTGTGACATCAAAGAGGAGTTCTATAGGATTGCAGGTAAGAGGATCTACAAATTACAGGACAACTGTTACACATAGAAGGATACTCATTACTTTGTGTGACAGGTTTCCCCAATTGTCATTGGTGCAGTGGACTGCACACACATAAGGATAAAGCCCCTCAGGTGCCCATGAGGCCGATTTTGTGAATAGGAATCCTTTCACAGCATTAATGTTCAGGTGAACATAACTTTTTGATATTGTCCATTGACGACACTCTGCATTGCCAGTGATGTGCATTGATTGGTGTAATATTCCTCATCTTATGATTTCAGATGGTCTGCAATGCTGACTGTGTGATCAGCAATGTTGTGGCAAAATGGCCTGGCTCAGTCCATGACTCCAGAATCTTTCGGGCCTCTGAAATCTATCAGTGCCTATCACAAGGTAAGCCACACACCCCTATTTATAACCATCATGGCTGTGTCAAGAATATCACTGTGTTTATGAGGTAGTAATGATGAGATTTTGTGTTGACAGGTGAATTCTCTGGTGTGTTGCTGGGAGACAGGGGTATGGCTGCCAGCCTTTTCCTCTGACACTTTCACAGACCCCAGGAAGCACAGCAGGCCTACAACCTGCCCATGCCAGGACCAGGGCCAGAGTTGAAATGACCTTTGGCCTCCTGAAGGCACGCTTTCACTGCCTTCACAAATTAAGGGTCAGCCCTGTTAGGGCATGTGATAATTACTGTGGCTTGTGCTGTCCTCCACAATGTGGCCTGCCTGAGAAGGAGAGGGCCCCAGAGTGCACCAGCCATGGACTGGGACAATCGGCAACTTCCTGATGAGACCGTGGGTCGGCTGCTGAGGGACCAATATGTGTTGAATTATTTTAGTTAGTATGTGTGCTTTCAATTTTGGTTAAATATGTCCTGCGGTGGCAGAGGAATTTGGTTTTTTTTGGGTTCGTTTTTTGACGAATTTGGCCTCTTATGATGTTTGTGCGGTATACTGTGTGTAATACAAGGCTGCAGGGAGGCTACTGCATCCATTCATTTGTCTGTTCAGTTGATGTGTATGGATTTGTCCTGCATTTATTTTAGTGTGCAGACATGCAGGGTGTGTTATATACAGACCTTTGAATGTGTATGTATCATTTTGTATAATATGCTTGGATTCTGTGCTTTYCATCTTGTAGAGTCACTGTGACTTCAGTTTCGAAAGGAGCTGATGGTTTACCTGCTTTGTTTTGTCCTTATTCAATAAAGGAACATAATGTTACACATTGTGTTTTTATATTCATATGGAATGTGTATTTGTTTATATGACAGAGTACTAGGGCCACACTGAAGAAAAAGGATAAAGTCATAAATTTATGAGGCTGGTTCTTTCTGCAGAAAAGCTACATATTGTTTTTACAGTTTTGATACTTATGACAATGTGATACTTAATATTCTGGCACATCAGCATGTCTTTGTTTATGAAACCATACTGAAGTACAATTTCACGAAATGCCCCACATCTGTCATTTTAACAACTGTCCTCCTTTAAAACAACTGGTTACAATATTATGACTTGDGTTTTTTTCCCCTCTGTGGCCCTAATATTCTATCATTTTATATATAGCCTTATAGTCTATGGGAAACTGTAAATTATCTAATGATAGCAACATCATCTAAAAATCTTTTTTTATCCAAAATCATTGAAATTAATGATCACAAACGTTTAAATAATAACAGTGGGTCTAGTTATATGTGATAACAATGTATAGTGAGCAGTGAAATAACTATTGGTTTCCATTTGTGGTGACTGCTGACTGACATTAGGGATGAGATTAAATAGATCCTGGAATTTAGCCTGGTCTGGAGCAGGCTAGCTCCACAGAATAAATCTCCATGGTAATTTATACCATAACATATCCTCCTGCCCCCTATCCATCTTTAGTGCAACCGGATTACGGATCAATTGAGCCAGGATCACCAAGATATCCTGGCTTAATCCCTTATCCTAGTTTTGTGCAACAGGCCCCTGGTTTCAATTGCGTTTATTTCTGTGTGTATATAGGGCACCTGTTACCTGCCTTATTACGTGCGGGATTAAGCTTGTGTGTATTTGCGCTCGATTATCTTTGATGTTTCTTGTTTTCGTTATTACGTACGTGTAGTTAAGTTTCGGAACTGAGTTTGTTCCTCTGTGCGTTTGGCACGAGTTTCTGTATTGTTTTCACTATTTAGGCACTTGTATGTAGTGTCGGAACTGTGGTTGTTCCTCCGTGTGTTGGCACGAGTTTCTGTTCCTTCGAGAGCGTAGTTTTGGATTTTCGTCTGTGCCAATTTTGTATTGGTGGACTATGTGTATATATAATTATATTAAACACGCTTCTCAGAAATCCCTGCTCTCCTGCGCCTGACTCCTACACCTCTCACCGAGACGCACCTTATCACACCTGGTTAACAAGCAGGTATTTGTGTGGTAATAACCAGACTTTTCCCCAACAGATATTATTAACAAATGTATTCCAGTAAGTTGTGACATAAGGAATGGATAGAATATCCCTTTGAAATAAAGCACGTATAGATCTGTTCTGAGGGAGCAAGGGGGAACGCATTTCTCCTATTGGAGAGTCAACTGGATTAAGCAAGGGTCGGTCAAGAAATGGAGGTCTGTTTACAATGTGTGTGACTTCCATGTCCACTCCTGCTCTGGCGCTTGACATCACCGGTGAAACTAACTTCCGGACCTGGCAACACATCTTTAGCACACCTGCGTCCAGTAGCGTGCCGTGGGCCTGGCGCCTGGGCCTTCAGTGAGGTCCTACACAGTCCCACCCGAATTAATCCACCTGTTATTACCATCATTTAGATGCCATGGCTCTAGACACTATACATTTAGACAGAAACGCAGTATAACCAGGCGTTGCGTCACCTTGAAATTGACATTTTTTTCAGAGAATTGCAGGGGAAGAGTACAATACAGTACAGTTCAACTAATAGGCAAGAACATAGTCGAGTGCAACAGAGTTATATTAATATTCTTCTTCTATCCATTTCTGGTCCACAAACTTTGAGCTTTAAGTCCCAAACAAACTAAATACAGTGTGTCACTACATACAGCGCCCACGTTGTCGACACCAAAGAGCAGTTTACACGTGGATGATTAAAACACATAACTATCTCACTAGAAATAAATAAAAAAACAATAGTGCGCAACTAATACGGCTACTTTAGCGGTTTTTATTTTCTAATAATATATACGGTCATTTACATCTCTACGAAATTTACAACCATTGCCGGAAAGCTTCATCTACAGAAATACTAAACATCAATATATAAAGTGAAAAAATACCAAATGGTCGTTGTAATGCTCACATCAATCATTCATACAGACGGCTCGATATACATTTCAAGCACATAGAATAGCTGCGGTAGTTCGCTAGAGAGGATCGATTTGAGTCACAAAGAATTTGTTCACTGGGCGACAGGCGATTTAAGAATAGGGTTTGATGAGGCAAAAAAGATTCTGTGCATAAAGTGTGGTGTAAGCTGTAAGGGCTAATCCTTATGTGATGTCTCATAGTACGTTAAAAGTTCGGCTCGTGAGTGGCAATAGCAGAATAGAATTAAGTAATATGAAATAAGTGGTCGCATTTTATCAGAGATGTCTACTCGTCTCATCCCTTTAACTTTAGCCTGGGCGCTATTCGATGGGCATCAGAGATGACATTAATGTAAACAAGTTGTACGCTCGGCAGATCGCAATCACAATATACACTGTGCCAATATCTTGTATTTGATGATTACTTGCTTCAGACATAATTTTTCATTTCTCTGTCGTTTCCCATTAAGTATAGAAAGACGCTGAAAATAAGAAGCGGCAATGTCATCAGCTCGGCTTGCGCTTGTCACATCTTCAAAGGCCGGATAAATTCGCTCCTTGACTCCCGTGTCGTCACATAACGCAGGACGAGTGAGGAGGCTGTGAGCTCCACTCTGGTGTCCCAAACGTTTTCAAGCAGCCAATTGCTTGTAGCCTGTGAGCCATTGACAGACGCTCATAAGTTGAAAACTTTGAAAGTGGCGAAAACGAACCGACCTTTTCCCGCCTGTGACAGCTTTGTGGCGTCGGCGACGACTCTTCCTTACATGATGTCTAACTTTTCTTGAAAAGTTCGTCTTGAGAATGGCGGTTATAATTATATCTCGACGCAAAATCGATATCTTCTCCTCCTTCGATTGGTGGGTTTCAAGAAAAAACAAGTAATGAGAGTAGTGACTGCGAATTAATTCGTGTAATAATTTGCAAAAGAGAGTTCAGTATATCCTAGAATGGACTTTGCATGAGACCTCCCATAGGGGGAAAGGGCGGTGTCATCTTTCAAATATTGGTATCAAATCAAAAGACGTGAACGCCCTACGCTGCTAGCTGGCTCCTGTGTAACACTGGAGCCACGCCAGCAGGCGTACAATAGCCAACTCTAAAGCTGATTGGTTGACACAAATTTTAATTTCCATTCACTTATAAGCTACAAGCGCCTGCACTGTTGATTCTGAAGGCCTAAGAGAGATTTTAGACCCCTGGCAACACATGATGGCTGAATATGATTGGTAAAAGATCTAACATAAAGACAAGTTCCATCCAGCATCTCAACCTGGGGCTGGAAGCAGTGCAACCAAGAGGAAAGCTATGAAATGAAGAGTATAACTCTTACTCTGGGGAATAATTTAATACATATTTGTGGGAAAATATATTTTAAAAAAAATTCTATTCTGATGATGTTTAGGCCAGCAGAGAAGGCCTTGCAGGCCCTGACGGCCCACCACTGCCTGCGTCTCATCATCAGTCACAACTGGACTTCATTACTCACGCTTTATATAGCACTCTTTTGTTATCAGTCATCAGGTAGTATTGTTTATGTTTCTATGTCAGACCCTTCGCTTGTTTTGTATCGCGCCATGGTCGTTATTAAACTCACTAATTAGGACCACATTAATGTACCATTTCATTGTACAGTGTAGGCAAGGCTAATATCCCCCCGAATTTAAGTGATAGCATTCACTTGAACCACATACTTGAACCCCTTTTCCCCAGCCACAAAATAGAAAAAATATTTATTTTTCAAACGAATAAAGATAAATTGGAAAAACGATTTTACAGTGTAGAAAGTAATAATATAAAAAAGTTTTCTATTATTCAATTTAAACGAGTGGATCAGAAAATTGAGTACTTGAGAGACTGAAATGAATATTATATTATTCAAATTGAATGAGTTTATTAGATCATTAGACTGATAAGTGTTGCACCGACCAAAAACACTGGAAGATCTCCGCTAAACATACAATCAACCCAGATAACTTGGGAACGAAGTTGCCAATGTCTTTGCAATTGAACAAGCAAATTTTGATTTACCTTTATTTAACTAGGTAAGTCAGTTAAGAACAAATTCTTATTTTCAATGTCGGAACAGTGGGTTGCCTGCCTTGTTCAGGGGCAGAAAGATAGATTTTTACCTTGTCAGCTCGGGGATTCGATCTTGCAACCTTTCGCTTACTAGTCCAACGTTCTAACAACTAAGCTACCTGCCGCATATATAAATATGTTTAAAATAAAACATTAAGTAGGCTACATAGTGCTATATATTTCAATCATATTGAAATACATTTCATGTTCAGTCAATTGAGTTCTATTTTTATGCTACACTGTCTGTCATTTTTGCCTCAATATATTTAATGTGTAACAACATGAGGGCAATGGCGTGCCAAATGAATCTGTGATTGAGTGCATTATTATAGGGTAAGCATTAGAATAACCCGACTCAATATTTCCAGCCATTAGGTGAAAATATATCTGGGGTCAGCTTTCTCCATTCAAACCTTACCTTGACATTAGAATAATTACACAATACTGGCCACGGACCAGCTCCTATAGACCTATTACCCACTGGGGACAGACGTCAATTCAACGTCTATTCCATGTTGGTTCAATGTGATTTGACGAAATTACGTGGAAACAACTTGATTCAAGCATTGTGTGCCCAGTGGGTATCACCTATATGGTTGCAAATATTGAGGCTGCTTATTGTAATGCGTATCCTATAATAATGCACTAAATCAAGATTTTCACGTTAAGCTACACATCATGAAATATATGGAGGCAAAAATTACAGACAATAGCCAAATAGCTAAATAAAACTCAGTTGAATGAACATGAAATGTATTTCAATATCATTGAAATATATACAGTGGGCCTATGTACTGTGTAGCCTATACTGTAGGTAGGCTATATAAGAATATTTAGAAGATAAATACACAACGCAGAGACAGAGTACGAGAGGTCAAGAGGATGAGAAGTTAATAGAATTAACGATCAATGGAAATAGTGTTTTTTCTGTAATAGGGAGTTATTTATCAATGGGTCAGAGACATGCGAGGAATATGTCTATACAGTGAGCCTGAAATAGGATACTTGTTATTTGGCATTGGCCCAGTTGCACTGCAAGGACTTCTAATTGGTCAACCACAAGCTAGGGCTGGGTTATAAACTAGATCCTGTCCCTTTGTTCTGTGGAGATAATCACAGGAGAGACATTGGCAACTTTGAATTTGTAGTCAACTTCCTTATGCCTGAGGAGCCTTTGCAGGTCTTGTCAGAGGAGAGTAGTGAAAAGGGAGGTTCGGGTCGCAGTGTTGTACTGAGAGAAGTAGAGTTCAAGGTGTTGGTGAAATTTAAGGATCAAGGTGGAGTCACGCCGTTGAGTCTAGGACCAAAAGGCTTCTCAACAGCTTCTACCTCCAAGCCATAAGTCTCCTAAACATCTAATCAAATGACTACCCAGAGTATTTGCATTGCCCCTCCCCTTTTACGCTGCTGCTATTCTTTGTTTATTATCTATGTATCGTCACTTTTACCTACATGTACATATTACCTCAATTACCTCAACTAACCGGTGCCCCCGCACATTGACTCTGCACCGGTACCCCCTGTATATAGCCTCGCTTGTTACATTTACACCCTGTATATATAATTTTTTACTTATCTATTTTTCTTAACTGCATTGTTGGTTAATTAAGGGCTTGTAAGTAAGTATTTCATTGTAAGGTCTACACCTGTTTTATTCGGCGCATGTGACAAATAACATTTGATTTGATATCGATTTTATTTATTTTTTTGTATGTAAACGTGTGGTTGACAGTAGCATGCCGGATCCAACAAGACGGAAGTGGGTGGAGGGAATTATTACAGGAGTTCCAGAAATTGTTAACGTGCAAGAAATAAAGGACCACTTGATGAGGCTCTCTTATTGAGGTAAAGCGCCTCCAGATGACACGAGATGGGAAGAAGGTGGATAGTTTGTCAGTGCTACTAAACTTTGAATATCTGGTACTGCCAGAAAAAGTTATGATTGGGTATATGAGTTATTACTATGTGCAAGCATATGTTCCGAAACCATTGTGTTGCTATAAATGTCAAAGGTTTGGGCATGTGGTGACGGTGTGTAAAGGCAAAAGTAGATGTGCAAAGTGTGGGGGAGAACATGCATATGGGGAATGTGGAGATGGGGTCCAGTTCAAGTGCTGTAACTGTGGGGGGCTCCCATAGTGTAGTGTATGGGGGCTGTTCAGTGATGAAAAGACAGATGGAAGTGCAGCAGGTGAGGAGTGAGCGTAACATCTCGTATGCAGAAGCAGTGAAGGTAGTTCACGCAGAAACAAGCGGGGCACCTAGAAGAGCTGGTACGCCAGGGGAGATTGAGATGCAGGCTGGGCATGGTGGTATCAGTAAGGTACCATCAGGCAGTAAGGTATCTTGGATCACAGGACTGACATAGGAAAATGTCAGACTTCGGGCAACACTCGAAGTCCCCACCCCACCCACGGAGCAAGACACGGTAATAAACAGGTCTATATCTGATACATGTTCATCTGCCCTAGGTAAGGAACTATCATTTGTCCCAACATCACAGGCCAAGGACATTGATACAGTTATAGGCTCTCAATTGTTTTTGGGTAATGGGGTTGCTCCCTATGCACCTGCCAATGTTAACCTATTGAACGAAATTAGTAACCAGACAGGAAACAGTGCTAATGTTTTTCCCCATTGATAACCTGAATGACAATGAACCTGATTCTCACCCTGAGGACATGACAAGGGAAAATACATATTTTAAGAGGAAAAGCACATTTTTACCACTCAAAAGAAATCCCTCTCTTGAAACATATTGCCGCCTAGTTGAGAAAGATGTACATAATCTCCTGGCTAAGAAAAAAATTATACAAGGTATTCCACAATATGTCCAAAGCAGAGAAAGAATCTTTTATGGAACTGAAGAAAAACCTGCCGACAAAGGAGGTGCAATAGTGATACTAAATGCAGCAGACTATGAAAAGGGAATTCTGAGACAACTTTGTGATGATGAATTTTACAAAAGACTCCCAAAGAACCCTACTAATCAATTCAAGTCTCTGATCCATGATGAATTGTAAAAATGTTTGAATGAAGGGGAACTTACAAAGACAGAATATGAGTTTATAAAAGTTGATTTCCCAACCACACCTGTCATATACGCTCTACCCAAAATTCACAAGAGCATGACACCACCTATACCAGGCAGGCCCATTGTGAGTAGTAATGGATCTCTGACAGAGAATATCTCTACCTTTGTACACCATTTTGTGAAACCCTGTGCGATCTCCCTCCCCACATATACTAGAGACGCTATGGATTTTGAAATCTGTGGACCTGATCGGGGATATTAGTACATAGACTGGTAACATCAAAAGTACACAGAATAGAATTTTGATGTTACCAGTCTATATACTAACATCCCCCATCTGGGCGGCCTAGAGGCCCTCAAGTTCTACCTCAATGAACATCCCCCTAATGCTCTTCCCAGCACCAATTGTATTGTGGACTTGGCTGAACTGGTACTAACCTCCAACTATTTTCTCTTCAGAGGAAACTTTTTCCTCCAGACCAAAGGGACAGCGATGGGGAGCATTATGGATCCTAATTATGCTAACCTATATCTAGGAATGTTTCAAAATCAGGTGGTGCTGAATCTTAACCCTTTTTTCTCCAATATTCTCCTTTCAGAGATATTTGGATGACATTTTCGTGATCTATAAAGGCACCCAGGAAGAACTTTTGGAATTCCATGCTTACCACTAGGCTACCTGGGGCGGCAGGTAGCCTAGTGGTTAGAGCGTTGGGCCTGTAACTGAAAGGTTGCTGGATTGAATCCCTGAGCTGACAAGGTCAAAATCTGTTGTTCTGCCCCTGAAGAAGGCAGTTAACTGACTGTTCCCTGGTAGGCTGTTATTGTAAATAAGAATTTGTTCTTAATTAACTGACTTGCCTAGTTAAATAAAGGTTAAAAAAAATCTAAACTCTATGAACACCTTCACTATGACCTATGAAAAATCAGTTTTCTTGATGTGATGTTTATTAAGGACAAAACCTCCCTCTCTACAGACCTCTATAGGAAACCTACGGACAGGAATCCCCTCCATAGAGGTGACAGCTTTCATCCACGTCCACTTATTAAAAGTCTCCCTATAAGTCAATTCAGTCATATCAGAAGAATATGCAGATCTGATGCTTCTTATCAGAAACAGACCAAGGACCTCACACAAAGGTTTAAGGAAAGGGGGTACAAAGACAATTTGGTAAAACATGCCAATGATCGTTTTGAAGGACTAACACAGTTGGAAAGCCTTCAACCAAAAGTCCAAGAAAAAGCAGAACATATCCCATTATGCTTTTCCCACTACTCACCATTGGGGAAGGCATTTAAGGACATTATCAGGAATCACTGGTACATTATTGATACTGACCCACAATTGAAACCCATTTTTAAATATCCCCCGCATATGATTTTTAAAAGACCCCCAAACGTGTGTGATATTGTGGTTAAATCTGATTACCCACCAGAGAAAAGGGAAACTTTTTTTGGACAAGGCTCCGGAGGGTAATTACAAATGTGGCCAATGTGCTCAATGCAGCTTTACGTACAAATGCAACTCATTTACCAAACCCCACACATGACAAAGATTTAAGATCAAGGGCCTGATTACCTGCATGTCCACCAATGTTATTTACATCAATGTTATTTACGTTGAAATGTCCTTGTGGTCTGTCTTACATAGGGAAAACCCGTAGAAGCCTTATGACATGTATCAGTGAGCATCGCATCAATATACGGACTGGTGAGGCAATAGATCCAGTTGCTGCTCATTTTGTACAAGCTGGACATCCTATTAGTTCTCAGAGATACATTGGAATAGAAATGGACAAGAGGTCATGCAGGGGAGGGAACATTGAGATGAAACTTCTTCAAAGGGAATCTTTCTAGATCCACATTGTAACGTCTGCTTCCAAATCACACTCTCAAACACGTAGATCCCCTGAACGCAGCTCACTTTCCAGCCCACTTCCCAGCTCACACTCTCAAACACATAGATCCCCTGAATACAGCTCACTCTCCAGATCCCAATCACCTGAATTCTGATCACCTGCTCACACACCTGTATGTCATTATCACACACTATGTAGTTCAGTTCTTTGCACCCATCATTGTGAGGTATTGTTTGTTTTGTGATATACTTCTATTCGGTGTGCTGGGTTTCCCTGTAATTTACACCTGTGTATGAATGTATTTTTCTGCCTCACTAATGATGCCGTTTGCCTATTCCTTGACTGTACTTTAGCCTATCGGATTTCCTGTTAACCTATTGCCTGATCTCCCGGACGATGTTACTAGCCTTTTCCCTGCCTGTATTGTTGCCTTTTTGGACCCCCTGTGTATGACCTTCTGCCTGCCCCTGGACCCAGATACCTGCCTCCTCCTGTTGTTTTTTACAATAAACACCTGCTGCTCCCTGCGCTTGAAACCAGCTCTCTGTCTCCCATTGTGTTCATTACACACAGGCTCAACACACTTGGCCTTAATGAGGAGTTTGACTTGAAACTGTTTTTATAGTCTAAATTGTGTTTTTTTTATCCTAATTGTATGTGTATGTATATTACTGTAAATATTGATCACATTCCCTGTGTATAATCATGTATTTTGATACATTGAATGTTAATATTGGGAAACAATGTTATAAACTTTTTACCTCCTGTTTCAGGAAGTGATGTCACTGAGTACTGCCCCTATATATAGGACCTTCCACCCCCACCTTGGATATGGATGCCTGATGAAGACCTAAGGGTTGAAATGTTGTTGTAAATAAATATCACCTGGGAGCATGAGCAGCAGTGTGCAGCGGTTTCCTTTCTGTTTCCATGAGTTTGCCTACAACTCCAGCACCTGCTGAAAGTACCTGGATGTGCGTACGTTCTTCAGCTTTTGAAAATGTACAGGATGATAATCATTCCAACCAGGAATCATGTACTGGTTCATTTTGATTATGGTGTTAATCCTACACTGGAATGCCAGTTGTTTGATTGCTAATGGGCAAGAGCTCAAACAGTTTATTGAGGAGGTACTAGCCAAACCTGATGTTTTATGTCTTCAGGACACATGGCTCAAACCTAATCTAGATTTTGTATTACAAGGTTATGTTGCAGTCGGTAGAGATAGGATGGCAGGGGGAGGAGGAGGGCGTGCTACCTTTATAAAGTGGGGGATCCCATATAGGKGTGTGGGAGAGGGAGTGGAACAGGAGTATGTAGKGCTAGAGGTGKGGTKGGGRGGGGGGGGGGGGTTATGGTATTAGTGAACTCTTACAACCCGTGTAAAAGACTGGAGTTGCTGGCCCTTGGGAATGTAGAAGATCAAGATAGGAGACGGGTAATGTGGTGTGGGGATTTTAATGCTCATTGTGAGGGGGAGGGTTACGGACTGATGTAAACGGACAAGTGTTGGAGAAACTACTGGATGAGAAAGGGCTTGTGAGTTTTAATGACGGCCAAGGAACCAGCATTGACCCAGTAACTGGAAATGAATCTGCTCTGGATCTTACTTTGATTTCAAATTCAATGGCAGGCAGATGTAGTTGGGAGGTTTTGGAAGAATCTACAGTGGGTAGTGATCACTATCGTGTCCTGTGTACTATAGGGTTGAGGGAGGAAGAAGAATCAGTAGGAAATGGATTGAGGAGATGGATATTTGGGAAAGCGGAGTGGGTTCAGTTTCAGGAGTTGAGTGAACAGGAGTTGTCTCAGGTAGATCTTAATTCAGATATAGAAACAGCCAATGAGGGAATAAGAGGAGCAATAGTAGGGGCTGCAAGGCAGATGATTCCCATGGGTACAGGGGGGAGAAAGTGTAACGCAGTCCCTTGTTGAGTGAAGAGTGTAGAGAAGCAGTGAAGAGTAGGAAAAACGCTTTCAGAATGTTGAAAAAGTCCCATAATTACCAGCACCTGATTCATTATAAACAAGCACAAGCAGTAGGTAAGGAGAATCATTAGGATAGCTAAGAGGGAGTATTGGCGCCGGTTTTGTGAAAACATCGGCAGGACCACTCCTGTGGGAGAGTTATGGGGGATGATTAAGAGGATGAGTGGGGTCAGAAGAGATTGCAATCTCCCTGTGCTGATAAGTGGGGAGATAGCTGCGGTGAGAGATATGGAGAAGGCAGAGATGTTAGCCCAGGCATTTGAGAAGGTGCACAGCTCCAATAATCTGACAGAAGAGGGGCCGCGTGGGAGAGTGAGGGTCAGAGGAGAACATCCGGGGGTCCTGGATCAGAGAGAGATGGTGGGGGATACATTGAATGGCCCTTTTACTTTGGCTGAGATGAAGAGAGCATTAGCTAAAGCTGGGGTAACATCTCCTGGGAAAGTATTTGGCTTTTACACAGATCTCAGTGACACTGCAATGGGGAACGTATTGGGCTTTTACAATAAGGTGTGGTCGGAAGGGAAACTGCCTGGAACCTGGAAGCAGGCGGTAGTGGTGCCAATAAGGACACCTAGGAAAGACCCAACAAGTCCTTCAAGCTATAGGCCAATAGCGTTGACATCTCATGTACCCAAACTTATGGAAAGGATGATAACGGAAAGGCTGACTTACTTTCTGGAGATTAAGGACTAATGTAACCAGATCAAAGTGGGTTCAGGAAAGGCAGGGGAACGATCCTGCTTTGCTGCAGGAGGGACTGATGTCATTCATACGGAAGGGACAGGCAAATAAGGAGGTGGTGGTAGCCGTTTTCTTTGATGTAGAGAAGGCTTATGATATGATGGGGAAGGAAGGAAGGCTACTTATCAAGCTGGATAACATGGAGGTTGGATGAAGGGTTTTTAACTGGATAAAGGATTTTCTTTTTGGGCAATCAATACAAGTGAGGGTGGGGAGCTCTATTTCAGAAAGCTATGAGGTGGATAACGGTACCCCCCAGGGAAGTGTCATTAGTCCTTTGTTGTTCTCCATTATGATTGATGGTGTATTCTCTAAGGTAAGACCTGATATCTGTTTGCGGATAATGGAGCGCTGTGGAAGAGAGGGAGAAATACTACCCATACAGCCAGAAGAGTTCAAGAAGAGATTAGTGAAGTAGAGCAGTGGTCCCTGAGGTGGGGCTTCAAGTTTTCAGTTGAGAAAACACAGACTGTGTTTTTATGTAGAAGGAAGGATAGGGAGGAAATATACTTGAAGTTGGATGGAAGGAATCTGGAGAGGGTGGAAAGGTTTAGGTTCCTGGGGGTCTGGTTTGACACTCAAATGAAATGGGTGGAGCATATTAACAGAGTAGTTGTCAAAGGAAAGAAAATATTGAACGTGATGCGTTGCTTTTCAGGCATGGAGTGGGGGGCAGATAGAATGACGTTGAAAATGATATAGATACAGTTGAAGTGTCACGCCCTGACCATAGTTTGCTTTGTATGTTTCTATGTTTTCTTTGGTCAGGGTGTGATCTGAGTGGGCATTCTATGTTGTATGTCTAGTTTGTCTATTTCTATGTGTTTGGCCTGATATGGTTCTCAATCAGAGGCAGGTGTTAGTCATTGTCTCTGATTGGGAACCATATTTAGGTAGCCTGTTTTGTATTGTGGGTTGTGTTCCTGTTACTGTGTTCACTTTACGGGACTGTTTCGTCTTCGTTCGTTTATTCGTTATTTTGTTTGTTTCAAGTATTCCTATTAAAATGGATACTCACCACGCTGCATCTCGGTCCGACATTTCTTACTCCTCGTCAGAGGAGGACGAAGAATTCCGTTACATGAAGACAGAAGTTTACATACACTTAGGTTGGAGTCATTAAAACTCATTTTTCAACAACTCCACACATTTCTTGTTAAGAAACTATAGTTTTGCCAAGTTGGGTAGGACATCAACTTTGTGCATGACACAAGTCATTTTTCAAACAATTGTTTACAGATAGATTATTTTACTTATAATTCACTGTATCACAATTCCAGTGGGTCAAAAGTTTACATACACTAAGTTGACTGTGCCTTTAAACAGCTTGGAAAATTCCAGAAATTATCTCATGGCTTTAGAAGCTTCTGATAGGCTAATTGACATCATTTGAGTCAATTGGAGGTGTACTTGTGGATGTGTTGCAAGGCCTACCTTCAAACTCAGTGCCTCTTTGCTTGACATCATGGGGAATTCTTAAGAAATCAGCCAAGAAAGAATTGTAGACCTCCACAAGTCTGGTTCATCCTTGGGAGCAATTTCCAAACGCCTGAAGGTACCTCGTTCATCTGTACAAACAATAGTATGCAAGTATAACACCATGGGACCACGCAGTCGTCATACCGCTCAGGAAGGAGACGCGTTCTGTCTCCTACTGATGAACGTACTTTGATGTGAAAGTGCAAATCAATCCCAGAACAAAAGCAAAGGACCTTGTGAAGTTCTGGAGGAAACGGGCACAAAGTATCTATATCCACAGTAAAACGAGTCCTATATCGACATAACCTGAAAGGTCGCTTAGCAAGGAAGAAGCCACTGCTTCAAAACCGCCATAGAAATGCCAGACTACGGTTTGCAACTGCACATGGGACAAAGATCGTACTTTTGGAGAAATATCCTCTGGTCTGATTAAACAAAAATAGAACTGTTTGGCCGTAATGACCATCGTTATGTTTGGAGGAAAAGGGGGAGGCTTGCAAGCCGAAGAACACCATCCCAACCGTGAAGTACGGGTGGCAGCATCATGCTGTGGGGTGCTTTGCTGCAGGAGGGACTGGTGGACTTCACAAAAATAGATGGCATCATGAGGCAGGTAAATTAGGTGGATATATTGAAGCAACATCTCAAGACATCCGTCAGGAAGTTAAAGCTTGGTCGCAAATGGGTCTTCCAAATGGACAATGACCCCAAGCATACTTCCAAAGTTGTGGCAAAATGGCTTAAGGACAACAAAGTCAAGGTATTGGAGTGGCCATCACAAAGCCCTGACCTCAATCCCATAGAAAACTTGTGGGAAGAACTGAAAAAGCGTGTGCGAGCAAGGAGGCCTACAAACCTGACTCAGTTACACGCCAGCTCTGTCAGGAGGAATGGGCCAAAATTCACCCAACTTATTGTGGGAAGCTTGTGGAAGGCTACCTGAAACATTTGACCCAAGTTAAACAATTTAAAAACAATGCCACCAAATACTAATTGAGTATATGTAAACTTCTGACCCACTGCGAATGTGATGAAAGAAATAAAAGCTGAAATAAATAATTCTCTCTACTATTATTCTGACATTTCACATTCTTAAAATAATGTGGTGATCCTAACTAACTTAAGATAGGGAATGTTTACTAGGATTAAATGTCAGGAATTGTGAAAAACTGAGTTGAAATGTATATGGCTAACGTGTTTGTAAACTTCTGACTTCAACTGTACATTTATAGAGCTGTTAAGGTCATCAATGGATTATGGAAGTATAGCATATGGATCAGCAGCTCAGACATCTTTAAAAAAAGCTAGATGTAATCCAGGCCCAAGTCCTATGAATATGTCGTGGAGCACTCAGGACCTCCCTGGTGGCAGCGATGCAGGTAGAGTTGGGAGAGATGCCGCTAAATTTAAGAAGACAACAGCTAGCCATGACATATTGGGTAAATCTACAAGGACATAAGTTTACACATCCTACAAAAATGGTGCTCCTAGAGTGCTGGGAACATGACCAAATCTGAATACATGCTTTGGGTGGATAGACAATTGCATGGTGAGAGAGATGTTTTTTTTGGGAGGGAGTTTATCCCCTCTGTGGTTCTTCCTGATATCCCACCTTGGTGTCTTCCTCAACTAGTGTTAGATCTAGGGTTCCTTGAGAGGTTAAGAGATGTTGGGGAAGTAGTAGATTCAGTTGTAAGTTAACATTTAAGGACACAATACTATGCTTTCTTGAATATATTCACAGATGGAGCTAAGGACCCTATAACAGGGAGGACAGGAGCAGCTTTTAGTGTTCCTGAGTTTAAGGTGGCAGTGACGAAAAGAGCAACGGATCATTTATCTGTTCACACAATGGAGTTGTTGGTCATACTATTGGCTGCAGAGTGGGTGGAGGAGGTTGAGGCCAGACAGGGTAGTCATCTGCTCTGACTCCTGTGCAGCACTGACGAGCTTAAATTCATGTGTGTCTCAGAGCAGACAGGATGTATTGTACAAGGTTTTGCAGTGTTTGTATATGGTGAAACAGATGGAGAATTTGTGATGTTCCCTCTGGATACCAGCTCATGTGGGAGTAGAGGGGAATGAGGAAATGGATATTATTGCCAAGCAGGCTCTTAAACATCATGATGTTGAGATGGAATTGTCAATCAGTAAAGCATAAACCAAGGGATTAATAAGAACAGTGGTAAGAATAAGAGGCAAGAGTTTGGAAAACAGGGAGAGTAAGGGAAGACATCTGTATAACATCCAGGAAAAGGTGGTGGCAGGGAGGTCCTCAGGCCGAGAGAGAAGGGAGGAAAGTGTAGACACACAAGGCTGAGACTGGGACACACAAGGCTAAATAGTACATTGAAAGTGGTGGGGAAACATCCGACTGGGTGTTGTGATCATTGTCAAGAGAAGTTGGAGGCAGTGGAACATGTTCTATTTCAGTGCCAGAAATATGTGAGAGAAGGGGATCGATTGTTATTAGATTTGAGGAGTAATGGGGTTGAAGAGACAGGATTAAGTGAACTGCTGTGGAAATCTTCAGGGGATGTAGCATTTAATTATGTATTTCGTTTCCTTAAGGAGACGAGATTATTGGGTAGGATTTAGACCTTCACTGTCACTGGTCTACACTCCAGTCCAGTTGGTGGCGGTAATGCACCTTAAAGTTGGTTGCCAACCGCCATATAAAACTCACAGAAGAAGAAAGGCCCTGAAACAATACACGACTCCGGGAAGTATTTTGCTTGGCCAACAAAAAATCTGCTGGTAGGAGAAACGTGACATCTCAGCCCGCCTGCCTCGTTCTTCGTCAAGGTAGTTCAAAATCTGGCTAGCTAGCTAACCACTTAGCTAGTCGGTTTATTTATTTTAACAACAGATCGCACAAATGTGAAGAGTTTAAATGCAAGGCAACCAGCCAACTAAAAGTATTTGAATGAATGTTGCGGTCGATGTAGTTAACTACAACAGCTAGCTAGCTGCTAATGCGTATCCATTTGGTCCAACTTGCTGTTTCTTGTCAAGTTGATACAATGTGACACTGACTGACACCCTCTCAGATGTTACATTTTACATCACCCAGTCGTCGCGCACTAAATTGTGACATGCAGTGAGCAACGTTACAGAACATAGAAGTAACGTTGGAAACAAACGTATCCAGGACATAAATTATTCCCATAGCATCCCGGTTCCTACGTCTAACGCTAGCTAGCTCAGCCACAAAGTCAACATTGGCTATATCGTAATGGAAAAAAATAACTTTTGGGCCTTTAATAAAATTTTAGTGTTAGTCATAAAGTTAACATTGTGGTTAAGGTTTGTTTTAACATTTTAAGAAGATAAATTGTAGAAATAGGCAGGGTTTATTAATGGTTGAGCGCAGTGGCGCAGTTAAGCTAAACCAAGAGAGCTAAGGCACCTTTACATGTCGCCGTGTCAAACTTGTTTTTCGGGTAGTCAAATTCTCAAAGAAAAATCTCTGCATGCAGAGCAATGTGTGTTCTTAGCTTATTTTTGCATTTGCTTGTCTGCATTATTCTCCGGGGAAGCAACAGTGGTTAAAAATAAGTGGCAAGAGTTGTGGAACAGGGGAGAGTAAGGGAAGATCTGTATAACATCCAGGAAAAGGTGGGGGCAGGAAGGTCCTCAGGCGGAGAGAGACGGGAGGACAGTGTAGTCACACAAGGCTAAATAGTACATTGAAAGTGGTGGGGAAACGTCCGATTGGGCTCCAGAGTGACACAGCGGTCTAAGGCACTGCATCTCAGTGCACTCAGCAGGCAATATTAACCAGGTGAAATTGTCACTTCTCTTGCGTTCATTGCACGCAGAGTCAATGTATATGCAACAGTTTGGGCTGCCTAATTTGCCAGAATTTTACGTAATTATGACATAACATTGAAGGTTGTGCAATGTAACAGCAATATTTAGACTTATGGATGCCACCCGTTAGATAAAATACTGAACGGTTCCTTATTTCACTGAAAGAATCTTGTTTTCGAGATGTTTTCGAGATGACGTCTTGTTTTCGAGATGATAGTTTCCAGATTCGACCATATTAATGACCTAAGGCTCGTATTTCTGTGTGTTACTATGTTATAACTAAGTCTATGATTTGATAGAGCAGTCTGACAGCGATGGTAGGCAGCAGCAGGCTCGTAAGCATTCATTCAAACAGCACTTTCGTGCGTTTTGCCAGCAGCTCTTCGTTGTGCTTCAAGCATTGAGCTGTTTATGACTTCAAGCCTATCAACTCCCGAGATTAGGCTAGTGTAACTGATGTGCGCGCTAATAGCGTTTCAAACATCACTCGCTCTGAGACTTGGAGTAGTTGTTCCCCTTGCTCTGCATGGGTAACGATGCTTCGAGGGTGGCTGTTGTCGATGTGTTCCTGGTTCGAGCCCAGGTAGGAGAGGGACGGAAGCTATACTGTTACACTGGCAATACTAAAGTGCCTATAAGAACATCCAATAGTCAAAGGTATATGAAATACAAATGGTATAGAGAGAAATAGTCCTATAATTCCTATAATAACTACAACCTAAAACTTCTTACCTGGGAATATTGAAGACTCATGTTAAAAGGAACCACCAGCTATGTTATGTTATGTTCTCATGTTCTGAGCAAGGAACTTAAACGTTAGCTTTTTTACATGACACATATTGCACTTTTACTTTCTTCTCAAACACTTTGTTTTTGCATTATTTAAACCAAATTGAACATGTTTCATTATTTATTTGAGGCTAAATTGATTTTATTGATGTATTATATTAAGTTAAAATAAGTGTTCATTCAGTATTGTTGTAATTGTCATTATTACTAAAAAAATAAAAAAAATAGTCCGATTTAATTGGTATCGGCATTTTTGGTCCTCCAATAATCGGTATCGGCGCTGAAAAATCATAATCGGTCGACCTCTAATCAACCTATTTCTTTCACTTACTTTCACTTAGCTAGCTAACTATATAGCTAAGTGTCATCTAAAATAACCCTAATTTATATGATAGTTCTTATTTGATTAATGGTGGTCGGACACATCTATGTGAAGCTAGCCACAATAGTGTGGCCTAATTCTACTATTTGTATTCATTTGCATCACTGTCAATGACATACTTTTATTTTGAAGACAGACCGCAAATTCCACTATTGTGCCTAATCCTTATTGTGCCAAGCTTCACAACACACAACCTGGTCAACAGGGTTAAGTAGCTGGTTAGCTATTTATTTTCATGAACTGAAGTTCAATTTCAATAGGCGAACAACAAGTGGCTACCTAGCTAATACTTACAAGTATTCCTAAATCATTGCTAAGAGTAATGAAAATGACTGCAGTTTTTATTGGTCATTGTTTTCAGGCTGGTTGTATTGGTACTAGCTAGGTAGCAAGCTAAAGCTAGCTACCCCAGAAGTTGCGGTCAAACAAATTATGCTTTATTACCAACAATGTATTGTAAACAAATCGTTCGTGGCCGGTGTTTGCTTGTTTGCTGACTTTTTTGTACAGCCTTGACAGTGCTACTGTATCGTTTTTGACATGCAAAGACCCAAACGGCGTTCCATATTATGTATGTTGTGAAGCTCATAGCAGTGACGCTATTACCGTGTAACTCCGGTAGGTTAACATCGGAAAAATAGTGCACTTGGTAGTGTTAACCGGTGCTCGACCAGTCGGCGGAAGCCAACATCACCCACGACAGAGAACGGTTGATTGTCTTGGCTTTAATGGATTTCGCCTTTGAGTTGTCTCGCTGAAATTTTGTTAATCTTTCAAATCATTGCTTGACTTGTTGAATGCTCGATCCACATAGCAGACATTGAGTGCTGTGTTGCATGTGGCGTCATGAGTCATGTGCATACCTATATAATGTAGGTACGTCGCCTTTGACTTCTGGTTTGCACATCTGCGTTAAACTGTTTTTTATTGCGTGCTCAGTCCCCTCCTGTACTTCCTGTTTGCTCATGACTGCATGGCCAGGCATGATTCCAACACCATCAAGTTTGCCGATGACACAACAGTGGTAGGCCTGATCACAGGCAACGATGAGACAGCTTATAGGGAGGAGGTCAAATACTTGGCCGTGTGGTGCCAGGACAACAACCTCTCCCTCAACGTGATCAAGACACAGGCGATGATTATGGACTACAGGAAAAGGAGGACCAAGCATGTACCCCTTCACATCGATGGGGCTGTAGTGGAGTAGGTTGAGAGCTTCACGTTCCTTGGTGTCCACATCACCAACAAACTATCATGGTCCAAACATACCAAGACAGTCGTGAAGAGGGCACGACAAATCCTATTTCCCCTCAGGAGACTGAAAAGATTTGGCATGGGTCTTCAGATCCTCAAAAGGCTCTACAGCTGCACCATCGAGAGCATCCTGACTGATTGCATCACTGCCTGGTATGGCAACTGCTCAGCCTCCGACCGCAAGGCGCAACAGTGGGTAGTGTGTATGGCCCAGTACATCACTGTGGCCCATCTTCCTGCCATCCAGGACCTCTATACCAGGCGGTGTCAAAGGAAGGCCCGAAAAATGGTCAAATACTCCAGCCACCCTAGTCATAGACTGTTCTCTCTGCTGCCGCACGGCAAGCAGTATTGGAGTGACAAGTCTTGGTCCAAAAGGCTTCTTAACAGCTTCTACCCCCCCAAGTCATAAGACTCTTGAACAGCTAATCAAATGGCTACCCAGACCCCTCTTTTACGTGGCTGCTAATCTGTGTATTATCTATGCATAGTCATTTTAACTCTACCTACATGTACATATTACTTAAATTAACTAACCGGTGCCCCCGTACATTGACTCTGTACTGGTACCTCCTGTATATAGTCCCGCTATTGTTATTTTACTGCTGCTGTTTTATTTACTTTTATTTTCTATTTGTTTTTTTATTTTTTACTTAACCAACAATGCAGTTTTAGAATAAAGAAGTGTTAAGGGCTTGTAAGTAAGCATTTCACTGTAAGGTCTACTACACCTGTTGTATTCGGCGCATGTGGCAAATAAAGTTTGATTTGATAAAAGAGGCACAGCACACCAACATCAACCTCATTCCAACTGTAAAGAATGGTGGAGGTAGCCTCATGGTTTGGGGCTGCCTCAAGGCCAGGACAGCTTTCTATCAGATGGAAAAATGAATTCCCAAGTCAATCAAGACAATTGCAGGAGAATGTAAGGCTATCTGTGCGCCAATTGAAGCCCAACAGAAGTTGGGTGATGCAACAGCACAATGACCCAAAACACAGTAAATCAACAACAGAATGACTTCGACAGAATAAAAAACGAGATCTGGAGTGGCCCAGTCAGAGGCCTGACCTCAACCCGATTGAGACGCTGTGGCATGACCTCGAGTGATTCACACCAGACATCCCAAGAATATTGCTGAACTGAAACTGTTTTGCAAAAATTCCTCCTGACCGTTGTGCAGGTCCGATCCGCAACTACAGAAAACGTTTGGTTGAGGTTATTGCTGCCAAAGGAGGGTCAAACAGTTATTAAATCCAAGGGTTCACATACTTTTCCCACCCTGCACTGTAAATGTTTACCTTGTGTGTTCAATAAAGACATGAAAATGGTTTATTCGTTTAAGCAGACTTTTTGTCTACTGTTGTGACTTCTTTGCAGAAATCCAGGTAATTCCAAAGGGTTCACATACTTTTTCTTGCCACTGTAACTGTTCACCCAATTCTTAACCCTGTCGTCTGTCGAATGCTCAGTCTGCTATGCGTGCATCTGTTCGCCCAACAACCTTGGTAAAGATTCCGCTCAACCAATAACTGCTGATGACACTATGCCGATTAGCTTGGATAGCCTCTCTGACTTTAAATCTCATATGGGGTGTTGCACTTAACCTTTATACGATAGGCATTTGGGTATGAGATACTAACCCTGAAATTGGTCTCTGAAACGTGGTTAAATTAATTTAGTTCAGATTATGCCATTGAACTAAATGGTTAGAACATCTTTAGGTGCGACAGGTAAAGAAAGGTGGTGGAGTGGCCATTCATGTTACATTTAAATTTTGTGGTGACTCAATCTCTTAAAGCTGAAATATGTCACTTTTTGGTCGAATCAACCAAATTCAGATAGAAATGTTATAGATCTGTCATTCTCATTGAAAGCGAGTTTAAGAAGCGCTAGATTTGTTCTGTGTGCACCATTTCTATGCTTACCGTTCTTAAGTTTTGTGTTTGCGTCTTTTACTTTCAGTGTTGTACGCCAGCTTCAACCAGCTGAAAATAAATATTTTGGTTATGGGAAAATATATTTCAGAGGTTTAATGGTACAATGATTCTCTACACCCCTTAAACTCAACTCTGGAAATTTTTAAGCCAGTTCCACTGCATTGTTCCCCTCTAATCAGGGACTGCTTTAAACCTGGGACACTAGGTGTGTGCAATTAGTTATTAGGTAGAACAGAAAACCAGCAGGCTCCGGACCGTGGGGTAAGAGATGAGTACCGCTGCTCTACACTATAGTTGCTTGTTTTGTCACAATCTGAAATTGGGTGAACTATTAGAATTTTAGCAACTGGGAAATGGCGGAGCCATTTCTGCATAGTGCATATTTTTGATATTTCTGTTACGAAGCAATTTGAGCATTTGTTTACTGGAAGTACATTTATTTGTTGCGTGTGTCTATCTCCCTCCTGCCATGGTGGATGAAGTTTAGAACTTTATCTGATATACTAGTCCCTTTAATGGTTTCTTAACTGGTCATTCTGGGTGATTTAAAATATTGATTAGTTATCACCAGCCTCAGATCATTTAAAGAGTACCTGTATTGATTTGAACTTAAAAGGATACTTCAGAATTTGGCAATTAAGCCCTTTGTCTACTTCCCTAGAGTCAGATGAACTTGTGGATACTATTTGCATGTCTCTGTGTCCAGTATGAAGGAAGTTAGAGGTAGTTTCGAGAGCCAATGCTAACTAGCGTTAGCACAATTAATGGAATTCTATGGGTATCTGCTAGCAGAAACAATGGTTTTAATCAAATCAATTATTGTAGTAGCAGCTAGGCTAGTCCGTGCGCAAGATTAGAGTAGGCCTAATAAAAAATATTTACGGAAGAAGCCTTTGACTCTACTGAACTGCCACCGTAGGCCTATACAGGTGCCACCTGTATAGGTGGCACCTGTATAGGTGCCACCTTCCGGAGACACCTGAAACCCCACCTCTTTAAGGAATACCTAGGATAGGATAAAGTAATCCTTCTAACCCCCCCCCCCCCTTAAAAGAGTTAGATGCACTATTGTAAAGTGGTTGTTCCACTGGATATCATAAGGTGAATGCACCAATTTGTAAGTCGCTCTGGATAAGAGCGTCTGCTAAATGACTTAAATGTAAATGTAATACAGCACAGCTATTGGTAAGGAAGCACACAAAGTTTTGGATTAGAAAGAGAGCAGGCCGGGGCGCAGGCTTAGAATATCCATGATGTATTTATTGGAGTTAATGACCTCACAATAAGCCAGATTTGAGTAACTTACATTGTGGTGCTGAAACTTGAAGCAGCAGCTGCGGCAAAATCAATTGCAAATGGACAATTATGCCCAAGTCGAGTGGGCATAATTAATTTCAGCCATCTATATTTTAATTAGACTTCACTTACAAGGGCTTTGTGTTGGAGCTTATTTTTCCCTATTTAAGAAATAAGAGGTAGGCCTACCTGTTTGACAGACAAAATTAGGCTATATGGTGGTATAGACAAGATGGTGCCGACAGACATGGCAGCTCTGCTTCTAGCTCTTTGCAGTGTATATATCTATTTTTTGTGTTATTTCTTACGTTATTAGCCCAGAATGTTTAGTGTTATTACATACAGCTGGAATTAACTTTTGGATATCAGAGTGGCGGTAACTCACCAGCATTACGACCAGAAATACGACTTTCCCGAATTGGATCCTTTGTTCTTACCCCCCAGGGCAATTGAACTTATCCCAGAGGCTGCTCCAAGACGCTGCCGCCGGAGAAAGAGGTATTCGGAATGGACTTCTAGTCCGACTGAGGTGTGCTCACCATCCACCGCTTCCGAGTATATGACTCGCTAATGTTCAGTCTCTGGACAATAAAGTAGACGAGCTCAGGGCGAGGATCTCCTTCCAGAGAGACATCAGGGACTGTAACATACTCTGTTTCACAGAATCATGACTCCCTCCGGATATACTGTCCCCGTCCATACAGCCATCTGGGTTCTCAGTACATTGCACAGACAGGAATAAAGAACTCAGTATATACATATGAAGAATGAAGGCGGGGGTGTATGTTTCATGATTAACTACTCATGGTGGGATTGTGATAACATACAGAAACTCAAGTCCTTTTGTTCACCCGACCTAGAATACCTCACAATCAAATGCCGACCGTATTACCTCCCAAGAGAATTCTCTTCAGTTATAGTCACAGCCGTGTATATTCCCCCTCAAGCCGATACCACAATGTCCCTCAAGCTACACTGGACTTTGTGCATACTGGAAACCACATCTTGAGGCCACATTTATTGTAGTTGGGGATTTTAACAAAGCATATTTGAGGAAAACCCCAGCAAAGTTCTATTAACACATTGACTGTAGTACTTGCGCTGCTAAAACGCTCGATTACTGCTACTCCCCCTTTCGTGATGTCTACAAGGCCCTCCCTATGGCAAATCAGATCGCGACTCCATTTTGCTCCTCCCTTCCTATAGGCAGATACTCAAACAGGAAGTACCCGTGCTAAGGTCTACTCAACGCTGGTCTGACCAATTGGAATCCATGCTCCAAGATTGTTTTGATCACGTGGACTGGTATATGTTCCGGGTAGCCTCCTAAGAATAACATTGACATATACATGGACATGGTGACTGAGTTCATCGGGAAGTGTATAGGCAATGTTGTTACCACTGTGACTATTAAAACATACCCAAACCGGAAACTGTGGATAGACGGCAGTATTCGCGCAAAACTGAAAGTGCGAACCACTGCATTTAACCATGGCAAGGTGACTGGGAATATTTGTTGAATACAAACAGTGTAGTTATTCCCTATGTAAGGCAATCAATCAAACAAGCAAAGCGTCAGTATAGAGACAAAGTGGAGTCGCAATCCAACGGCTCAGACATGTGGCAGGGTCTACAGATAATCACAGATTACAAAGGGAAATCCAGCCACGTCGCAGACATTTTAAGTGAGTTAACCCTCGCAAGGCTGCCAGCCCAGACGGTATCCCTAGCCGCGTCCTCAGAGCATGTGCAGACCAGCTGGCTGGAGTGTTTATGGACATATTCAATCTCTCCCTATCCCAGTCTGCTGTCCCCACATGCTTCAAGATGTCCACCATTGTTCCTGTACCCAAGAAAGCAAATGTAACAGACCTCAAAGACTATCGCCCCGTAGCACTCACTTCTGTCATCATGAAGTGCTTTGAGAGGCTAGTTAAGGATCTTATCACCTACCTTACCTGACACCCTAGGCCCACTTCAATTTGCATACTGCCCCAATAGATCCACAGAATGCAATCAACATTGCACTGCACGCTGCCCTATCCCATCTGGACAAGAGGAATACCTATGTAAGAATGCTATTCATTAACTATAGCTCAGCCTTCAGTGCCATAGTACCCTCCAAGCTCATCATTAAGCTTGGGGCCTTGGGTCTGAACCCTGCCCTGTGCAATTGGGTCCTGGACTTCCTGGCAGGCCGCCCCCAGGTGGTGAAGGTAGGAAACAACACATCCACTTCACTGATCCTCAACACGGGCCCCACAAGTGGGCCTGCTCAGCCGCCTCCTGTACTCCCTGTTCACCCATGATTGCGTGGCAACGCAGGCCTCCAACTCAATCATCAAGTTTGCAGACGACACAACGGTGGTAGGTCTGATTACCAACAATGATGAGACAGCCTACAGGGAGGAGGTGAGGGCCCTGGCGGAGTGGTGCCTGAAAAATAACCTCTCCCTCAATGTCAACAAAATGAAAGAGCTGATCTTGAACTTCAGGAAACAGCAGAGGGAGCACACCCCTATCCACATCGGCGGGACCGCTGTTGAGAAGGTGAAAAGCTTCAAGTTCCTCGACGTACACATCACTGACAATCTGAAATGGTCCACCCACACAGACAGTGTGGTGTAGTAGACACAACAGCGCCTCTTCAACATCAGAGGGCTGAAGAAATTGGCTTTGCCATTAAGACCCTCACAAACTTCTACAGATGCACAATTGATCGTCCTGTCGGGCTGTATCACCGCCTGGTGCGGCAACTGCACAGCCCGCAAACGCAGGGCTCTCCAGGAGGGGGTGCGGTCTGCCCGACACATCACCGGGGGCACACTGCCTGCCCTCCAGGACATCTACAGCACCCGACGTCACAGGAAGGCCATAAAGATCAAGGACATCAACCACCCGAGCCTCTTTCTGTTCACCCCACTACCATCCAGAAGGCCAGGTCAGTACAGGTGAATCAAAGCTGGGACCGAGAGACTGAAAAACAGCTTCTATCTCAAGGCCATTTGACTGTTAAATGGTCATCACTAGCCAGTTACCACCCGGTTACTCAACCCTCCATCTTAGAGGCTGCTGCCATATATACATAGACATAGAATCACTGGTCACTTTAATAATGTTTACGTACTGCTTTACTAATTTCATATGTATATACTGTATTCTATTCTACTGTATTTTAGTCAATGCCACTCCAACATTGCTCGTCCTAATATTTTATATATTTTTCAATTCCATTCTTTTACTTTATATTTGTGTGTATTGTTGTGAATTGTTAGATACTACTGCATTGTTGGAGCTAGGAACACAAGCATGTCGCTACACCCGCAATAAAATGTGCTAAATATGTGTATGTGACCAATAAAATTTGATTTGATATCCATAGATTTGTCAGTCAATTCCTCCACCCACCCTGCACTCTTCCAATAGCCTAACTCCATGTCAGTGAAGGGCTGTTAAGTTAAACCTTGAATGGAGGGGGTATGAGAGGCTATGCCATGGATTATTCTTTAAATTCTTCAAGCTTTGTTAAGTTGGTTGTTGAACATTGCTAGACAGCCATTTTCAAGTCTTGCCATAGATTTTCAAGCAGATTTAAGTCAAAACTTTAACTAGGCAACTCAGGAACGTTCAATGTCGTCTTGGTAAGCAACTCGTGTGTTTTACGTTATAGTCCAGCTGAAAGGTGAATTTGTCTTCCAGTGTCTGTTGGAAAGCAGACTGAAAACGGTTTTCTCCTAGGATTTTGTATGTGCATAGCTCTGTTCCGTTTATTCCCCCCCCCCCCCCCCCCAAAAAAACTCCCTAATCCTTGCCGATGACAAACATACCCATATGCAGCCACAACCATGCTTGAAAATATGAAGAGGTGTACTCAGTGTTGTGTTGCATTTGCCCCAAACATAACATTCATTTCTTTGCCACAGTTTTTGCAGTTTTACTTTTGTGCCTAAGCAAGATGCATGTTTTGGAATATTTTTATTCTGTTCAGGCTTCTTTCTTTTCACTCTCATTTAGGTTAGTATTGTGGCGTAACTACAATGTTGATCCATCCTCAGTTCTCTTGTAACAGCCATTAAACTCTGTAACTGTTTTAAAATTACTATTGGCCTCATGGTGAAATCCTTGAGCGGTTTCCTTCCTCTCCGTCAACTGTGTTAGGAAGGACACTTGTATCTTTGTAGTGACTGGGTGTATTGATACATTATCCAAAGTGTAATTAATAACTTTACCATGCTCAAAGGGATATTCAATGTCTGCTTGTTTGTTCAAGCATGGGGGTGGCATATTTTCGGACAACTCAGAACATTGGACACCGCGTTCAGCCAAGGGTTTGCAACATCCTAAATTGTTAGAAAATAGAAGAAAAAAAATCATAAAGAAAGTACTCATATTTGTACTGTTTTTTCCCCCCCACCTTCTTGCCATTTAAAGCTAGTTTTAAGGAGGAAAATGATTTAGGCCTAACTACTTACAAAAAGTATGCTTCTGATGAAGAGCTACAAAATAATGTAAATAGCCCTTTTGTTCTTAACTGATTTGCCTAGTTAAATAAAGGTTACATTTTCATTTAAATGTTTTTAAATAAAATGAACTATTTTACATTCCCTGCAACCAACCATAAATGTTTCCATGGCCAAATATTCCCAGATTTTCCTAAAACAGCCACACGTGGTCTCTCATTTCTCCATAATCAAATTTTGCACAAGGCAAAAGAGTAGGCTCGGTGCGCATTAATTGCTCGTTCGGTGCAGCAGACTGCAGGGGTGTAGTGTTGCCAGGGCGTCCTATCAGCCACGGTGTGTGTTTCATTGACCTCTTTACTGCATCTATCCTTATTGTAAGGTTCCAAACGTTGCACTGACTTCATATAGCATATAATTGATTGACTTCCACAGAGAGCTTGTATTATATGTGCAAATAGTTTGTGATGGGAAGAGGTACATGACACATGCCAAATTGCCTGGGGTGGTGACACTATATGCACTATAGCAAATTAGCTAACGATTTTGGCATATTGATCAGACAACTTGCATTATCATCCAGTTTGAGTTTGGTAGCTCTGTTGTCAGCTCCATATTGCGCTCTAGTAGAAGTGGCTCCTTGATATATCAAGGGTCAGCTGAGCTCACCACACACCTCCCTAACTCATGCCTTTGTGTGTATTTCCAGGCTCACCACCACCATGGATGACCTCACCCAAGCTCTCTCGGCCAGCTTCGCCGTCTCGAAGGAGGCCAACAGCACAGCGGCCCCCCACCCACGGATGGCCCAGTACAAGACCAAGTTCAGCGTTTTGGAGCAAAGCGAGCGACGGCGGCGCTTTCTAGATCTGCAGAAAACGTTAGTTCCCTAACCAATTACAGGCCAAGTCCATACACAACTTGGCCTACTAGCCCCTAACCCCTAGGAACTTCATATGGTTGTGGGCAGCTCCATCCTGCCCTCTAATAGGCTATGTGGTTTTCAACGGATGGCTTATTGCTAGCTGCTAATGAATATATCTGACTGAAGCCCTGTAGCTGTAAGCCTGCACATCCATATCAGACTCATTACATAAGGTCAGACAGTTTAAAGGTCATTTATATCTGGACGAGTCGGAAAAGGTAGCCCTTACCTGGACACTGATAAGCTTCTAAATTGGAATGCATTGGCTGTACAGTAACATGCTATACATGACATCAGAGCTCAGAGTCTCCGCTTCACAAATCTGTATGGGTTTTGACTGACAGCCGTTCTAAATTTGAGCTCCGCACACGACAAGAAGTTGCCCCCATCCCTCCAGCTAATTGGGCAAATTTTGCAAATGTTTTGTTTAGGGATGCACCGATATGAGATTTTTGGTTGATACCGATATGAGATTTTCCTTGCCAAATAAAACGATACCGATAACCGATTTCTTTTGAAATTTTAGCGGCCTTTTAAGCATTCTAGTACAGTTAAATAGTTAACACACACACACACTGACCAAAAAGTTGTTTTGTTGGCATTTACATATCTCACCATTAGCAGTAAAACATAATCAAAACCTATTTCTTTCACTTACTTGCTGTGCTGTTTCGTTGTTCATTTGATCAGTCTCAACCAGGATTTCATCATACATGTCAAGCAGTGAAGTTTCAGCTCTGTCCGTGGCCTCTCTTCCTCGGTGCGCACTATCAGTGTGTCCGTTTCCATCTCCAGCTGTGTCTGTAACATTTCACATAAACCCTGTTTCTTGTCTGCATCAAAGTAGCGGTCTTTGTACCTAGCATCGAGCATGGTGGCGAGGCTCAGAGAGAATGCCACGAATCGCTTGTTCACAGCCTCTAGTAGAGTACTTTTCCAAGTTAACCCCACGGTCTGTGTTGGTATTTTTGTTGAGCAGGCGTTTCAATGCCATTACAGAGGGTATCACGTCTGCTGCAGACACAGTTGAGCTTAGTTCTCGAGTCAGTTGTTTGAATGGAGCTAGGAGTTTTGAAGATTCACACATGTTCTCAAATGCCATTGAACTGGCAGCAGTGGTATGAGAACCAGCACATTCTTGAGCATGCAATCCGGCTTTCCTCAGTACGAAATCCTCGTCGACCCACTGTGCTGCGAGACTCCGCATGCTCATGGGGCTGACATCGCAGGTCAAATGTCAGCCGTGAAGCTAATAGCAGTGACGCCCATAGCAAAAAGTACATGGATGTGAGTGTCAACAATACTGTGTAACTCCAGCAGGGCAACATCTGAAAAATGGTGCCTACTTGGTAGTGTGTACCGGTGCTCGACCAGTCGGCGAAAGCAAACATCATCCACGACAGAGAACGGTTGATTGTCAAGGGCAATGAATTCCATTATCTTGGCATTAATGGATTTCGCCTTTGAGTTGTCTCGCTGAAATGTCATTACTCTTTCAAATGACTGCTCGATCCACACAGCAGACATTGTGGGCTAGGTTAGGAATGCTGTGTTGCACGTGTAGCGCTATATTTTTCGTGTTTAAATTTTTTATTTTTTTTAAATTTATTTTAAACATAAAAAATATATATATATATAATTAAAAAATAATAATAATAATTTTATATCGTGCATCCCTAATTTTGTTGTCTGGGTGAGCAGACACATGCACATTTGTGGCCTGCTGGAGGTCATTTTGCAGGGCTCTGGCAGTGCTCCTCCTTGCACAAAGGCGGAGGTAGCGGTCCTGCTGCTGGGTTGTTGCCGTCCTACGGCCTCCTCCACGTCTCCTGATGTACTGGCCTGTCTCCTGGTAGCGCCTCCATGCTCTGGACACTACGCTGACAGACACAGCAAACCTTCTTGCCACAGCTCGCATTGATGTGCCATCCTGGATGAGCTGCACTACCTGAGCCACTTGTGTGGGTTGTAGACTCCGTCTCATGCTACCACTAGAGTGAAAGCACCGCCAGCATTCAAAAGTGACCAAAACATCAGCCAGGAAGCATAGGAACTGAGAAGTGGTCTGTGGTCACCACCTGCAGAACCACTCCTTTATTGGGGGTGTCTTGCTAATTGCCTATAATTTCCAACTTTTGTCTATTCCATTTGCACAACAGCGTGTGACATTTTTGTCAATCAGTGTTGCTTCCTAAGTGGACAGTTTGATTTCACAGAAGTGTGATTGACTTGGAGTTACATTGTGTTGTTTAAGTGTTCCCTTTATTTTTTTGAGCAGTGTATTATTCCACCATTATTTAACCAGGTAGGCCAGTTGAGAACAAGTTCTCATTTACAACTGCGACCTGGCCAAGATAAAGCAAAGCAGTGCGACAAAAACAACAGAGACACACATAAACAAACATACAGTCAATAACACAATMGAAAAATGTGTATACAGTGTGTGCAAATGAAGTAAGGAGGTAAGGCAATAAATAGGCCAATAGTGGCAAAGTAATTACAATTTAGCAATTAACACTAGAGTGATAGATGTGCAGAAKAGGATGTGCAAGTAAAAATACTGGTGTGCAAAAGAGCAGAAAAACAAAAACAAATATGGGGATGAGGTAGGTAGTTGGATGGGCTATTTACAGATGGGCTGTGTACAGCTGCAGCGATCGGTAAGCTGCTCTGACAGCTGACACTTAAAGTTAGTGAGGGAGATATGTCTCTAACTTCAGTGATAAAAAAAAGAAAAAAAAGATTCAATTCGTTCTAGTCATTGGCAGCAGAGAACTGGAAGGAAAGGTGGCCAAAGGAGGTGTTGGCTTTGGGGGATGACCAGTGAAATATACCTGCTGGAGCGTGTGCTACGGGTGGGTGTTGCGATGGTGACTAGTGAGCTGAGATAAGGCGGAGCTTTAGACTTATAAGATGACCTGGAGCCAGTGGGTTTGGCGACGGATATGAAGCGAGGACCAGCCAACAAGACCATACAGGTCCCAATGGTGGGTAGTATATGGGGCTTTGGTGACAAAACTGATGGCACTGTGATAGACTGCATCCAATTTGCTGAGTTGTGTTGGAGGCTATTTTGTAAACGACATCGCAGAGGTCAAGGATCGGTAGGATAGTCAGTTTTAAGAGGGTATGTTTGGCAGCACGAGTGTCATATTATGGCATGAACAGCTCTGTAAGACAAATAAGTAATTCCGGTAAATTTCAAGAACTTTGAAAGTTTCTTCAAGTGCAGTYGCAAAAACCATCAAGCGCGAAGATTAAACTGGCTCTCATGAGGACCGCCACAGGAAAAGAAGACCCAGAGTTCTCTGTTGCAGAGGATAAATTCATTAGCGTTACCAGCCTCTCAAATTGCAGCCCAAATAAATGCTTCATAGAGTTCATGTAACAGACACATCTCAACATCAACTGTTCAGAGGAGGCTGCGTGAATCAGGCTTTCATGGTTGAATTTCTGCAAAGAAACCACTACTAAAGGACACCAATAAGAAGAAGAGACTTGCTTGGGCCGAGAAACACGAGCAATGGACATTAGACCGGTGGAAAATGTCCTTTGGTCTGATGAGTTCAAAWAAAAAAAWWAAWAATAATAATAATAATTGGTTCCAACCACTGTGTCTTTGTGAGACACAGAGTAGGTGAACGGATTATCTTCGCATGTGTGGTTCCCCCCGTGAAGCATGGAGGAGGAGGTGTGATGTTGTAGGGGTGCTTTGCTGGTGACACTGTCTGTGATTTATTTAGAATTCAAGGCACACTTAACCAGTATGGCAACAGCAGCATTCTGAAGCGATACGCCATCCCATCTGGTTTACGCTTAGAGGGACTATAATTTGTTTTTTAACAGGACAATAACCCAACACACCTCCAGGCTGTGTAAGGGCTATTTGACCAAGAAAGATTGTGATGAAGTCCTGCATCAGATTACCTGTCCTCCACAATCCCCCTACCTCAACCCAATTGAGATGGTTTGTGTTAGCATCTGAGGTTATTCATCAATAACACAGACCCCAAAGCAAATCAGGGGAACAAAATGTATTTGAGCAGGACAAATCATAGGTGCTATGCTGAAAAGTAGACGTTCAGTCTTCCCTTCAGTTTTTCTCCACAGAACAAAGGACAGGATGCCACTTATAACCCCCCCACCCTAGCCTGGGGCTGGCCAATCAGAAGTCGTTGCAGGACAACATGGCCAAATAACAAGTATCTAACTCCAGACTCAATGTACAGACCATTGAGAACGTGGCCCACGTAGCTCTGAGTTCATGACTGACATCCCACAGATCTTAAACAGATGTTGAACTGAAAACCAACTCCTATTGATCGTTAATCCTTGTCCTCTCGTCCCCTGCGTTGTGTATTTATCTTCAAAATATTCTTATATTTGGGATAAGTTGGACCGCAGAGTGAAGGAAAAGCACGTAACAAGTGCTCAGCATATGTGGGAACTCCTTCAAGACTTGGAAAAGCATTCCAACCCTACCTTGTCACAACACAACTGATTGGCTCAAACGCATTAAGAAGGAAAGAAATTCCACAAATTAACTTTTAACAAGGTACACCTGTTAATTGAAATGGATTCCAGGTGACCACCTCATGAAGGTTGAGAGAATGCCAAGAGTGTGCAAAGAATTGCTACTTTGAAGAATCTCACATTATAAAATATTTTGATTTAATTTTTTTTGCTTACCACATGATTCTATATGTGTTATTTCATAGTTTTGATGTCTTCACTATTCTACAATGTAGAAAATAGTACAAATAAAGAAAAACCCTTGAATGAGTAGGTTTGTCCAAACTTTTGACTCGTACTGTATGTAATATTTCAGTTTTTTGAATTTGTATAAACATTTCTAATAACCCGTTTTTGCTTTGTCATTATGGGGATGTTGTGTGTAGATTTGAGGGGGGGGAACAATTTAATCCATTTTTGAATAAGGCTGTAACGTAACAAAATGTGGAATAAAGTCAAGGGGTCTGAATATTTTCAGAATTAACTATCTGATTGACATTGCGGTTGCATAAGGGCTCGAAATTAAGGGTGTCCCGCAAACAAATTCTTGGACGTTCAAGTCAACTCTGGGACGATGGTTACAAAGTTCAACAACCACGGTCAATCCCAAAATGTTAAAACGTATGGGACTGATGGAAGAGATCTGAACATTTAGCTTAAAATGTTGATAAACTATTATTTCTACACATTATAAGCACAAATGTACCAAAATGCAAGTAGCAGGAAAACACTGTTCTGATGCGCACCGCACATGCCAGTGGTTTCATATGACAGAGAATAATTTAGAGGGTAGTTCTAAAGATGCATCAACTAGCATGGGTTGCTAATATGGCTATTATTGTGACTTTGGCTGTTGAAAACGTTGATTTAAAAAATAAATAAAAAACAGAAGAGAAATGCTGATTTCAATGGCACATGAAGTGTTTATCAAATAATTCCCTCAACATTTCTATGGTCGGATTTTGGCTATGCTACTTTGAAGCAAGTTAAGAAATGCCTCAAATGACCAGCTTTCAAACTATTTATGGTTTGAAAATGCTGTCTGTGCCTCGAGCTCAGATTGCAAGGTAGTGATGTGCGGTGGGCAACAGGCACTGACCTTTCTCTCTGCTCTTGTGACCATTTGATCTGAACAAGTATGTCGACAGAATCAAGTCTTGACATGTTTAATGTGAAACATCCTACATTAAATTTGTGAAATCTGACTGGTGACTACATCTCTTATGTAATTAAAAGTCAAGTTTGGATTCATTTTCTGCTGCCTCCCTCATGTCAGCATCGGTGTGCACATAAGGCTATAGCCAATGCGCATATCACCTTTACCATGTCGTGTCTTTGCTATCGTTAAATTGAAGACTTACTAGTTTTTATCATAGATTCCTATAATTAGGGATTACGCCATCACTTGAGTAATAACGAAACTAATTAACTATGAATTYGAGGGCACCAGGGAAAGTTATTAGATTACAAGGTTATTATTTCCCAATATAACCTTTCAGATATTTTCCTATCTGATCAATGGTCTTCTAATTAAATTTGTATTTACTCTACCTTACGTCAGTCTCATTCCAAACGTCGTAAATCGCTGATCTGCACGAACCCAGTCTTCACTATGAGTCATCCATACATCAATTGTCTTAAATCATTTATTTATTACTAACTAATTAATTCACAGAAATGCATAAACAAACAAACTTAAAATAGTTACATGAAATGGTRGAGGGAATATGCCCTAGTGGGCTAAACCGGCATGGCGGCTGTTAGACAAAGGGAAAGTTGCGTTCGACTAAGAATTCACTACAGAGTCCATAACTATAACAATTGACATGCTAATCCTTACACATGAACGCTCACTCATTCGGGAACAATTGCAATCAATATATATATAGTTACGTCCAGTGTGTGTGTCCTTGGTCGTTGGAGAGAAGTTCGTTTTGGTTGGAGTGAAGTTCTGTCTCGGTTGTTGATTGTTCAGAGTGTCATTCGTTAGAGAATGGATGTTTCGGCGGTTGTCTTTCTTCGCGTTCAATGATACCGAATTCCTAGCTGCAGACTAGAAGTCAATATCAAAGACTTGTTATGATTCGTATAAGAGTTTTAACCACGTGGGATGGTTAAAAGATTCAGCAGTCTGTTCTCAAACCTTTGTCCTCTCGTGATTGAGAGAAACATGGTCTGGGGTAATTTCTTAAAAGTTGGCTTTTATTCAGATAGCAGAGAGGGGTGGTCCCATGGTCTCTGACCGAACTGGCTCAGGGGCGGTCCTTGGATTTAGTTCAAATACAACCGGGAGTTGTATTTCCTTCATTAAACAGTTCAACATCATATTACACAATTATACAAACAGTATCATACTCACTCATTCATTTTATACAACACACAGATGTAAACTTCATATCTGAGGTTATTATATAAACAGCGGTATGGTAATGTGGGCCCACAGTCTCTCCTGAGTTTCTCACATGGTGACCAATGGACATGTTAATAGCTGGACTCCCCACCGGCCTTTAATACTTTTTCCGGAACATGAAATCTGTTCGTACCTCAAGTTCTGTGAGGTGGAAGAGAATTCCTTTGTCCTGAAAGTTTACTCTCTCTCTTAATACTGTTTAGCCATGAGGAGATCCTCAGGAATTTACAACGTCTCTCTGTGATCACAGCATGGGTTGAAGGAGCAAAGGGGGAGGCAGGGAGAGGGGGATGGGGTTTGCTATACCCACGCAGGCAACGTCATGACAACCATGTAGGGCAATTATTTAAGCACATTTAAAGCAACTATTTTCAAATATTATTCCAATGTTGGCCTTTTTAGAGGTACATTTTTTTGGGGTGTATTTCTGGCTCAGTTGACAGACCCATTCATCTAGTTCAGTAGGCCCTGTACTCTTATTTGCCTATTAAATCACTGTTATGCACAAAACAATGAACCATCATCATTGTGTGTTCTCCCAGCTTCATGGATTGAAAGAGGTGCGTAATTCCAGTCCATATAATAGGCCTACAGTATGGATAGCCGAATCACTGATACAATTCCTACCTCAAAGCTCTGCCCCTTTTTTTGTGCGCTGTCGGGAGCACCATTCGGACTGATATAAATTGCTAGTTGGACCATAGGTTGGGAGCATTACAATAATTTGGGTCCGGGGCTGTTGGAACCGAATCTGTTTATTTATACCTAGCTTAACAAGTCACCCAATTAATACAGTGCCTTGCAAAAGTATTCAGACACCATGGATTTGTTCAAATTTTATTTTGTTACAAAGTGGGATTAAAATGGATTTGTCTTTCTTTTTTTCTTTTTTTTACAATATCTACAAAATACTCTAACGTCAAAGTGGAAGAAATATTCTGTCCCCGATACATACAGCATCTGTAACGTCCCTTAGTCAAGTGTTGAATTTCTATCACAGATTCAACTACAAAGACCAGGGAGCTTTTCAAAGCAGTGATTGGCAACAATAACAAATCAGACATTGACTATCCCTTTAAGCATGGTCTAGTTAATAATTATGCTGTGCATTGTATTAAATCACCCAGATACTTCAAAGATAGTCGTTCTTCTGAACTGAGATGCAGGACAGGAATGAAACTGCTCAGGGATATTACCATGAGGCCATTAGTGAACTTCATGGGTGTGAGGGGACAGAACTGAAGATGGATCAACAACATTGTAGTGACTCCATAATACTGACCTGAATGACAGTGAAAAGAAGACAAATCTAAAAAATATTCCAAAACATGCATCTTGTATGCAACGGCACTAAAGTAATACTGGGGGAAAAACATGGCAAAGGGATACACGTTTTGGCCTAAATACAAAGCCCTATGTTTGGAGCAAATCCAACACAACACATCACTTAGTAACCACCTTATTTTCAAGCTTGGTGGTGCCTGCACTTGGTGGTGCCTGGGACTCTACTACTGGAGCCTGGACTTCCTAAGGGCAACTCTGAGGTGGTAAGGGTAGGTAACACATCCGCCACGCTGATCCTCAACACGGGGGCCTCTCCCATGACTGCATGGCCAAGCAGGGCTCCAACATTAAGTTTGCTGATGACATAACAGTGGTAGGCCTGATCACAGACAACGATGAAACAGCCTATAGGGAGGAGGTCAGAGACCTGGCAGTGTGGTGCCAGGACAACAACCTCTCCCTCAACGTGAGCAAGACAAAGGACCTGATCGTGGACTACAGGAAAAGGAGGACCGAACACACCCCCATTCACATTGACAGGGCTGTAGTGGAGTAGGTTGAGAGCTTCATGTTCCTTGGTGTCCACATCACCAACAAACTACTATGGTCCAAACACACCAAGACAGTCATGAAGAGGGCACGACAATGCCTATTCCCCCTCAGGAGATTTGGCATGGGTCCTTAGATCCTCAAAGTTCTACAGCTGCAACATTTGAGATTGAGGGAGGCAGCAGAATTATGAATCTTTATTTTTTAAATGAATTTATTACCACTTTGACATTAGTGTATATTTTTGACAAAGAAAATACAATGAAATAAAATTTTAATCCTATTTTGTAACACAAATTCAAGAAATCCAAGGGGTCTGAATACTTTCGTATGGCACTGTATGCAATTTGCCAACGCCACCGGAGAGAAATGGACATCATTACTAATTACGTTTCCATTTCCCCTTGACTTCATGTGTGCTTTCTTGTCTTTAGGAAAAGGCTGAATTATGTCAACCATGCACGCCGTCTGGCTGATGGGGACTGGACAGGGGCAGATAGTGATGAGGAAGCAGTGGTGGTGGACAGAAAGGAGGAGGAACAGCAGAAGGAGAAGGATGCAGAGGATGATGGGATGGAGATTGAGAGGAAGAAGTTGCCAAAGTACTATGCCAACCAGGTCAGAGAGATATTTCTGACAATGCATTATTTTACCGGAAGAGAGCACATGACTTGCCATGGTAGCATTTTCCTTCTGCCAGTATTTATACATCTAATTTGTTTCTGAAATATACACATCCCTTCAAATGAACTGGTTGAAGCAGTTAGGCAGGACAGAAACTGTTTTATGAAACAGTACTGATTTTATGATTTGAAAAGGTATTTTACAGAAAATGAATTGTGTGCTAAACTCTTTAATTCAGTCAAAATAAATCACAGGAATGTAACTGAACTGAGGCTTCTCTTCCTGTCCAGCTCATGCTGTCAGAGTGGCTAGTGGACGTCCCTCAGGAACTGGATACTGATTGGCTCATGGTGGTCTGTCCCGTGGGGAAGCGCTCTCTCATCGTCGCCTCCAAGGTAAGGACCAATCAGTGGTTTCCTTACGTGTCACATTTGTATTTATTATGGATCTCCATTAGCTGCTGCCAAGACGGCAGAAGCTCCTCTTCCTGGGTTCCAGCAAAATTAAGGCAGTTATACATTTATTTATTTTCTCCCCAATTTCGATGTTGTCTCATCACTGCAACTCTCCAACGGGCTGGGGTGGCGAAGGTCGAGTTATGCGTCCTCCGAAACATGACCTGCCAACCCACTCTTCTTAACACCTGTCCCCTTAACCCGGAAGCCAGCTGCACCAATGTGTCAGAGGAAACACCTTTCAACTGACAACGAGGTCAGCTTGCAGGAGCCCGGCCCGCCACAAGGATTCGCTAGAGCGCGATGAGCCAAGTAAAGCCGGCCCCTAACCGGGACGCTGCTGGGCCAATTGTGCACCGCCCTATGGGTCAACCGATCACGGCCGGTTGTGATACAGCCCGGGATCAAACCCGGGTCTGTAGTGAAGCCTCTAACACTGCGAAGCAGTGCCTTAGACCGCTGTGCCACTCGTAAAAACATTACAGTACATTTACAACAGATTTCACAACATATTAAGTGTGTGCCGTAAGGTCCTTATTCTACTACCACATATTTACAACACAAAATCCATGTGTGTATAGTGCGTATGTTATTGTGTTTGTATGCATGTGTCTGTGCCTATGTTTGTGTTGCTTCACAGTCCCCGCTGTTCCATAAGGTGTATTTTTGTCTGTTTAAAAAAAAAAATCTAATTTCACTGTTTGCGTGAGTTACTTGATGTTGAATAGAGTTCCATGTAGTCATGGCTCTATGTAGTACTGAGCGACCCATAGTCTGTTCTGGACTTGGACTGTGAAGAGATGTCTGGTGGAGTATGCATGGGTGTCCGAGCTGTGCGCCAGTAGTTCAAACAGACAGCTCGGTGCATTCAACATGTAAGTACCTCTCACAAAGTAGTGATGAAGTCAGTCTCTTCTCCACTTTGAGCCAGGAGAGATTGACATGCATATTATTAATGTTAGCTCTCTGTGTACTTGCCCTTGCAAGCCGTGCTGCCCTGTTTTGAGCCAATTGTAATTTTCCTAAGTCCCTCTTTGTGGCACCTGACCACACAGCTAAACAGTAGTCCAGGGGCAACAAAACTGTAGGACTTGCCTTGACAGTGCTGTTAAGAATGCAGAGCAGCGCTTAATTATGGACAGACTTCTCCCCATCCTAGCTACTGTTGTATCAATATGTTTTGACCATGACAGTTTACAATCCAGGGTTACTTCAGGCAGGACACCGAATATGTGCCAGGATTCATCCAATGGCATTGAGTAGTGTACCACCTCAGTCACCGGCTTTATCAATAAGTGCATCGACGACGTTGTGCCCACAGTGACCGTACGTACATATTCCAACCTGAAGCCATGGATTACATGCAACATCCGCACCGAGTTAAAGGCTAGAGCTGCCGCTTTAAAGAAGCGGGACACTAATCCGGACGCTTATAAGAAATCCCGCTATGCCCTCAGACGAACCACCAAACAGGCAAAGCATCAATACAGGACTAAGATTGAATACTACTACACCGGCTCTGACGCTCGTCGAATGTGGCAGGGCTTGCAAAATATTACGGACTACAAAGGGAAACCCAGCCGCGAGCTGCCCAGTGACACGATACTACCAGACGAGCTAAATGCCTTTTTATGCTCGCTTCGAGGCAAGCAACACTGATGTGTACTCAGAGCATCAACTGGCAAGTGTTTTCACTGACATTTTCAACCTCTCCCTGACCGAGTCTGTAATACCTACATGTTTCAAGCAGACCACCATAGTCCCTCTGCAACTGGATCCTGAACTTCCTGACGGGTTGCCCTCAGGTGGTTAAGAGTAGGCAACACACATCTGACACGCTGATCCTCAACACTGGGGCCCTTCAGGGGTGTGTGCTTAGTCCCCTCCTGTACTCCCTGTTCACCCACGACTGCGTGGCCAAGCAAGGCTCAAACACCATTTAAGTTTGCTGACGGCATAACAGTGGTAGGCCTGATCACCGACAACGATGAGACAGCCAATAGGGAGGTCAGAGGACAACCACCTCTCCCTTCACGTGAGCAAGACAAAGGAGCTGATCGTAGACTACAGAAAAAGGAGGGCTGAACACACCCCCATTCACATCGACGGGGCTGTAGTGGAGTAGATGGAGAGCTTCATGTTCCTTGGTGTCCACATCACCAACAAAACCAACAAACTATCATGGTCCAAGCACACCAAGACAGTTGTGAAGAGGGCACGACAACACCTTTTCCCCTCTCAGGAGAGTGAAAAGATTTGGCATGGGTCCCCAGATCCTCCAAAAGTTCTACAGCTGCACCATTGAGAGCATCCTGACTGGTTGCATCACCACCTGGTATGGCAACTGCTCTGCATCTGACCACAAGGTGCTACAGAGGGTAGTGCGCACGGTCCAGTACATCATTGGGGCCAAGCTTCCTGACATCCAGGATTTATATACTTGGCGGTGTCAGAGGAAGGCCCGAAAAATTGTCTAAGACTCCAGTCACCCAAGTCGTAGACTGTTCTCTCTACTACCGCACGGTAAGCGGTACCGGAGCGCCAAGTCTTGGTCCAAAAGGCTCCTTAACAGCTTCTATACCCTATCCATAAGACTGCTGAACAATTAATCAAATGGACTCCCAGACTATTTACATTGAGCCCCCCCCCCCCCCCCTCCTTTGTTTTTACACCTGCATGTACATATTAACCTACCTGTACCCCCGCACATTGACTCAGTACCTGTACCCCTTGTATATAGCCTCGCTATTGTTATTTTGTTACTTTTTATTTTTTACTTTAGTTCATTTAGTAAACATTTTCTTAACTATTTCTTGAACTGCATTGTTGGTTAAGGGCTTGTAAGTAAGCATTTCAACAGTTTACTGTTGTATTCGGCTCATTTTAAACGAGTCATCCCGCAGTGTCTGTGATTGTACCCTGATGAAGACAGCTTGCCTGTCGAAACGTTGGTAAATTAAATATTTTTGCATCTGAGCTCCTAGAGTGTGCGGCTCTCCTTTATTTAAGTTTTCTACTCCGCTAGCCAGCACCTCGCCTAAATAGGTTGTCGTTTCTTTTTCTTCTAGATTGTTCTGTTTACCCAGTAAACAGCCACCTACGACAAAAAAAGCTCTAAAACGATGCCGAATGATAATTTTTCTCCTGACACTGGTCAAAGCCCAAACAAGATTACTTTGAATATAGCCAAAGGGAGCGTGATAAGATCATTGTTTCGGAGTCCCTTTTTGACATGCCGGGAGGTAATTCTGACCTCTCGAAAGAACTGTTACAKTTATCTAAGCGCCAGACGAGAACGCATCTACATATAGTCACTCTTAGTGAYWATGTGCGTCAAGGCATTATTCCACGGGGACTCAGGTGGCAAAAAKAACCATCATTGGGACAGCGCACAGATGATTTCTGTGAGCGCTGGTGTGCCATCCTGAACAAATGCTCTATTGATTTAATGACATTAATTGTTGACCAGTTGAAAAAGGATTTTAGTGAAATGGATAACACGATTAAAGACAAACGCACAGCTCTACAAATAGCTGTTATTGATGATGGCATATTCAATGAACTGATGAAAACTAACCAAGCGCTCCAGGACAAGTTGTCTATAGAAATAAAGGAACTTAAAATCAAGAAATTCAACCAAGACAAAAAAGACAAGGCCGAGGATAAAGTCTACTTCTGGAGAAACCCTGACAAGGGAGGTCCTGCTCCTCCTCTCCATGGCAGGCGCAGGAGGGATGCCGCTTACTTCGATCCACCCCCGTCTGATCAACACTCTACAACCAGCGCCTCATCGGCTTCCAGTGGTAGTTTTTTATTCAACGAGAGACTGGACGGACGCAAGGGCGGAGGTGGCCGCAGGCACGCACATCGACGAGATGCCGCATCCGACAGGGTAAGAAGAAACGACTATCAGAGGCAGAGGAGACCGTTCACACGGTCCCAGAACCCACGGGACTGAGTGTTTTTAATTTATCAAGCAAGATATTGAGCCCTGCCCATGTCTCTTTGCTTAATAAAGGGTTATCTTTTGTGCCTACAACCCAGTGCAACGACTTTGATGTGAAGGTAGACATGTTTACGTTTTTTAGAAACATCCGTTTAAGGGAATACTTTAGCTCCCCTAATCCTGACATTTCTATTGAACCAGTATGTTGCTCACCTGCACATACTCCGACTCCTTTTAGAAGCAAGAGTTATTTTATACCTCCAACCAATCGCAATCACTCTATTGAGACATATTGTAGACTTGTTGAAAAAGATGTTGCGCAACTCCTTAAGAACAAACAGGAGTCCAAATCTTTCCACAATTTACCTAAGGATGGAAAAACAAGCTTTGCTTGATTTACAATCCGATACCTCAGTCCTTATTCGTCCTGCTGACAAGGGTGGGTCGGTTGTACTTATGGATAGGACAGTTTATGTAAATGAGTGTCATARACAGCTGCTTGACAACACCTTTTACAAGAAACTCAGAAGTGACCCCACTTCTCAATTTCAGAATACTATCTTAACTGTCCTAGATGGGTATTTAGGTTGTGGTCAGATAACCAAAAAAGAACATGACTTTTTGGCTATTCAACACCCTAAAATTGCCACTTTCTATACTTTGCCGAAATTACACAAGAATGTTACAAAACCTCCAGGGCGCCCTATTGTAGCGGGCATTGATGCAGTAACGGCCCCTCTATCTACTTTTGTTGACTTTTTTATTAGACCACTCGCAGAACAGCTCCCCTCMTTTGTAAAGGACACCAGCAGTATGATCTCTATCATAGAATCTCTTGATCCTCTCCCTGAGAATACCTTGTTAGTTACTTTTGATGTTGAGTCGTTATACACAAATATTCCTCACGAGGGCGGTATTGAAGCTATGGAACATTTTCTTCTGCAACGTGACCCTAATAAACTACCTTCCAGTGAATGCATTATAACATTGGCTGAAATAGTACTTACACACAACTATTTCATGTTTCTAAATGATTTCTTTATTCAGACGAAGGGTACTGCTATGGGATCCCCCATGGCTCCTAACTATGCTAATTTGTATGTGGGTTACATGGAGAAACAGTCTATTTTCAATCCTCTCAAAAATGTTTTCTTGCCTAACATTATTATGTGGAAACGGTATATTGATGATATTTTTGTTCTATGGAGGGGTGATGCAAAACAGCTCCAGGCGTTCCATGCTTTTCTTAACTCCTGTTCTGAGCACTTGAGATTTACTATGCAATCTGATACACGTCAAATCAGTTTTCTTGATCTTGTGTGAAAATAATGTTCTATACACTGATCTTTACAGGAAACCTACTGATCGTAACAGTTTGTTGAGGGCTGATAGCTGTCACCCACTTCCCTTGAAAAATAGTTTGCCCTACAGCCAATTCTGTCGAATCAAAAGAATTTGCAAAAAACAATCAGATTTCGACAGAAATATGGCTGAGTCGCAAAGAAAGTTCAAGGAGAGGGGGTACAAAAATATCAGAATTAATATTGCCATTGAGAAAATTCAAAACAAAACGAGACATGACCTTTTTCAAGGGCAGTCTCGCAAAAAGAAGCATTCTTGTATTCTAACTACCCGCTATTCAAAGCGCTCTAAACAAATTAAGGGAATCGTTCACAAACATTGGCACATTCTAAAATCCGATGATAGTCTCGGTAATGTGTTTTCAGACCTTCCCTTGGTCGTGTTTTCGCGGGGCAGAAATCTCAGAGACCAATTGGTACACTCTGATTTGCCACCCCAAGATGTCCTGAACAACGTCTATTTGCGCCCCTACTGGATGGAAATTATAAGTGTGATGGCTGTGCTCAATGCAATGGCACTTATAAATGCAGATCCTTCAAACACCCACAAACAGGGAAATCGATCCCAATCAAAGGTATTATTACGTGCTCCACTAAGGCAGTTATTTATCTTATAACTTGTCCTTGTGGTAAAAATTATGTGGGTAAAACAAAGCGTGAATTAAAAGTACGTATCTCAGAGCATCGTAGCACCATTAGGTGCCAAAACTTGACCTACCCAGTTGCGGCCCACTTTTGGAGGCAGGCCACTCGATTTCGTCTCTGCGTTATATTGGCATCGAACATGTCACCCTCCCTAGGAGAGGGGGTGACCTTGATAATTTATTGTTAAAACGAGAGGCTGCTTGGACCTTTAACTTAAAGACCCTTGCTCCCTTCGGTCTTAACGTGGACTTTGATCTGAAGCCATTCTTGTGATTGTTGTGATTGTTGTGACTTTGCCATTGTGGTTGTTTGTAGGCTTGTGTGGTCTTAAGTGAGTCTATGATCGTATGCTATCCATTTGTATTTATTGTATGCTGCTCTTTCTATGCCATTTTAATATTTGAGAAATTAACCAATGATATTAGGCCACTCTTGGCCATGATTACAGACACCTGTATGTCTTGACACTATATATAAACGAGTCATCCCGCAGTGTCTGTGATTGTACCCTGATGAAGACAGCTTGCCTGTCGAAACGGTAAATTAAATATTTTTGCATCTGAGCTCCTAGAGTGTGCGGCTCTCCTTTATTTTTAAGTTTTCTACTCCGCTAGCCAGCACCTCGCCTAAATAGGTGCGCGTTTCTTTTTCTTCTAGAGTATTCGGCTCATGTGACATAACATTTTATTTAGTCTCCTCGACTTGCTCAATTACCACATTATTCATTACACGATTTAGTTGAGGTTTAGGGTTTAGTGAATGATTTGTCCCATGATTTGTCCCATCCCATACAATGCTTTTAGTTTTAGAAATATTTAGGACTAACTTATTCCTTGCCACGCATTCTGAAACTAACTGCAGCGCTTTAAGTGTTGCAGTCATTTCAGTCCCTGTGGTAGCTGACGTGTATAGTCTTGAGTCATCCACATACATAGACACACTGACTTTACTTAAAGCCACTGGCATGTCATTAGTAAAGATTAAAAAAGTAAGAGGCCTAGACAGCTGCCCTGGGGAATTCCTGATTCTACCTGGATTTTGTTGGAGAGGCTTCAATTAAAGAATAATCTCGGTCTTCTGTTAGACAGGTAACTCTTTATCCACAATATAGCAGGGGGTGTAAAGCCATAACACATGTTTTCCCAGCAACAGACTATGATCGATAATGTTAAAAGCAGAACTGATGTCTAACAAAACAGCCCCTACAATCTTTGTGTCATCAATTTCTCTCAGCCAATAATCAGTCATTTGTGTAAGTGCTGTACCTGTTGAATATCCTTCCCTATAAACGTGCTAAAAGTCTTGTCAGTTTGTTTACTGTAAAACATTATTGTATCTGGTCAAACACAATTTTTTCCAAAAGTTTACAAAGGGTTGGAAACAGGTTGATTACTGGCTCAAATAGCTGACCAAAGGGGGCTTTACTATTCTTAGGTAGGGGAATAACTTATGCTTCCCTCCAGGACGGAGGGCACACACTTACTAGTAGGCTTAAATTGAAGATATGGCAACATCGTCTGCTACTATCCTCAGTAATTTTCCAGCTAAGTTGTCAGACCACGGCGGCTTGACATTGTTGGTAGACAACAATTTTTTCACCTCTTCCACACTTTCAGGAATAAAATTCAGGAATAAATTCAACACCCATAATTTAATAATAATTCTGACCCACACCCATAATTTGGTCAGATATACTTGGATGTGTAGTGTCAGCGTTTGTTGCTGGTATCTCTTGCCAATGGAAAAATCATTAAAGTAGTTGGCAATATCAGTGGGTTTTAGAATGAGCCATCTGATTCAATGAATGATGGAGAGGAGTTTGCCTTTTTGCCCAAAATTTTATTTAAGGTGCTTCAAAGCTTTTTACTATAATTTTTACAGTTTCTTCTTCTTTTTATTYAGTTTAGTCACATGATTTCTCAATTTGCAGTACGTTTGCCTATCGGTTTTACAGCCAGACCTATTTGCCATTTATTTTGCCTCATCCCACTCAACCATACCAATTTTTCAATCCTCATCAATCCACAGGGATTTAACCATTTTTACGTTCATTTTCTTAATGGGTACATGTTTATTAGTAACTCGGATAAGCAATTTCATAAATTTGTCATGTGCAGTGTCAGGTTGCTCCTCATTACACACCACGGACCAACAAATGTTTACATCAACATATGAATCACTACAAAACCTCTTGTATGACCTCTCATAGACTATATTAGGCCCAGCCTTTGGAACTTTTGTTTTCCTAGATATGGCTACTATATTGTGATCACTACATTTCGATGGATTTGGATACTGCTTTCAAATACATTTCTGTAGCATTAGTGAAGATGTGATCAATATATGTTGATGATTTTATTCCTGTGCTATTTTTAACTACCCTGATTTGATAACCTGAACCAGGTTGCACACACTAGTTACAGTTTGATGCTTTCTCTTGAGTGGGCAGCCTGATGAAAGATATTTAATTCACCCTAAAAATATACCTCTGTTGATATCACATACATTATCAAGCATTTCACATATGTTATCCAGATACTGACTGTTAGCACTTAGTGGTCTATAGCAGCTTCCCACCATTGTGCACCTCCAAGGTCAAGGGTTACTTTGTTATACTTTAAAAAGTCAAAGAAAAGCATGCGTCAATGGGCATGTTCAACATAGCAGCTAACTTTAAAGGCAAGTCGAGACTGCCTGATTTACATATCACCTTGCATCGTAAATAAATAAAATCAAAGTTTGTTGGTCACAAACACAGATTTGCACGTTATCGCAGATGCTTTGATATGCTTGTGTTTCTAGTTCCCAAAAGTGCAGTAGAACCTAGCAATAAAATAAACAATACACATATAATCCTGATGTATTTGTATATATTTGTACGAGCAATGTCAGATCGGAATATATAGTGTGTGTACACACGTACAGTGCATTCGGGAAGTATTCAGACACTTTAACTTTTTCCACATTTTGTTACATTACAGCCTTATTCTTAAATTAATTATTTTCCTCATCAATCTACAGACGCCTCACAAGTCCTCAACTGGCAGCTCCATTAAATAGTACCCGCAAAACATCAGTCTCAACATCAACAGTGAGGAGGCGACTCCGGGATGAGTTCCTCTGTCCAGTGTCTGTGTTCTTTTCTTAATCTTTTCTTTTTATTGGCCAGTCTGAGATGGCTTTTTCTTTGCAACTTTCACTGTTGACGTTGAGACTGGTGTTTTGCGGGTACTATTTAATGAAGCTGCCAGTTGAGGACTTGTGAGGYGTCTGTTTCTCAAACTAGACACTCTAATGTACTTGTCCTCTTGTGTACCGGGGCCTCCCACTCCTCTTTCTATTCTGGTTAGAGACAGTTTGTGCTGTTCTGTGAAGGGAGTAGTACAAGGCGTTGTACAAGATCTTCAGTTTCTTGTCAGTTTCTCACATGGAATGGCCTTCATTTCACAGAACAAGAATAGACTGATGAGTTTCAGAAGAAAGTTATTTGTTTCTGGACATTTTGAGCCTGTAATCAAACCCACAAATGCTGATGCTCCAGATACTCAACTAGTCTAAAGTAGGCCAGTTTTATTTCTTCTTTTATCAGGACAACAGTTTTCAGCTGTACTAATATAATTGCAAAAGGGTTTTCTAATGATCAATTAGCCTTTTTAAAATGATAAACTTGGATTAGCTAACACAACGTGCCATTGGAACACAGGAGTAATGGTTGCTGATAATGGTACGCCTATGTAGATATTCCATAAAAAATCTGCCGTTTCCAGCTACAATAGTCATTTACAACATTAACAATGTCTACACTGTATTTCTGATCAATTTGATGTTATTTTAAAGGACTTTTTTTGTTGCTTTTTTCAAAAACAAAGACATTTCTAAGTGACCCCAAACTTTTGAACGGTAGTGTATGTAAGAATGCTGTTCATTGACTATAGCTGAGCATTCAACACCATAGTACCCTCCAAGCTCATCATTTAAGCTCGAGGCCAAGGGTCTGAACCCCGCCATGTGCGACTGGGTCCTGGACTTCCTGACGGGCCGCCCCCAGGTGGTGAAGGTAGGAAACAACACCTCCACTTCGCTGATCCTCAATGCTGGGGCCTCACAAGGGGATGCCTGCTAAGCCCCCTCCTTTACACCCTTCTCACCCATGACTGCATGGCCACGCACGCCTCCAACACAACAGTAGTAAGCCTGATCACCAACAATGACGAGACAGCCTACAGGGAGGAGGTGAAGGCCCTGGGAGTGTGGTGCCAGGAAAATAACCTCACCCAACGTCAACAAAACAAAGGAGCTGATCGTTGACTTCAGGAAACAGCAGAGGGAGCACCCCCCATCCACATAGATGGGACCGCAGTGAATGTGGAAAGCTTCAAGTTCCTCGGCGTACACATCACTGACAAACTGAAATGGTCCACACACAAAGTTTGGTGAAGAATGTGCAGCAGTGCCTCTTCAAACTCAGCAGGCTGAAGAAATTTGGCTTGGCACCTAAAACGCTCACAAATGTTTACAGATGCACAATTGAGAGCATCCTGTTGGGCTGTATCACTGTCTGGTACGGCAATTGCAGGGTTCTCCAGAGGGTAGTGAGGTCTGCACAACGCATCACCGGGGGCAAACTACCTGCCCTCCAGGACACCTAGAGCACCCAATGTCACAGGAATCAATGACAACAACCACCCGAGCCACTGCCTGTTCACCCCGCTATCATCCAGAAGGCGAGGTCAATACTGGTGAATCAAAGCTGGGACAGAGTGCCTGAAAAAACAGCTATCTCAAGGCCATCAGACTGTTAAATAGCCATCACTAGCACATTAGAGGCTGCTGCTGTATATACATAGACTTAAAATCACTTGCCACTTTAATAATGGAACACTAGTCACTTTAATGTTTACATATTTTGCATTACTCATCTCAAATGTATGGACTCTATTCTATCCTATTCTACTGTATCTTAGTCTATGCCGCTCTGACATTGCTCGTCCAAATATTTATATATTCTTAACTCCATTCCTTTAGATTTGTGTGTATTGTTGTGAAATTGTTAGATATTACTGCACTGTTGGAGCTAAAAACACAAGCATTTCGCTACACCCGCAATAACATCTGCTAAACACGTGTATGTGACAAATACATTTTGATTTGACTGAAGTAACAATGAAAARGTTCTCTCACATCTGTTTCCCACCATTTTGAAGGGGTCCACTGCAGCATACACCAAAAGTGGCTACTGTGTGAACCGCTTCCCTTCTCTGTTGCCTGGAGGGAACAGACACAACTCAGCAATGGGAAAAGGTACGTGGGCCTGATCCCATTTCAATCTGTAGCTTCCAGTTCCTCCACCTCGTCAGGTTTCACAGATTTAACTGGACTGGGTTTGGTTTTGTATGTATTGGCTGGTGCAATCAAATTTTCCCTTTTGAAGATTATTAAAGTACTATCTTTTCTTATCAATATAGTGATGGCTCCAATTAGACCAATGGGCAAAGCAGAGCATCCACCATTATTACTTAACCTATCCAATACTTTCAGATCTGTGAACACCCTGAGGGTTTGGGGCTAGGAATCAAAATGGAACCCAAAAAAGACACATCCCATCTATTCTACCACTGTTTTTGCAAACTGCATCCATGCAAAAATATATGACCACACATGGTAGTGCTAATGTTCGGTCTGTGTGCAGATTACACCATCCTGGACTGTATCTACAGTGAGGTGGAGCGGACCTACTTCATCCTGGATGTCATGTGTTGGAGGGGCCATCCAGTGTATGACTGTCCAGTAAGCACACACAGATTGATTAGCAGAGCATTGAAGTTCCAGTGGAATTACAGTACTGGAGTACTAGTGTCTGGGATACAGATGTGCTCTTTTTGCCATGTTGACCAATTCATCTGTCATTTGGGGATTTTAATGACAACTTTGTTGATGATGGTGTTTGTTTTCCCATCAACAGACAGAGTTCCGGTTCTACTGGCTCCAGTCGAAAGTCCAGGAGACGGATGGCATGGCTGACATTGCCAAGAGGAACCCTGTAAGAGCAATACACAATAATAAATATATTGTGTATATAGACCTTTTCAATTTAGTCCAAATGAGAATGATTAGAGGCACACCAAAAAAAATTTTTTTTTTTTTAAAGGACAAAAGATGTCACCTCCTTTTCCATGTTTATTTTGATTGGACCATGACCGCCAACACATGCAGTTTATTTTGGTGTATTAAAATGAAAAAAGTGTAATCGTGAGATTGTGGAAAGATGGTCATATTGTCATTAGATGACCAATTAACTGTGGCCTGTGTGCTGTCTGACAATATAGTGGTTGCTGTTTTTTTTYTTTTTTCTCCATAGTTCAAGTTTGTGAGTCTTCAAAGCACTGCCTGCTCAACGGAAGCCATTCAGCAAGCACTTGCAACGGAGTACAACTTCAATGTAAGAGCAACTACAACTGTATATTACTGCAAATGCAGCTATTTAGTCCTATAGTACATCTGTGATTTTACTTGTAGTCTGTAAAAGGGGCAGAACGGTCTGATTCTTTAGTAGAGTGAATCTCCTCTGTTTGCTTCTCGACACTCTTGGGAAAGAATGAAGTGTACTTCATAGAATGAACACACATTGCTAGTCTGGGTTTCCCGGTTCAATGCGCCATCTCTCAACTTATAGCTCCCAATAGAACCTCTCTCAACCTCATTGACTAGAGTCTGTTTTGCTGCTCAGCCCACCACCATTGAGGTTAGAGGTGAGACAGCTCTCCAGGGGCATGATGAGGCAGCTGTAACAAGCCCAAACTGAGTGGATTCTGTGTGTCCTCAGGTGGACGGACTTCTGTTTTACCACCGGCAGACCCACTACACCCCCGGCAGCACCCCTCTGGTGGGCTGGCTGCGGCCCTACATGGTGGTCGATATCCTGGGCATGGAGGTCCCGGTGGGGCCCCTCACCGCCAAGCCCGAGTATGCCGGCCACCAGCTGGCCCAGATCCGGGAGCACAAGAAGACCTCCGACCATGTCCGGCCAGGGGACCTGAACGGCCGCTACGAGCTGGAGCACCTATCCACCCCCGACCAGGAAAAGGGAGATGGCGATGCCGCCACCTCGCCCCGCAGCAGACCGCTGAAGGAATCTCGCATGGAGACCTCAGAAGAGCGCGAGTTAGCTAGCCGCTAAAGGCTAACTCAGTTAACTAGCCGCTAAAGGCTAACTCAGTTAGCTAGCCGCTAAAGGCTAACTCAGTTAGCTAGCCGCTAAAGGCTAACTCTGTTAGCTAGCCGCTAAAGGCTAACTCTGTTAGCTAGCCGCTAAAGGCTAACTCTGTTAGCTAGCCGCT